>NW_011888811.1:5792369-5816226 GCF_000151845.1 Pteropus vampyrus
CTTGGTCTTGGCAATGATTTTTTTTTCAATTTGATGCCAAAACCAAAGGCAACAAAAGTGAAAATAAACATGTGAGACTATATCAAAGTAAAAAAACAAATAAACAAACAAAAACTTCTGCACAGCAAAGAAACCATCAACGAAATGAAAAAGCAACATATAGAATGTGAAAATAAACTTGTAAATCATATATCTGATAAGGAGTTAATATCCAAAATATATAAAGAATTTATACAACTCAATAGCAAAAAAAAAAAAATCCCTCTTAAAAAAACAAAGAACATGAATAGAAACTTCTCAAAAGAAGATGTGTAAAAAACCAAGAGGTCCATGAAAAGATGCTCAACAGCGCTAGTCATTAGGGAAATACAAATTAAAATCATGAGATATAACCTCATACCTGTTAGAATGGCCATTATCAAAAAGACAAGAGATAAAAATGCTGGCATGGATGTGGAAAAAAGATGACCCTTGTGCATTGTTGGTGAGATTGTAAACTCGTACAGCCACTATGGAAAATAGTATGGAGATTCCTCAGAAAATTAAAAATAGAACTACCAAATGATCCAACAATTACACATCTAGGAATATATCCAAAGAAAACAAAAACATTAACTCAAAAAGATGCCTACACCTTCTAATGTATTTTAATTCTGTAGTCCTTTATTCAAAGCGTTACATGCTTTGATTCCAGTCTACCCCTGAATAATCTATGTGGCTTTTCACTTTTTTTGTCTTATTCTCTTCAGGTCTGTTGCTTCTCATTGTCACATTAAAAATTGTAACCACTTTTGAAGGTCTTCTCCAAATGTCTCCTGTTCCACAGAGTTATTCTTTTCTTTTCATACAATCTTACTTTAAAGTAACCACTCTATTCTAAAATTCAATAGAAGATAGCACCTCCCTTGTGACAGAAATTACATGATAGCAGCATTAAAAGTAATTTTATACAAGTTTAACCAATACTACTAGCTTGACAACTACATGAAGGCAGGAACTTTGTTCAATTTATTTTGTATTCAACACAACGCCTCGTAATTCATATATAGGCAATAGGTATTTTCTGAATAGAAAGTAATTAGTCATTTTGTAATTACAATCTTTTTATGTTCTACAAATAAGAGTTTTTGATTTTCTATAAAGGCAATTTTTTCTTCATTTTTTTCAATTATAGTTGACGTACAATATTATATTAGTTTCAGTCTACAACATAGTGATTAGACATTTATATAACTTAGGAAGTGATCATTTTTATAAATCTAGTACCCATCTGACACCATACATAGTTTTACGTACATCTGACACCATACATAGTTAATACATACATATTATTAATTATATTCCCTATGCTGTACTTTACATCCCTGTGACTATTTTGTAACTTCTAATTTGTATTTCTTGATTCCTTCCCCATTTTTCACCCATTCCCCATAACCCCACTCACATCTGGCAACCATCAAAATGTTCTCTGTATCTATGAGTTTGTTTCTGTTTTGTTTGTTCATTTATTTTGTTTTTTAGATTCCACATATAAATGAAACCATATATTACTTGTCTTTCTCTGTAAATACAGTTTCTTTAGGAATTAAGCTTTCCTCCATGTACTAAAAAAGTTGAACAAATCCTTAGTATTTTTAGAATACTATAAAGCACTAGAAATCAGATGTTCGAAATTTGTCAGTGCGAAAGTTAAGAAAAGAAAAATGATTGATGTGATTATAGAGTCCCTGTGGTTGGAAGTCTATATCAAAGAATTAGTGTCAGCTTAGATTATAATCATAAAAGTTCACTCTTCACATTGATCCATCTGATCACATAGTAGGCTTGCTGTTGATGACAATCTGATTCATGCTGTGGAAAAAATCAGTAAAAACACATAAAATAATTTGAAAACAACCAGCTTTTAGCTGAGTCAGCTGGATATCTGTATATTTTCTCATGTTTTCCCATATGTTAAAATAGTAAAAAATAGGTTAAAAAGTTTCAGTTATCAGATACAGTAAAGACATCAATATTTCATGAAATTTAAAACACCTTTAAATAAATTGGTACACTTTTATATAAAACTAAACAAAAACTGAAAAAAATCTAACAACTTGAACATCATTGTGAAGATTAATTAATGACCCACGCAGGAGCAAAACAACAATGGCACATGATATATGAGGGTATATGTGCTTAATAGGATGCTAAAGCCAGAGGGGACAGTGATCGTTGATCTGTGACTGCTTAGATAATGCTGTTTCCAGTTCTCCAAATTTTGCAAACAAAACTGTCACCCTCCTTCAAACAGAGGAAATGTGTCACCTTCCACAGTCGCTAACCCATGTTTTCTCATCTCAAAAATGATAATATCGTAATCAACATGACTGATATGTGAGGCAATGGATATTTTCATCCTCACTTTGAAGATGTTTTATGTAAAGCAGTGTGAGCTCTGCCAAGCATGCTGTGGTTATAATGAGATTTTTTTTTTATTAGAAATTATAATGAGAGGCTAGTTAGCTGACTTAGACACAAGATACATAGGATTTGGATGTTAGGCTACAGTTCTGTAGAAGCAGACACTTACATCCAGTTCTACGAATCTTGATCTATTCTCCAATCTCAGAAAGTTTTTTCCAAAGTAATTACCAGTGGTCAAAAAGGGTGAGGAATAGCAGAGATTTTAAAAGAAATACTAAAAAAAATGTCTTTAAATCATCCTCTACTTTGTATTAACTCTTTGCTTTGTCATATCTTAGAGCTATATTTATAGAAAATCAGTTTTGGGTTCATTACTTATATTTGAAATAATTACAATAAAAACCTAAGCTACAACAAAAGTTTATAATGCATTTGACTAACAGCTCATGTTTTGAGAGTTTGGAGCCCTTTATAAAATGCCCTTAATAGATGCCAGGCTCTTAGTGGGATATACTTCTGAAGTACTTGATATTCATATAAAACTTAAATTTTATGAAAAAATTACTTTTATGGATAAAATTTGTGAAGAAAACATATCTACTTGTTGAATTGCAGTCATTTGAGTTCTAGAGAATGGACCAGAACAAACAATCCTCCGTAAGTTTAATATCAGAGCTAGTCCAATTGGTACTAATAGGCAGTATGATACATTTATTGAGTGATTTTGGGAGTCAGTAGACTTGAGTGTGACTTTTATTTCTATTTACTTGGCACATTACTAAAGCTTCAATGTAAATATATCTAAGTGAGGGTATAGTGGATGCCTATGGTTTTGGTCAGTTCAACATCCATTCATCTAGCTCTCTTCCAGTAACAGCTTTGTGTTTCTTTTGGGAACAACCATCTCTTAGATTCAATGCTTATGTTTCAGATTGTATTGAACCTGCCGTGTGGGTTCAGAGGGAGGCACATGACTTAGACACAGTCAGAGACTATCAATGAGCAAGAAAACAGTGCCAGGATCTTCGTTGGAATTATTGGAATTATTGGAAATTTACTGGAGTGACAAATCTGGAAAGGTGGTTAAATGTTTTGAAAAGAATTTGCTTCCAAATAAAATCAGAATGGTGGGGAGCGGGGGCGGGGGGAACCAACTGGAGAGAATAAGAGAATTCACATAATATTGTTTGGGCATCTGAATCTTGCTGTGCTTGAAGCCAAATCACTCCCTTAAAATTTCAATTTTATGAACAAATAATTCTTATTTTATTTTACAATAAAAGTGCTAAATATACAGACTAAGATTAGGATATTTATATAAAGTATTTGCCATAGTGCCCGGAAAGTATGTACTCAATACAATTTGTTTATGTGTTATCTGTGTCAGTCTGAATCCCTGATTGAACCTCATTGACACTGTGATCTGAGGACCGAGGGACCGTGACAGTCTTCCACAGAATATTTTCCTAGCAATAACGAACAACTCTGGGAAACAGAACACATGGTTTTGAAAAAGGTAAGATCTATCACCCCAAGAAACTTTACTGTGATGCATTTATGGAGCAGACTCCATGTATCAGATATACATTCATGCTCCTAGGTACCATCCATGTTCCTAGCTAAAGCCAGACTCTCCACTGATAATATCAGTACCAAGACTGTAGTACAAACAGCATAGGATTTGTAAAAGAATATTAACACATGTAACTAATAAATATATTTTAAAAAATCTGGATCGTACAAAACTGGAGACACTGAATCACATTTGTCTATGTCTAAACGTTTTCACCAGTATCTTTGGAAAGAGGAACTGAAAAAATACATATAATTTCACTATGAGTCCAACCTTTCTTAAATTTTTTTAACCACTATAATTTCTAGAACATTCTACATATAGAGTACCTTAATTTTATTATATGTAGATCTGGATCGGGAGGCAGAGATTCTACTTCAGATAAATATTCTTGCTCCCAAAGTGGGCACACCTGGTTAAAAACACACCCTAAAGAATGTTACCTAAAAAGGCCCAGCCATCTGGGTCTGTTACACCCTCTGTAGACATCTGCCTGTTAGAAAGTGTATGGATTCATCAGGATCTATCCCAGTGTTTCTGTGCAATAGTTATTTAACATGGAGAATTCGACTTCACAAATGGCATAAAAAATTGCATCTTTGAGAGTCTTATAATAGAGCTGTTAACATGTTAGCAATCTGTTAGCAGTCTGGACTGTCATGAGCAAGAACCTACGCACAATATGAGCCATCGTTTATTTTGGGGCACACCAAGAATGTACAACACTTATTTTAATAAACTGAGAGATAAAAAAAATCTCTCAGGTTGAGCTGCACCAAGTGGGGTACTGAGAGACAACAAAACGTCGTTGCCTCTTTATAAGGATAAAGGACAGACTAGGAGCTAGCAATTTGTTTTTAATTATCCCCCAAATAGGCAAACCCTTCTCTTGGTCACTCTAGGAAAAGAAATCTTCATTTCTGTGTTACCCTTCATTAGTGGTGATGGTTGAAGCTATTATTTACAATCCATAAGTACTGTTTTCTAGAGAGATACTCAGTTGGAAACATGCCACAGTATGCTTTTAGATGCATGCTAAACACTAAGTTATTTTTATTTCTCTTTGGGGGTAGGGAGGTGAGTCTGCACATATGAATGTGTGGTTCCGGCAAGATGTCTTAAATGGGAAACTGTTTAGGGTGAATGTGTATGTGCTGGGGTGAAAACTGGGCAGTTCCTGCAGAACATAGCTCACATTATCTGACCTCTGGCAATTGATATTTTGAAGGAATTTCATAATCCTATTATGTATAAGGCACATACATGGAGGTGCTATTTACAGTTAATTTTTGAATTTTGATCTCTCTCTTGAGAGGAGGAAAATTGCTGATTTATAAATCAGAGGCTGAAGAAAACAGAATTAGGGCTTTGGTATAAAAGCATAAGCTTGGCATATAGTGCACAGATTGTACTTGCATAAGAATTACATATTTTAAGTGGATTTTTCCAAGCTCCAAATATGAATAAATTTTTGCAGGAAAATGGCCATCACAGATGGGAAGCAATTTCAGGCATAGTAGCTTGCTTCATAGAGGCAGGACCAGAGTAAGAGGCATCATTAATACAACAATCTGCTGTGCAAGGTGAACATTGCAGAGCAGAGAGCTCCTGTGATTTTCATGCAGGACAAGTAATTTCTTCTGTTTTCTTTTCACTTTATAACAGAAGTAAACAAGTAAGGTACTTTTGTCCTTTTCTTCTGAAGGTTTCTCTTTTTTTTGCAGAAACCAATAGGATGTTTCCCACAGCCATACCCGACTGTTTCCCAGATCCCATGCTCTTGATTGATATGAAGAGATGGTGAACCGTTCTGGTTGAGATGAGTTCTGAAGAGATGGAGCAGGCACTGGCAGGGTTATTGGTTCGCAAACTGGCCCCTGTACACGTAGGGCAATGAGAGGCTGAAGACAGAGGCAGACCACTCCAGGTTGGTAGGTGGCTGGTTTAATAAGCAAGAGAACTTATATGAAAGGCTTGTCTTGGGTGGCTGTAACACAAGTAGATCTCTGCATTCACAAAGCGAATCTTAAAAGTAGATATGGAGGCCTTAATGGGGTTCAATCAATGTATTCAGTCCAGATGGTTTCAACAACACTACTTTCTCAAGGCTTTACCCTTGAAGCAGCTCCAGTGTGGGAGTGGTAGGTGGAATGCATGTTCCATGGACAGCCTCTGATTGCCTGGGTCCAGTTCAAGGGACAGGTGGCCAAAACATCCTCTCGATGACCTCCTCCAATGAGTGTTTCTTATTTATGATTGCAAGTTCACAAAGCCTGAGGACTAGTACAGGTTCTCATAGATTGTAAGTGCTAGAGTTAAAAAGCATATACTTAGGAGATTTCAAAACCAGTTGCAGGTATCTGGGACTGCTGTACCACTGAGCTCTGCAGTTACGGAGACAGGGATGGTGAGCTTAAATGGTGAGTTGGCAAGTCACTTCTGGCATCCAGACCTTTTTTGTTTAGGGAGCCGTTGCGTGGAAGGGATAAATTAATTGAAAAGTATAAGATTTAAGGCGCACTTAGTCCTTTTAAAGGTGCTAGAGACACAACTGCGAATAAGCAACATCATACTTGCTCATGGAGCCTAAAGCCTCAGTTCAGTTCTTACCAGTGAGATTTTTGTTTTTCTTAGCAAATGATGTGTTCATAAAGTTGATTATAATGGTACAAATATCAGGTTATGTGCTTTTAAAAAGTAAATCAAAGTACCATAATCTGCAGTAAAGGACTTTAGTTTGTTCTTTGCCAAATTCATCATGAAAATGAGCTGATCAAACATTTTGTGCCATGTGTAGATTTTTAGATTGTATAAAGTGATTAATTTTCTGGTACTATACTTAATCTTCTGGAGATAAACTGAAAAGATGACTGTTTCCATTGGCGGGACTGGTGGCTCATTCATCTCTGTTGTCAACATAAAAAAAGAAGAAGGAAAAAAAAAAAAAGAGAGAGAAAGAGAAGACTCCTGGAGGTACTTTGTAGAATTTTTTCTCCTTGTCTTGCTGCGGTCAGTAGCCAAAGCTTTATTTAACCATGTCTATCGACCCAGCGAAACCAATTAAACCTCTTTTAGTTCTTGTTTCACTAGGAATGGCCTCTCCAGTTTCCCTCAGCGTCTTTCCTACTTAGATTACCTCCTTTGACTTGTTTATTTGACTATTTGCACCTTTCGAAATGACTACTGTAGCACTTTTTATTATAAAAGACAATAATTTAGAGAAATATTTATCAGTTTTAAGAAATAAGTATGCTATTTTGTGTTTTAAAGAATAAGTATGCTATTAAATTGTATTAGATAGTTGCAATTTCTGATTTCAGAATATCAAAAACAGTAACTATTCCTGTCATGCTAAGCCATGCAGCTCAAATAAATATTTGGAGAGTATGATTTTCCACTTCGCAACTTTCAAAATCATTTCTCAATCTATCTGCTATTGGAGAAGTTAGTATTAAATCTTTCAGGGAGAAACATGCAGCCACCATTGCCCTCTTATATATAGCTGCTGAACTGGCTTTCCTTGGTTTAGACATCTGTGAAGGCCACTGTTTTAGAAGGAACTCAGAAAAATAATTTAGTGATTATGTGACAAATTGGAATTAGTCCAGTGACTCTTGTTAAAAATAATCTTAATTAGAATCCCAGAGGATAAAATTAGAAAAGCCCTGTTATTAGCAGTAATACCTCAGATTTGTTTAGTTAAAGCATAGGTGTTAATAGGAGTCTCCACTGAGTGTAGGAGCCATCCACTTCATTGAACTGATGAGATTCACAGTGGCTGTGGGGAACTGTGTATGAGGATACCTTGCCATTTATCAGCTGCATAATCTTCGTTATGTTTCTTAAATTCTTTGTATTGAAGATGCTTTAATTGGAAAACGGGTATAATTGTAAATTCTGCCTCATCGGGTTATTATATAGATTAAATAAGTTAATATTGTAAAGCAGTAAAACACCATTTTAGAAACAACTCATTGTTTTTGTGTTATACAAAGAAAATTACAAAGACACTAGAATAAAACAATATAGTGCCTCAGTGCTAAGTGCACACTAGTCTTAACTAAATATTAGGCCCCTACTCTCAATTCCTTTTTCCCCTTTTGAGAAAAGAAATGGAGCAGGCAATTCTCTTCAAAATGAATTAGAGGCTTTGGAATGTAGACAATGGTTGTCACACTACCTCAGTTTATTTATTTTTTTAATTATTTTTTTAAAGTTATCCTGAAAATCATTTTTATTTACTTTTTATTATGGTGACATTGGTTAACGAAATCCAGTAAGTTTCAGTTGTACAATAGAACAGTAAGGCATATGTATATGCGTGTATATATATATATAGCATTGTGTGTTCATCACCCATAGATAGATTTCTTTCTGTCACCTCATATTTGACCCCTTTTACGCCATCTACCTCCACCCTCCTCCTCCCCACCCCCTTTATTCTATTGTTCATGTCCATGAGTCTCTGTTTGTTTGTCCTGTTCTTTTGCTGCTTTTAGGTTTATATCCCACATATAAGTGATAGCATGTGGTTTCACACTGCCTTGGTTTAAATTCTAACCAGCATGGACTTCTGTGAAGTTAGGTAAAGACTTATACCATACTGCCCTTTATTTTTCTCCTCTGTGAAATAATCGTACCTAACATGATTTTGCTACAAGGATTAAAGAAAACAATGGGTAATAAGAACCGGTCCATTATAATGTCATTATAAATTTTAAATGATGTTTTTATTTTTATTGCTAGTATGCTACATAGACAGTTGAATAAAATATTAAGTAGTATATGACAGAAGGGTAACATTTTTCGCCTAAGTCAGACTCATTAGTCATTTTATGTCTTTCAATTTTTTCATTATTGGCATACTTAGGAATTTCGTGGTTAGAACAAATTAAGTAAAACAAATGTAAAAACAATGTAAAAAATGAGAAACTATTTCTTCCCTGGTCACCTAAGGACTAATATTATTACAAGCATACCTCATTTTATTTCACTTGCCTTATTGCATTTAACAAGTTTTATTTTTTACAAATTGAAGGCAAGACCTTCCACCAGCAAAGAGATTATTACTTGCTTTATTGTGATACTTGTTTTATTGCAGTGGTCTGGAACTAAACCCACAATATCTCTGAGGTAAGCCTGTATATTTAAAAATATAACGTTAGGTATTTTATTACTTCAGTGATTTTTCTTTTATTTGAAATGACTGCTTTTCCATATATAAAGTGTATCAAAATGAGCTTATAAAAATTTTCCCTCAGATTGCAGAGCTGGAGGAGGAAGAGCTATGAAAAGCAAATGGAACTAGGTAAAGATGTTCAAGGCATGAAATGTAGCTAGGGAGGGTTTTGACAAAACCAGGGCTGGAAAAGAGTTTGAATGTTCTACTTTCATGAAAAATGTGAATTGGAAAGGAATGGAAAACCTGCCCCTCATCCTTCACTGTTTTTGATTTCAGTATTGAAGTATCTCAGTTCCCTGGATAATAAAATATAGAAGCAGATGATAGATGACTGTCCAAAGGAAATATTACTCTTCGATACCATTAATATTTTAAGTTTACACTGAAATAGCAGGTAGGACTTGTATGGTGATTTTTGGCTGAAGGGCAATGCTAGGTCCTAAGAAATGGAGAAGCACTTTGAAGAACAGCACCCCAAGCTGTATCCACAAACTTGCTTTGATGATGATTGAATTATAATGGCAATTACTGCACTTAATTCCCAAAATTAACGAAACACCCATTTTCTTTCAAGTTCTGCTGTACTATGCAGCTTTTCTCAAAGATGCTCAAACTCATTTGTTATTTGCCTCAGGTTTTGCATGCGTCACTCTCCAGCCCTCCTCCTAAAACTCTAAAGTAGGTCTCTGCCGTGCACTCACCTGGGGCATGCTGGTGTGCTTCCACTACCTGGCTGTTCCGTCTTCCAAACCCAACAATGTCATCCTTCTCTAGTGTTGTGGACTTCTGAAATTTATATGCTTTATTTTAAAACACAGAGAGAATGTGGCTCTTTCTGTATTTCTCTCTGCAGGGAGGCTATTTCATTAATGCTTTCAGCTTTTCTCAGGGTTCAGATTGCTTTGGTGGAGGCTTTGAAATGTCTGGTCATTATAATTCAGTCACCCAGGGCCTTTCACTTAACAATTCTAGTTATAGAATAATGTTGATGCCATAGGAACAAAATTCAGCAAGCTGTCTGCTCTCACTGGGAAATGGAGTAAATGTGTGTGCATCCTGGAAGGAGAGCAAGGGCAAGAGGACCGATCACACTAGGTCAGAACAACTCGTTGTGCTGTTGATAACATCGTCTTAGTTACTGAGGGCTTATTCATTTTTATTAAAAATTGAAAAAAAGGTCACATTGAAATTATTGAACTCCATTTGTTTTGGTGAAAGATATAAAAATTAAAAAGTAGCTAACAATTTTCAAAGGCTGATGGTAGAGAAAAAATAATTTCCTTCTACTTTTCTGAGTTCTTAGCTGAGACCCCTGTAATAAAAGACAAATTAATAGAGGAGAAGAAACAGAAGTGTATTAACTAACAGGTATACCTCCTGTGCATATGGGAAGTACCCAGGGGAAAATGAGTAAGTCCTCTAGGTGGCCTAGAATTCCTTATTAAATACCATTTTAATAGAGAAAGAAAAGGATGGATTTAGGATTCTTAGAGGAAAGAAAATAAGGGATTTTTAAGAAAGATGAATTGACCTTTAGAAGAATAGATGGGGTATGATAGTTTGTGACAGTTTGTCTGGGTGTGGCATTGACTTCTAGTCTCTTCTCCTGTGATGAATCAGTTCTCCTTGGTTGATGAAACTCCAAGTAAGGGACTCTTTGATAACTGAATTCCTTTTGGAGGATCTGTCATTAAGCAGATAGGGGGAGTTCAGAGAAAGCTTCTCCCTATATTTGCCATTTTTCAAGTACCTACAGCTCAAAATGATCAATATACCAAAGTGGCATATTTTGGGATGCCATGTCCGACACTCCTACAGTCATATTTTGGAGTAGCATCTCCTGCTGCCCCTCTTTGATTATTGGTAAGATCCTGTGCTTAGGACTTGACTTAATTCCCTTCATTAAATTGTTACAGTGGTCTAGAATCTAGGGCTTTAATAAAGATTCGATGAGACAATGCCTATAAAATACTTGCAATTACTGGTTTCTGGAACATAGTAATTGTGGAACAAATGGTAGTGTTTGGTTTTCTTTTTTATTGCTATTATTATGTGAAACTTGAACACATAATATATATAATCATAAATACCTGTAATAGTCACAACAATAAAAGAAAGCTCAAACACATTTGAGTAATTATTGCATTCAAAATATAAATTGACTCAAGGGAAGTATTTCTGACCTGGACTCTTTAGTTTTATTTACTTATATTTATTATGTACTGATCACTATGGTTAGAAATATGAGAAATTTTTTAAAAGTGTCTTTGACTAACATGTAATTAAATTAATTGGAAAGATGCCCTGAGCTTGCAAAACAATTACAGAATAAAAGTTGTTGATGTACAGCCAAATGCTAAACAGTAAGATGCAGGCGATATGACTAAAAATAGAGTCTGGGAATCTACTAACTTCATTACTATTTGAGACCTCTCTTTTGCTTCTCTCCCTCTCCTTCCCTCTCCATCTTTGTCATAGTTATCTATAATATTTTATAACATACTTTCAAAAATGAATTGAGGACACTTACAAATAATGCTCATTTGTTCTTGAAATCTTGTAAATTATTGAAACATCTGCAAAATGTCTTCACGTAACATGAAGTGGGATTTCTATCCAAGACTGTTCCCTGGATATAATCTGTATTTTCCATACCCTCTGCTTCTTCTCATGGATTCCTCCGCCTTTGATTTTCTTCCCCTTTCCCTTTCTTTGATGAGCAGACTCCCCTCCCAGTAGGTCCTTGTCATGACCAATGGAATTTATGTATGTTAGATTACACGGCAGAGTAGCAATAAAGTTGCAGATGGAATCAGTTGATGTTAAAATAGAGAGATTATCTTGGATTATCCAGGGGACCCCAATATAATCATGACGGTCCTTAAATGGAGGAAGGATACAGAAGAGGAGAGCCACAGGGAGATATGACTGTAGAACGAAGGCAAAGAGAGATGCAAAGTTGCTGGCTTTGAAGATTGAGGAAGGGGAGTATGAACCAAGAAATGTGGGCAGCTTCTAGAAGCTGAAATAGTCCAGGAAATAGTTTGTCCCCTAGAGTTTCCAGAGGGGAATGCAACCCTGACAACACCTTGATTTTAGCCAAGTGAGATCGTATTGGACTTCTAACCTACAGAATTCTACTATAATGAATTTATGTTGTTTTAAGCCACTAAATTTGTAATGATTTGTTATAGCTGCAATAGGAAACTAATACTCCTTCACAAATCCAAATGGATGTTGTAGATTCCATTATGGCAGGCACGCTTTTATGAAGTTCTGTGGCTTTCGCAATTGCTTGTACTATGATTTATATAGAGAAGTAATGTAGTGAATGCCTCTTGGGTTGATTACTGGTGGATGGAAAAATGTCAATCTAGGTGTTAACCAGGTTGAGGGAATATGAGGACTAGAGTATATGGGCCTATATTCAGTAGAGAATGTACCTGAAATATACGGGTAAGAAATGATACTAAGAAGTACCTAAAATGCAGCAAAGAAGGATGAAGATGGGATCAAGTTACAGCTATAGCAAATCAAATACTACTACATGAATTTGATTTGCTATAGACCTTAGTTTTTTCATTTGTAAAATCAGGGTAACCATCATACCTATCTTACAAAATTGTCAAGGGGATTATATGGCAATATGTGCATGAATATCTTAAGTGTCTGGAATCCAGTAAACATATCAATGGTAACTTATCATTTAATAATAATGTAATACTTATAAATTTAGGGAGACAGAGCTATAATGTTTGATACACTGGTGTTCCCATCAGTTGGAGATAAAAAATGCCCTATTTTCCTAGAGGTTCTAAAATTGTCAAACACTGCATTCCACTCCAGTGCAGTCTTGCAGAGCATTCTACTTACTGTTATAGAAAGATGTGTTAATTTTAGCTGTCACAGCTGTATATTTATTAAATGTAAGCATTTCATGATCAAGCATAGGAATTTAAAAACAAATGCCAGCATTTTCTTATATAATAAGGGCATACGAGTTATTGACATTTCTGTTTCACAGGATTTATAAAATCATGGGACTAATAGGTAGGCATATGTATGTGTGTATACACACACACACACACACACACACACACACACACACACACACACACACACACAGAGGTTCTGTGGGGATCAAAAATGGCATAATGTAATCCATAGCCATTAAAAGGCACATGTTAGATATATAAAATGATTGATGATTGTTGAAGACAAGACCATATGTAATAAATTGCTAACTTTGTGCAACAGAAAACTAGAAAATAGCCTGTTAATAAACAAATTTTACTTTTATGATTGAAAATGATATTTAAAAAGGTGCGATCAAAGAGGCTAATGGTGGCTAGAATAGCATAAGAAGCCTTCATGAGGAACTGGGACTTTATTTGGGCTTTGAAGCACACATTGATAGAGTGCAATAGAAGTGGCAATTTCAGAAAGGAGAAATAGTATTTGGAAAGGATTAGAGGAAGTGTGACCATACTGAAAAAGGGGAGACAATAACCATCTATCTCCAAGGGGAGTTGGGGAGAGGACATATGCAGAAATGTTTTCACTTCCTGGAAGTTTTGTTCAAACTCTCTAAGCACCCCAAATAAGAACAGGGCTGGTGCTCAGTAAATGGCCTGCAAAACCATGTGCTATTATCTTTGTCATAACTTAACCTTGGCTCTTTTGATTATTGTGATCTTTAATTTATGAGTACTGTACTTTGACTTGCAGTGCAAAAAGAGAAATGAAAACAAGCAAAGTAAAAAAAAAAAAAAAATAGGTTTAATTTTATACCAGCCATGCTTTCTTATGTCTTCTCTGAAGATGTTCAGGTTTCTTCTCTACTAATTGGCTCTATTATATATAATTTGTTCAGAAGGTTTTTGTTGAGGACGGAAACTAAATGAACAAAATGCAGATGTTCAAGTGTCAAGCCTCATTAATTAAATATGGATGAACTAATGCTAATAGACTACTTGTTGTGCCTCAAGGGATTGATGGAGAGGTTAAAGAGATGTTATTTTATGTCAGTCTGTCCCATTTCCTTAGGTTTTATGATAAGGCCCTAGCAATATTATTTTGTAAGTGTTCCAATCTGGGATGGATCAAAGCAACATTATTTTCTCAAACTTAGTCATTTTTCTATCCAATTGAAGGAGTATGTAGCGTCCTGAAAATCAAGTGAAGAAAAAGTATTCAGAGAGGATGGATGAAATGTTAAATGTGCAGAAAGTTCAACAGTGACATGGTCTGAGGATTAAATACTCTTTTTGATTAAAAAAAAAAATGAGGGTCATTGGTTGCTTTGACAATAGCACTTATAATGGAGGGTAGAAGACAACAGATTAATTGGAGGACCTCAGTAGATAATAGACGGAGAGACATCGGGGAAATGGAGCCTATAAAACTTTCAGGGAGTTTTTATGTAAATGAGAATGGGATAGTGGTGTTACTTAGAGGGGAAAAGGAGGTCAGGGTAGGGTTTGTGTGACATGGTGATAGAAATTAAAATATATGTGTAAGCTGAGGGAAAACATCTAGAAGAAAGAAGAAATCAGAATGATGTAAGGAAACTGCTGGATCCATGCCCTTGAAAAGGCAAAAGAATATGGGATCTAGTGCATAAATAGAAGGGCTAGCTTTTCATACGAATACAGACAGCTCATTTGTAATAACAGGAAGAAGCAGGAGGAACATGTGGGCTTAAGGGGTCTCTGTTCCATAACTGTAAATCTTTCTTCCATTTTACACAAGTTACGTAACCTTCAGTAGACTTGTACTCTCTGTACACTAGCATACCTTCCAAGACTCAGAACAAATGTTCTTTTAGACACTTTCTTCAGTATGAATAGCTCACGCTTTTTTCTTTCTTGAACTATAATAACACTTATATATATAACTTAGTATTTAACATTTAATAAAGCCTTGTTTTGTCCTCCGTTAGGTTAAAAGCTGAAGACCATTGCATTGTATTCACGTAGCCACCGTTAAACTCATATGCACTTTTAAGACCCCACTGTCGATCTCCCCGATTGATTCTTTAGGATTGGAGGCTATCTTATATTTGCATCCCTAGTTATAAACAGATCATCTTACACACCATAGGTACAGAATTTACGAGTGAAAAAATGAAATACTAGTATTATGCTTAGTACGAGAGTATGTGCTGATTGGGTAACAGAATGCGGGAGCTAAAAGTTTAGGTTCTGGGTCTGGATCCCTTCTTTTCTGCTCCCTGGCTCTGTGTCCTTGGACTCAGCCTCTCAGTTCCTTCAGTTTTCTAATCTCTAAAACTAATAATTGGGATACATAACCAACAAAAGAGTTTTGAGGATTAAATAAGGTAACATACTTAAAATGCTTAGAATAGTTTTTTTTTAATCTTAAAAAGGCCATTAGTAAATGCTAGCTATTATAATTATAAATGTATCATTCAATTCTCACAACAAATCATATTAGATAGGCACATTAAGCAATATTATTTCCAATTCATAGGTGAAGAAAATATGCCCAGGATAGTCAAATGAAGGTAAGCTGCTTCTGGCGTGTCAGATTGAAGAAGGTGGCAAATCTTGTCCCCCAAAAGTAAATAGTAGTTGGGCAAAACTGCCAAAAAGAATCATTTTGGTTCTCTGGGATTCAGCCAAAGGCATATAAGAAATAGAGATGATTGTTTTGTTTGTTTGTTTGTTTTCCCCATGAACTACTAAATTTCACATAAGAATTGAGGAAGTCTGTAGCATTCTTTTCTGGAGCTGCTCCCATCTCCCCACTCTCTCAGCTAAGTAGATGTGGTGATTCCATCAGAGAAGTTCAATTTGGGAAAATCAGCAGCATTGATGCAGAAGAGGTTATCAATTAATTTGGAAGGGAAAGCAAAATACCTGTATCCAGCAGAGAAAAGCCAAGGCCTGAAGATATTTGAGACGGAGATTGCGGTGCCAGCTGGGGGAAGCAGCAGAGCCACCGTCTAACCTAAACGAGGATTTAACAGGAAGATCTGGGAAAACAGACACGTCAGCTAACACATTGTGAGAAAGACAGATTCCTTTAATATAGGCCAGACACGTTACTAAACAAGTAAACCAACAACACTCAGGGGAATAAAAATCAGAAATAAGAGTTACTACAATATATTATCTACAATGTCCCTTTCAGACTTCTTATAAGCAAGTCAGCTAACAATTCAATTAGTCTTGATTCGTCTAGGAATATCTTCTTTTCACCTTCAATTCTGAAGAATGGTATCACTGGAAATAGAATTCTTGGTTACATTTTTTTTTCCTTTATCATCACACTGCTTTCTGGCCTTCATTATATCAAATTAGAAGTCTGCCATTAATCATATTAATGTTTTTCTTTACGGAGGGGTTATTGTTCTTTTTATGCCTAACTCGAGGTTGCAAAGATTTTATCTTGTGTTTGATCGAGGAGTCCAGTAGATTTATGAAGGTTTTACATTTAGGTGTTTGTCTATTTTGAGTTGTTTATTATTAATTATTATTATTATTTATTATTATTATTATTATTATTATTTAAAGATATCCAATTGCTCCAACTTCATTTGCTGAAATGGCTATCCTTGCTCCATTAAATTGCCTTTTTTTTACCATGTTATTTTATTTTATTATTAGTTATAATTTTACAGCACATTGGTTAGACATACATGTAAAGTTTATGTAATGATCCCCCCAATTACTCTATTTTCCTTCTGTTTCTACACACAACTATTACATTGCTGCTGACTGCATCCCTTACACCGTGCTCCCCATTCCCATGACCATCTATCAATGACTATAAATTGCCTTTTACTTTTGATGAAAATCAGTTGTCCATATAGGTACGGGACTATTTCTGGATTGTATAATATATTTAATACAAATGTATAATCTTACATAATTGAGTGTAGTAGTCTATAAATAACTAAAAATATCAATGAGTTACTAAAATTTGTTGATAATATAGTTTTTCACATTCTTCTGTATCTCTATATTTCCAAATCCTTTGAAGATATTACTCTATGTGTTTTTCTTGCATTGTTTTTGAAAACAGTAGTATTTCTGATATTTGTTTGCCTGTGTCTGCTTTTATTATTTTCTATCTATATGTTAATATTAATTTGTCTGAGAAAAAAAATTCTTCAAAAATATCTGTAGATGTATTTTAGTGTTTCCAAGACTATAAGGATAGAGGCTAGAAATAGCAAAGAAATAAGAAATTTGCATAGTAATTGAGCAGTTTATAAAGTCTTTGGGAAGCTTTTCTTTTTCCCAGTGATGCTAGTGCTAAAACAGAAGTTTTGCTTTGGCTCTCCTTGCTGGCATTGTTTTATCTAGTTTAATTTCTCACAGAAGGTAGTCATTCAAGGGTCACTTCTTGTAGGACTCTCCCCACCTTGCACTGCCAAGAACTTTGTCTCTTGAGTTTGATGCGACTGTCATTATCAAAGGCTCTAAGTGGTAGATGTCCTCAGAGCAGGTGAGATTTTGAAGCCCATGGATGTCCAATGAGGAGATAGGTATGTGGATATAAATTTTGACATACATAGATACCTATGTTCATATGTGTGTTTATGTGTGTGTATACATATACACATTACTATATTGGGCATAAGGAATTGTTATATGTCCCACTGGTTTAACTCAAACTGATGGTAAATTTATAAATAAAATTTTCTATTTCCCACTAAATGATTTTATGCACGGAAGTATTACAAAGAAAGGTTTTGGGGAAAGTACTATTTATGATTGTTCAAATTCCATATAGTGAAGTGCTCTCAACAAACATGAAATTTACATAGCAATTTCTATTTGCTGTTGAGAAATTGTCATGATGCATCTGGAAATTACTTGTTAAAAGTAGTTCCCTAACTAGAGTTCAGACATCCACTAGTAACTAATCTGAAATCTTAGACTCAAAGAAATTCTCTAACACTTTATGGTTTCTTATAAACATTCCCTTCTCAGAGATTGACTCTTATGCCAAAGCCTAGTTTGATAATTTCTCAATTTTGACACTTTGTTCTAGCCATCATCTACATGCTTACTGTTAAGCAGCTATAAATTGCACTTTCTGTTTAGTGTCTGAGGAAAGATCAGAGTTTCATTTGAGTAAAATCTAGACTTTATCCCATAATGAGGATAAAGGCTGCAGCTGCATGTAGCTGTGGCTTGGCCAAAGTAATTTGCTAAAGTTTCAAAACTCTAAGCTTTGCAATGAAGTTTTATTTGAAAAAAAACTTTTTTTTTCTACAATGGATGTTGTCTTTCTTTTTCATTAGATAACTTAATATTGCTTCTCTGTGAACCAAACACAGAATGAGACAGTGGTGCCAAATGTGTCAATATCAAATAGTTGATTCCCTGATGAATCTTAAGTAGTTTGAATTATGTGTATTTTTTAAAATATATGGAAGATATTTAGAACCTCAGAAGTCAGAAATAAAATTTAAAATCTCCCTTCTATCATGCCCTGAGTTTCTAAATTCTTTTGAAATGCAAGTAGAATGGGTTTTAAAACATTTGAAATATATGCATGCCTTTTAAAAAATCAAATCTATTTATCATTGACATTATTGTTTTTCTTTAATAAATCTCAAACTTGGTTCCGTATTAACATAGTCAAAGCTCTTTCATTTTTAAAAAATTTCCAACCCACCACCCTCCTCCCCTTTGGTAACCACCAGCTTTTTCTCTATATCTGTGGATCTCTTTCTGTTTTGTTTTGTTTATTCATTTATTTTGTTTTCTTAGATTCTACATATAAATGAAATAATACAGTATTTGTCTTTATCTGACTTGTTTCACTTAGTATAATACTCACTAGGTCCATCCGTGTTGTCAAGCAGTAAAAAAGAATGGCAAGATTCCATTCTTTTTTTATTGGTGAATAATATTCCATCGTGTGTATATATGTATATATACATATCTATCTACATATAGATATATATTACATCTTTATCCATTCATCCATCATTGGACATCTAAGTTACTTTCATTTCTTGGCTATTATTAGCAATGCTGCTGTGAACATAGGGGTACATATAGCTTTTAAATTAGTGTTTTTGTTTTCTTTAAGTAACCAAAAGTGGAATTTCTGCATAGTATGCATCTCTATTTTTAATTTTTTGAAGGATCTTCATACTGTTTTTCATAGTAGCTGCACTAATTTACAGTTCCACCAACAATATATGAGAATTCTCTTTATTCCACGTTCTCACCAGCACTTTTTATTTGTTGATTTATTAATGATAGCCATTCTGACAGGTATGAGGTGATATCACATCGTAATTTTAATTTTCATTTTCCTGATGATTAGTGGTGTTGAACATCTCGGTCAGTTGGCCATCTGTATGTCCTCTTGGGAGAAATGTCTATTTGGGTCCTCTGCTTATGTTTTTTAAGTTGTATTATTTGTTCTTTTGGTGTTAAATTGTATGTATTCTTTATATATTTTGGATATTAACCCTTATTGGCTGTATCATTGGTGAATATCTTCTCCCATTCAGTAGGTTGTATTTTCCTTTTGTTGATGACTTACTTTGCTGTGCAAAACATTTTTAGTTGGACATAGTCCCATTTGTTTATTTATTCTTTTGCTTTCCTTGCCCAAGAAGATATTTTCAAAAAGATATTGCTAAGAGCGATGTCAAAAAGTTTATAGCCTGTGTTTTCTTCTAGGAGTTTTATGGTTTCAGGTCTTACATTTAGATCTTTAATCAATTTGATGTTTATTTTTATATACAAGAAAGTGGTCCAATTTTATTTTTTTGCATGTATCTGTCCAGTTTTGCCAATACCACTTATTGAAGAGATTGCCCTTACTCCATTGTATGTCATTACCTCCTTTGTCATAGATTACTTGACTATATAAATGAGGATTTATTTTTATTTTATTCTGTTTATTCTATTCCATTGATCTATACTTCTGTTTTTATCCTAGTTCCTTACTGTTTTGATTATTGTAGCTTTATATTATAGCTTGATATCAGGGACTGTGATACCTCCCATGTTGTTCTTTTTTGAGATTTCTTTGGCTATTCAGCTTCTTTTTTGGTTTCATATAATTTTTAGGATTAGTCGTTCTAATTATGAGAAAAAATGCCATTGGTATTTTAAATTTAAAGTACTTGAGATTTTTAAAAATTTTATCTTAAGCTGCCATTAGCTTATATCATCTTACATTTCTTTGTCGTAATTGTTTTAGTTGAGGTTATATTAATACATATTTACATACTTTGAGCAAGTCAATATTGCTTAAAAGAATTAAAATATTGTTTTTTGATAAAACTTTGTAAAACGAGAACCAAAGAGTAATCTATTGCAAGGTATTTATAGAATGTCAACCACAACTTTAACAATGTGCTAGACTATATGGATATAAAATTAGCTTGCCCCAGTGAATTAATTTTGTTAGAAAAAAATTTTAAAGAAAACTAAACGTAAATGCAATTTATTGAACATGCACTATGTGGCCTGCTCTGAACTATTAGCTTTATTAACATAATATCACATATTCATCCCTAATGGTTTTTTGTAAATTTGATACTTTATCAATTTTTATATATGTCTATTTTGTAACAGATGTATATATGCTACTTCTCTCTTACCCCAGTATAAGTTTACTTTTGTTTGAACCTTACTAAGGCTACAGTGTTATTTTTACAACAACCCTCTAAATTTGAGATTAAAATCCTAAATTATAAACTAGAAAATGATTTAACTGCTATGTACATCTCCATCACTGTATTCAGCCATATGCTCTATTCATATACAAACTACATTTTCAGACATTATGTTAGATTATTAGTTATCTTTGTGTGATCTCCACTTTCTCATTTAATGCTGAACTCAAGTATCTGTCTCATATACCTGTATTTTTAAGTGTGTAGTATAAGGCCTCATACAGATCAGAAGCTAAGTAATTGTTTGTGGATGATAAATTGGTTCCTTACTAAATTCTTTAGTACAGTGATCCTAAGTCACCAGAATTATATGGGGAGCTTTTTCTAACTTCGCATACAATCCTAAAAGATCCTAAATTTTCCTACCAGAGTAAGCTGATGGTATTCATGGAGGTGTAGTGTATTCTTCGAAAGTATTGAGCTATCATACAGTTTGAGAAAACTACCCTTGTTAAAAAATTAGTTGGGGCTTCAGCTGCGTCATTATTTTAGATTAGTTATAGCCATGCTACTCACACTGTCTCCTGTGAACAAATGCCACTCCACCAACTCTTTGTTAAGATATTGGAATAAATACAGAACTTGAGAAGCTGTGTTTAGAAACTTTAAGATAAATTAGACATTGCCTTGACATCTAATTGCCTAATCAACAGGCTTGTATTGTTTATGTTTTCTTTTGTACTTTGTTTTACTATTAATTCTTTAAAGAATATATTTATTAATTTAATCCATAAACAGTGAATTGAATATTAAAAGTAAAAAAATAAACAAAAACTTGATCTTTTACCACAGATAGTTTGAGAAGTGAGAGAGACCACGTATAGTAAAAAGGTATGTTCTTAGCATTTAGGATTTTTGTTTTATTAACATGACTATGGTTTTTTAACGCATAGAATATGCCAAATATATCCATATGTCTTTTTGTTTTTTTTTTCTCAGAACCTGAGAAGCAGATTTGGGATAGATTTACGGAGTAGATTATCTATAATTTAATTATCTATGATTTCTTATGGAGTAGCTTTGACTATTAATATGTGCTTAGACATGCTCAGTGTTATTTGGTTTGGAAGGGGATCAGACAGGGAAAAGTGTGCAATGAAAGCTGACAACAACGTTGCGCTGACCAGGAACCGTGTCTCCCACCATTACTGATTACCATTTTGCAGGGCTGCTTTGAAAGGAGGAGCAAATCTGGTCCATTACGGAATGCTTTAAGTTTTTGGTATCCAC
The DNA here is from genome assembly GCF_000151845.1 of Pteropus vampyrus. Classification (NCBI taxonomy): domain Eukaryota; kingdom Metazoa; phylum Chordata; class Mammalia; order Chiroptera; family Pteropodidae; genus Pteropus; species Pteropus vampyrus. The sequence continues at coordinate 5,814,441 of NW_011888811.1, forward strand.
CTGCCAGCTTTCCGTCTGAAACACTGTCAACAATAGAGATAAAGACAGTTATGTTTCCCAAGAGAGTTCAAAAATCAAGACGAGAGGGAGAAAGAAGTTTACTGTAGTGGTGTCAAGTCTTTCTTTCTTTTTAAATAATAAAATGTAATAGTATCGTAATGACTACTTAATTATATACACATATTCAAGCACCCTGTTTTATGTTTCAAAAATGTAGAACAACTGTCCCTTCTGCTTTGTGAAAGCCAAGTTAAACAGGTAATTCTTGGCCTAAAATTGTAAAGGTTTTGTAGTGTGACATCAGCTAAGACACTATATCCAGGAAAGATATTAGGCAAAACATGTTAAACGATTTTTAAGTGCATCTCATGTTTATTCTGAACATAAATGGCACAAAAGACAGATGTGGAGAAAGACACAGAGAAGATAAAATGTTGCTATTAAAAGAGAAATTCAGAAACAGAAAGCAAAAATAAGAACACACTCAATAAATATCTTAGTCTATTTTCCTTCTTAAGTGGTAGAATGCTTAATTAAAGAAATACTGTCTTGGAGTGTATGTCTTAACAGAGAGTGTTTTTATTCCTATGCCTTAGAAATATAATCGTTGCTTCTTTACAGAGGGCAGTATATGTTCACAAAGCAAATGTTGCTAGGCAGAACACTGAGTCTTTTGAACTATCTGCCAGAAAGATAATTTAGTTTAGGCTTTGTTTTAACAAAAGTGCATGAAGCATAACAGTAACAATCTCTATCTCCATTTAAAGTGAAAGGAAGAAAAAAACCCATCTTATTCTAAGACCCTCTAAATATATCAGAATTATTTATAAACTATGCAATATGTCCTAGTACTTGTGATTGGAAACAGGGGAAAGAGAGAGAGGGAGAAAGTGGGAGTGCTGTAAATCAAGTCACAGTAGAACCGCATGCTGCTCAGGAACTGAAGACCTGTTTCAAACAAACCCCTTAACTCACCTTGTTATCCAACAGGGATTGATTTAAATGGGTCACCTTGCATGAACCCCCAATGACTACTTGTCAAGAAAAGCAGACAAACACCTACATATAAGAGTTTCTGATTTCTATTGAGCTTAGCATGCAATTGAGAGTTAACAGACAAAAAATAAAAGAAAATGAAAATGAAACCCATGTTCTGTGTCGCATGGCAACAGTGAGTTGAGCGAGCATCCCCTCACCCCGTTCAGTTGCCAGTTCCCCCAAAGGTCAAACAGAAGCACAGAACTGTTTGGTACATAGAATGCAGTATCCCAGAGACCTCTGCTAAAACATGTCCTACCCAAAGAATCATGTCACCAAAGTAGGAAAAGCTTGCCTATTGCTCAGAAAGCAACCCTACTTACAGATATAATGACACTTTGAGAGCCTGTTTCACAAATCCATTTTGAAAACATTCATAAGAACAATACCGTAGAAATAAGTTTGTAATAAAAGTCATGTATGCTTCTTTGTAGACTTCTCGTTATGTAAATTGAGGTTTGGTGTATTCATTCTTTATTGCTATGTAACATATTACCCAAAATTCAGTAGGTAGAAACAGCACAGTCATATTATTTCCCACAATTTCTTAGGCTCAGGTATCTGAGGCCAGCTTAGCTAACTACTTCTGGCTCAGCGTCACTCATGAGGCTGCAGTCTCTCAGAGTCTGGGAGAGCTGCTTCCAAGCTCATTCGCATAGTCATGAGGTTTAATTTCCTTACCACGTGAGGCTTATAGGGTTGCTTGTGATATAGCTTCTTCTAGAGAATGGGATCTGAGAAGTTGGGA
>NW_011888811.1:5816596-5841072 GCF_000151845.1 Pteropus vampyrus
ACCAAATTAAGCCCAGGTATATATGAGTCTTCTCTCATGCATCGAAATTCAGTCACTGGATTGTCTTTAAATCATATTCTCCATTTTTCTTTCTTCTCTTTTTTCCCCTTTCCTTCTTTCCTCAGTTGCTTATTCCTTCCTTCTTTCCTTCCTTTCTATTTCCTTCCTTCCTTCTGAAAAGAACAACATTCTATTGGGGCAGAGTCCATCAAGAGAAGCTTCCAAGAGGAGCACATTTCAACTAAGACTTGAATGAGGAATAAAAGATATTAAGAGAAATAGAGAGTAAGGCAGTTTCAGACAGAAGGAAACAGTGAATGTGAGCATAGCCCTGTTAAAAAAAAATCATTGTGTAACTATATTTTTCATTTATATTCTGAGAGGCACTGAATATTTACATTATTAAGAATTTAGAAAAGCTGAAAATTAGTCTGTTGAAGAACCTGGGTTGATGAAGTGAATCTATGTTTTGAGGGCCCATGTCTGGCTGCAATATTTTATTAAAACAGCCTTAAATCCATGGTAACCAGGCCTTTGACTCAATAGAAATCATCGGATCTCTAATAGGAATGTTGGGTTATAAAGTCTCTGCTCTTGTTGGGAGGTAGAAACTTTCTTCTGAAGGTGACACTACTGTTCTTAATTGCAGATGAGATGAAACTGACAGTTCTGAAAAATGTTTGATCTTAGGCTGTATAGAGCCCATCATTGAAACGTGAGTCTCCTAGAAATGTGACTGTTTAGCTACAAACAGTTCCTGTAAAGCAAGCACGTGGGACATCTGGTGTGAGCAGGTGATCATCTCAACATTGCGAGTTTGTTAGAAAGAGCAAAGCTGCCAAAAATGCAGAAAGGACATAAGAATCCTGGCTCAAAATGAGTGTTTCTCTCTTTCTCCAATAGCATGTTTTTCCCCCTTTGGATCATACCAGATTTACAATAGTTGCTTCAGAAAGCCTATCAATCACCTGATTGTTGGTTCATTAAGTGGGTTTTTGAAAAATCAAAATTGCAAAGACTTGTATAACCACTGAAGATTTTTTTTTCAGGATTTTATATGAGAAAGTTCATGAATTTACAGTGTGAGAATTGGGAATAGAACCAGAGACCATAAATGGTGTAAAAAAGTGTCAATAACAACTGTGAAGGTTATGAGATTTTACCCTATTTGCAACCTAACAAGTAAGCCTATCATTTTAAATGATTCATGCACTGGTAACAAACAAGCAGTGATAGGATTGTTTTATGGTAGCCTAGTGTAATAGATAATGATTAATTCACGTTAGTAAGGAAATATCCAAAATACTTTTCAATATATTTAGTGAAAAAGGCTGCACATAAGTAGACCTGCTCAGTTAAAAACTATGTTGTTCAAGAGTCAACTGTATAGCTAAAATGCCTTTACATATTATATATTTAAAACAATATATAAGAAGATTCTGAAAGGTGAAAAGAAGACATAATAGCTAGGAACCTGGGGTGCAAGGAAATGTAATTCTCTGGGTTTTCTTTTGCTTCATACATCGCAGAATGGATACTGGAAGAGCCAGCCAACCAGAAATGCCAGTGGGTGAAGACAAAAATAAAAAAGCCGCAGGAAAAGCCTGCCTTCTCCAGCCAAAAACCAGAAAAGAGGCAGTCTAGTAAGAGAGAAAATGATTAGACAATAATTGCCCTACATTGATCATCTGCCACAGAAAAAAACTATGGCCTCGCCCCCAGTGTTGTTAGCAAAGGTCAGGTGAGAACTTAGACCTGCCCTTACCCAACTATACCAAAGCATCCCTCTCCTTTCAGGCTGGATGGTATCAGAGAAAATGGGATGTAGAGTCCAGACTGTCTTTGTGCCTGGTATAGAAATCACACGGGAAATCTACAACTCCCACTCCAACCCAGAGATTTCAGGCGTGTGACCTCCTCCCCACCGGATTGGTGTCAGAATAGGCCACGTGGGAATCCAGGACTTACATGACTTTCCAGGGTACCGACTTACTACTCCCTCAGGGGTTTCAGGGGAGGCATGTGGAAGCAGTATGAGGCAGCCCCGTACTCCCATCCTCATCCAGCCATAATGAGACATCATTCTCCCCAACCAGGGTGCAGACAGGTACCAACCAAGTAGAGAAAAGGCTGACTTCAGGTGAGGCTTGCTCCAGTGGCTCATGAGCTGTCCAGGACTGTTTTTCTCTCTCCATTTCTTAGTTCTACACTGGTTGGACCCATTCTTTGTAAACTAACTTCATCAGGGTGAAATGGCTACTAGCAGCTCCACGGCTACCTACAACATAGTCAAGCTTGTATCTGGTCTAAAATAGAGAGCTTACTTCTCTTGTATTTCTAATATCCTAAAATTGAGTCTTCTTGGACCATTTTGTCTTAGTTGGGCCATGTACCCATTTCTTAACAAATCACATAGGAAAGGAATGTGGGACATACTTTAGGACTTAAGTCACTAATGTCCCCTCTTCTCCATATAAAATTTAGAATACTGCTGCAAAAGAGAATGTGAATGGATATTGAGAGTTAACAAAAGTGGACGTAAACATATAAACTCAGTTTTGGGGTACACATATCAAATAATACCTTATCATTTTGCAACTTCTTTTTTCACTTATCAAATTATTAATTCCAAATCAAAATTTATAGAATTATTTCACTATTCTTAAAGACTGTATGATATTTCATTTTATGGATGCATTATATCCTTTTGGTGAACTTTTAAGACATTTTATGTTTTGTTTTGGGAGGTTTTTTTGCTCTTATAAACAGATGCAATAAATATTTTCATGTGTCAAGTTGCTTTGAAACACAGTCCAATTGGAATTACAACTTTACTAAAATTAAAAGAAAAAATAAACACTTTTCTTTCTGTTTGCTTTTAAGAAGTCATGGAGGGGGGAAGCAATTTCAAATATGAAAAAAATGATACGTCACTTGATGTTATGTAAACACAACAGATGGTAAGAGTAATGTGTAATTTTAACACATTCCAGGTTTCTGCAGCATGTTAGGTATTAAGATTCCACCTTCTTCAAATAACATTAATTTGAAGCTTCTTAAATTCTCAACTACATATACTATGGTTTATAATATAAAATAAAAAAATTAAACTTTCAACTTCATGTTCAATTTTAGTCAGTTAGAAACATACACAGCTACCTCCTCACTGTAAATACTTCAGGCAGTAGGTCTGATGCAGCTTAATGTTTTCTGATGCTTTTGTTTAATGCTCCAGTTTCCTATTTTGAAATATCCATGTTAATTTATGAGCTTAGCATGAAATGCTACGTAACAACAGTACATGCTCCATATGCCTATTTTGTCCAGAATATCAGGATATCCAAGAGGCTGTTTACATTCTATACGAATTTTACTTTTACTTCCACATGAGAATGATAATTCTGCTTTAAATGCAAAGTGTGTTTTCTAATCAGAAAGGGAGAAAATGGAAGAATTAACATCTTAGTTTATATTACTTTGATTTAAAGATTGAAGTCTGTTCTTTGTGCTGTTGGCTGTCGCTCCCCTTTTCTTTTCTCTGCCTATTTTGTTGAGTTATTATTTTGTTCCACTTCATTAAAATGTTGAGGATTTTAATTCTTCCATTCTGGGATACCCCAATACTAAGAGTACCTTTCCCTCCCTACAGAATTTATTTCAAAATTATTCATAAGGGTTGCAATTGTTGAAAGTTTCAGTGTAATCCTCCCCCACCACCCCATTTAGAAGTGGAGCAAAGTAGCATAGCTAATTCGAATTACAGTATTCTTCTTTAGATTTTAAGTGGGATCACATCCATGGGCACTCTCATTTTGCGGGTAACTCCTGAAATAAGAAGTAATGACTGTATTCATCTTACCAACGGAGAAACCAAGCAGTCTTGGCTTTCTTCTACTCATGTCAGATCTAGACTTTAGTCAAGTACTATTTCCACTAGGTCTGCCTGCTGCCAAAATATTATACACTCCATATTTGTTTGTATCAATACCATATATTTTATTTTGTTTGCTTACTATTTTTCATGCATTTCAGAATTCCTTTTCTTGTCATATTTCTCTTTCTGTAGTATTTTTAAAAAGAAGTTCATTTAATCAGGGCATTTTTTTATGGGAAACTATTTTTAGTAATTTGAAGTTTTTTATACTTCAACCTCATTCTTGAAAAGTTTAATTAAATTAAATATAGAATACCGATAATTATTTCTCAATAATTTAGATATATCATTTCACTCTTTTTTGATTTTGTTATTGCTAATGGCAGTCAGCCAAATATCTTTGCTTTTTTTTTTTGTTTGTTTGTTTTCTTTTACAAAGAAAAATTCTTTTCTATCTGGTTTCTTTGTAGAAATGTTTATGTGTTTGTGCTCTACAAAAATTCTTTGTGCTATGTCTAGGTGTGATTTTTATTTATTTATGCAGTTTGGGATTCACTGATAATTCAGAATCTATGGTGGTGTATTTTCCACCAATTCTTTTTTCAACTATTACTTTTTTAAAATATTGCCCTACTTCATGAATTACAAATTCCATCGTATCCTCTTAGAACTTAGGTAATGTCTGATTAGTATTTATTCATCTCTTTATATTGAACCATGGATAATTTTTTAAAATTTATTTAGATTAGTTTCAAGTATACAGTACATTGGTTAGACATTTATAAGTTCATAAAATGATCCCCTCACTTGCTCCCTCCTTCCCCTGGCCTTCCACTTAGCCATCATATTAATGCTAACTGCATTCCCTCTGCCATTCTCCCCATCCCTGTGACCATCAACTACTAATTTATACTTCTTTAACCCTTCACCTCATTTTCCCATCCCCCCAAACCCCCTACCCTCTGTCTGTCACCAAATTGTCCACTATATTTGAGTCTGACTTATTTTACTAGGCATAATAACCTCTAGGTCCACCCATCTCATTGCAAATGGTAGGATTTCATTTTTTAAATGGCTGAGTAATATCCCATTGTGTATATGAACCATAGTTTGTTTATTCATGGTTAATTTTTTTAGTTCTATCTTCTAGTTCAATAATGTGTCCTCTGGGTGTGATGAAGATGCTTCTAACCTATCTAGTCCATTGCCAGTGTTAAATTTCAACAAATTTCATTTCAGTCTTTGAAAATATTCCTCTTCGGTCTTAGCAATCTCTCTTTAAATACTTGATCTTCTTTTAATAACTTCAGACATACTGCAAATTTTCAGTTTTAGTATGTTCCAGATAAATCCAATATTTGAATTTATAGTGATTTTGCTTTTTGTTCTATCTCCTGACATTCAGTCATAATGCCTTGCTTACTTGTATGTCCTGTGATTTTTTTTTTTTTTTTTTTTTTTGGCAGGGGCTGGGTGTCATTTTACATTTGGTGGAAAATTTGTCCATGGGATTTCTTTGAAGTCTTGTTTGAAAGCCTGTTCCTCTAAAGAAGATTTGCATGTATTTCTGGCAGATAGTTGAGTGTATTATCAGCCTGACATCAATTTATACCAACATTTTTGTCACGAATACTGACTCTGCCCCTTAGTAGCTGTATGCTGGGCACATAATTTCTTTGTATCTTTATTTTCTCTTTTGAATAATAGTTACAATAGTACTTAGCTAATAAGTTATTGTGAAGTGATATAGTTTCATGTAATATTATCTCTTTAGTATCCAACTTAATAGAAATAATTATTAATTCTAAAAATTGTCCCAAACAATGTGTCGTATTTTATAGATTAGGAATATAAAATTTATTTTTTATTTGATTTTTTTTTAGTTCAACTGAAAATTCAGGTAAAATAATGAAGCTGAAAAGTAGCTCAAAAGACACCTAAAATGTGTATGTTCTTCCCCCCTCCTTATTCACCTTTCCCTTCTCTCCGTAGCACATACTGGGAGAAGAAACTTTCTAATAACTTTTTATTTCCCAGTCGCCACTGGCATGTGCACACCATATACTTTAGTGGTTATAAAGAAGTGGTGCAATATTTGCTATCTTCTGCTTTAGGTTTCATCTGTTGAGAATAATTCTTTAGAGATGACTTGCTTCCTCTTTGGTGATCTCACCTTGTCTGCTCTTGATTCTTTTCAGATTCACAGAAAATAGAAATGCCTTAGATGGTCCTCTGATCAATAGAATCAAAGTACTTTCTCTTTATCTACTGGCTAGAGAGTTGCTAGAGACTTTCATAGTGGAAAAATTAAAAGAGAGATTTCCTTCTCTTATAAAACTATAAGAAGCTTGAAGTTTACAGACATGTTTACTTAGAGAATAAGATAGATAAAACAAAGGAAAATGATGTCTTCATAAAGGGTGAATGGAATGAAAAAGGAATAAAGTATTTTGCTGATAGTAGATTCTCTTCTCAGTGATTTTTAAACAACTGGTTCACACTGGGATGTGTCGTGTGGTGCTCCCTGGATGACAGTAGTACCAGTCAAATCTAACCCTTGCCCTTGACTGGTTTTTATTTCACCTGATATGTTTGTCGATGAACAAAAATTCATTATATTTACTTTCTTAGCACTTATGCTGTGATCCAAATCCTAATTTTGGATTTAGCCATAATATGTAGGCTCTGACTTTGTTTGGTGTCAAGTGCTTTGGGAAAAAAAGGGACTGGATTTTGCTTTAACTCCTCTATTGTCTGCAGTAAACTGATTTTTTTAAAAAAGGAACTTTAGCTCATTCTGTATACATCTATCCTTACCTCCCCTTAGGAGAAGGAGGTAATGGTTACATCTTAGTCATATATCTAGTAGATATATGACTATTCCGTGAGGAGTCATCAAATTTGGTGATAATTGTTTAAACTAAAATTTTTGAGGGAATAAAAGCATATAATCATTAAAAAATCATGAGTATTGTATGCCAACACTCCAAGAAATGATAGAAAAACATAAACTAAATGGGGCTGCTGGTAATATATTTTTCAATAATATTGAAGGACATGTTCTATATAACATTTATGTAATAATAATGACTATCATTTATTGAGTTCTCAGCACTGGTTTATTGGTGTCCATGTTAGAAATAACAGTCATGGTTTTTCAGAGGCAGAGAACCATCACCTCATCCCTAAGGAAGTAAAGGGAACATTAGAAGATAGTGACCCAGGTATAAAGGCAGGCTCTGGAGAAAAGAGAGACAACAGGTTCAATCCTAATTTCAGAAGCATCAGTACCAAGTAACCTAATAAAATCCTAATTTCAGAAGCATCAGTACCAAGTAATCTAATAAAATTTTTTTTTGGGGGGAGGAAGAAGTTGAAAATTAAAATAGAGCCAAAAGTTTTCTTTAGAATATGTAGATATAGTTATTACTAAAATGTGTAGAAAATATTTAAAAATGTTGTTGAAACTAAAATATTTGATTTGAGAGAAACGATTTTCTTTTTATTTAGTTCAGACATTTGGTAGGGGCTCAGTAACATTTGATTTGAACTTGAACTCTATAAAGAAAGACTTAAACCAGTTAGGATAATCACGATATATGGCATTCTATATGCTCTTGAATAAAATAAGTAAATAAATGCTTACATGCTAATATCTTAATGTTCCATATTCAAAAGCAATTTATGAGACTTTAAAAAAATTTTGAGATGTAAAAGTAAACATTTAATTTTTTGTATTTAAGAAAACATATTTAAAATAATTATATGTAATGTATAGATTTTATGGTTACCATTAATTTTATAATAAAATACAAAAAGAATATAGATAATATGTTCATGCTAAAAAGGCTTATGTCTGGATTATGGGTTATTTTATTATTTCTTCTACTTTTCTGTGTCTATACAGAAAATGTCTACAATAACCACATATTGTGGCTATAATGAATAACAACATTTGTTTTATATCAAAAAGTAATAGCAAGGGAAAGAGCTGTTGCTGGAGACACAGATTTTTATTTTTTTTTATTTGTTTTCTTTAGCTTACAAGGCATAAAGAAATCTGAGTTAAATAACCGAATTTGTTATTCTGTTAGGAAGTTGAAAGTTGCTAAGTTAAACAGACTTATGGAGATAAACAAGAGTATTCAGCACTGCTTTGGCAGAAAGACATTTCTTAAAATCCTGGAGTATTTATTTAACATGTATATTGGAATAGTAGAATTAGAAAAACTTCTACAGTGTGTTGCCTTACCCAAATAAGTTAAAGCTGTTTATTAATTTAAACATCCAAGAAATTACACCTCTGAGATCTGAAAGGGGAGATTCATTTGTGGCATTGTCTCTTTTTATTTTATCACCTAAATAAGGAGGCCAAGTTTAACATATCTGAAACAATTCTAAAAGAAAACAGGCAAAGTCATTAAGTATATGACAGTTCACCATAGACTGCTGGGAAAAGAGAGATTATTCAAATAAGAACAAAATATCATTATACCTCAGGATGGCCATGCAAGTTTTCATGGAAAATCTTAAAATGAGATTTGAAGAAAAGTATTGAATTAATGGAAAAGAAGAAGGTCATTTCCTGAAAATAGTTCAGAATGGTTCAAAATGTAGCAGGAGAGAGTTAAAAGTTTGCTTCAGCCCTAATTGAGGGTGGAGGAACTCATCAAAACCATAACATGTGTAAATTAATTGACATTGACCTTAGAATTTAACTATACCCCCTTTCTAATAAAATATGATCAATCTTCAAGGTCATAGAAGGGGAGAAAGGGTATATACTCTGAATTAGCTCATTCAACATCCACTCCTATTCCCTCCTAGTTTACTTGTCTATACTCAGAAGGTGAAGAGCATCTAAGGCAACCAGGTTACAAATGTGATTTAGGTTCCAACACCAGAAGTGTTATGTGAGACTTGGAAAGTAGACCTCAAAGACTATGAGTTAGAGGAAATACTTCTGGTGCTATTAGTTTTTTCCTGTCAAACGGTCTTGAAAACATTTTTTTTTTTTTTTTCTTAAGAAGCAGTGGAAGATTTCTTGTACCAAGTCTCCAACTGTGACTGCTGAGATTTAGGACATGGGAATTAATTTTGCTGGTGACAGCCTCCCGATTCCCAAATCAAAATAAATTGATATGGTGCAGCTTTCAGAGGTGGCAGTGGCTTCTTTATTTTCTGACTCTCTCTTCAGGCAGAAGCAGCAGCCTTCTAAGTAGATGAGGTCTGTTGTGTTGTTCCTGGTGCTGCTTCTGAAAGTTCAGTCTAAAACTTGTTTCATTAGCCTTTTCAAAACTTGTACCTGAACTATTTAGAATGCTCTGTGCTATATACAATCAAACACTGACCAATATGAGCCACAGTGAGAACTGGCAATATGGAAAGGGAGGAAGCAGATGACTAATTAGTTTATAACATAATTGTTAAATATATAATCTGTATGTGGATTTTGTTAAGGATCTATTGAGCTGCAGGCTGAATGTCATAGCAAATATCTCTTTTATACATAATAATAATATAAACTAATTGATTTACTGTATCTTAGGTTGATAGCAGTTTAAAAATGAAATTGATTGGAACAACTGAAATCTGGTCAAGAGAAATTTCTTTTTAGTCCTCTTCCATTTCGTGTTCACCTCTATATATTTGGCAGTTATCTTGAAGGCAGGAAGATTTAAATGTTCAAAATAAACACATTTTATTTCTTATGTTTTTGTTTTCTTTAGGTTAGTCTTACCTTGAGCCAAATAATTTCTCTCTCTAAGCCTCAGTTTCCTCATCTTTAAAATAAGGATAAACTATCATACCACATTCACAAGGTTGTCATTAGAGATAAATAAGTTCAAGAATTGAATCAGTGGTTTACAGGCTTGTCCTCAGGCTCATGATCACTGGAAGAACTCACAGGACTCAGAAAAGCTGCTCTTCTAATTGTTATGATTTATTAGAGAGAAAGGATGTAGATTAGAACCCGCAAAGGGATCTCGTCAGATTAGTACAGCATGGTCTAAAGCCTCAGACCCACCAAGACATTCTTATCAGGCAGCATATTTCAGAGGTTATCTCCCAGGAAATGCTAACGGGTAAAGGGAAGTGGGAAGTTGCAGAAATGTGCTAAGATAGACATTCCACAAGAGAAAATAAGCTGTAGAAAATCCTCCTTCATCGGGTATTCACTATTTTCTTCGGCATGAAACTGATTTCCTGCTGTGTTGACATTAAAAATTCCCTAAAGGATTTGTTGGGAGTAACAACAGAAATATGACCAGCCCCGATCTACATAGTGACTATGTAGGCATGGGTTAGTACACATGAATACTAAATATTCAAATCAATAGAAAACCAAATTCACTCTTGAGGCAAGGAAGGTAAAATAATAGGAAATGTAAATTAAGGTGAAATTCAGCAGGAAACATTAATCAGAACCTGTATTCTTACACACGTATTTGAGGCAAATGACAGCTATTATTTACTGATTTATTTACATACTCATTACGATTAAACACCTATCATTCATTCATTTATTCATCCATTCACTTAGCAAGTATGTACGGAATACCCAATATGCTCTAGGAACTGCTCTAAGTGCTGAACCCAATAAAGAAAACACATTAAAGACCTCTGACAACTTACATTTTATCAGAAACAACAGTAATAAACAAATACAAATCATTTCACATGGTGTTAAAGGATACTAAAAAAAACAACAACAATTGAAGCAATAAAGCACTAGGTTTTATACAAGCAATCAAAATTTCCCAATTAAACAAGTATCTGGAAGCCTTAAGGAAAGGTAGAAAGATTATTGCTTCCTAAAGAAAGTTATCTAGGAGTGTATTAGTTTCTTATTCTGCTGTAACAAACTTGGTGGCTCAAAACAATACTGACTTATCATATAGTTCTGTAGATTAGAAGTCTGAAATGGTTCTCAGTGGACTGAAATCAAGATGTAGCGGGCTATGTTCCTTCTGGAGACTCTAGGGAACCATCTGTTTTCTAACTTTTGCAGCATTTTAAAAGGTTGCCTGCATTCCTTTGCTCATTGCTGCTTTTCATCTTCAAAGCCACCATGGTCAGTAACTTTATCATTTTATCAGTACTTTCTCTCTTTCTCATACTTTATCACTTTCACACTGACTCTTCAGTCTTTTCTTTTTATCTTTTCATACTCCTTGGATTAAATAGTACCCACCTAGATAATCGTATTTTAAGGTCAGCTAATTAGGAAACTTAATTTTGTCTGCAACATTTAGTCCCCTTTGCCAGGAAACAGAACATATTTCAAGGTTTTAGGAATTCAGATATGGACATCCCTAGGGGAATGGGAGTCATTATTCTGCCTTCCACAAAGAGCGACATTTATTTGAATACACAAGCAGCAGTCTGTCCACATATCATCCAAAAAAATAATAATAATAAAAAAGATTTTTTTCTCTATTTTACTATGTTAAATTCAATACTGTTATAATTAAAATTACCATCTCTTGGTTTGGTATTTTTAAATAAACTTTTCCCAACATTGAAAGTCCACAAATAAGTGAATGATTTTATATACTCATGTGGGTTTGCAAAATGTTGCCTCATTTAGAGAGTAAGCAAGGTTCAGAATAGAGTTTGCACAGCCATTGTTTACTACACATAAGAAATTCATTATATAAAACATTACTGTATGTGACTCAGATCATAGATAAAAGCATTTAGAAAAAAATGAGAATAGCCTTTATAGTTGTTATGTGGTAAAATAGCTAAGGAGAAAAGGCAGATATAAAAATTGCTTCAACTAGAATTAGATATTCTCAATAATACCACTCAAAGGGTAGGGATCATGAGGGCAAGTCAAATGTGATTAATAATTCTTCTCCTTTTATAAGTAGGGTCAGGCATGTATTAATATGGCGTCTATCATCCTCCACATATTTATTAATCACAGTAATAATTTATACTCTTTTTTCTTAGAATACTTATCTCTTTTTTTTATCTTCTAGTTGAAATACAAAATTTGTATAATATGTTATTCATCTCATCTATTGATAGGGGAGAACCCAAGTATCACTCTTTGTGCCAAGTAATTGAGTAAAAGATCCGTATAGCAGGGCAGATACAGAAAGTGCATAGACAACATAAAAGATGTAATTTGGGAACACCAAGGGGAAACATTTTTAATTGGAGACCAAGTGCCCACTGATCTCACTTCTGAATCATTCCTGAAAATGCCCATGCTGCTTATTATGGGATGCATTTTTTAATGGTGACATGGGTAGGAAAAGATTGTCAGATTCATTCAGGATGCTAGAGGGTCAAATATTTAGTGCCTAACCCTCGAGATACAAGACAAAGAGTTATTAGTCAAATTTGGCACCTTTAGATCCCTCTTCCTTGAGAGAAAATGTCCAGAAAAATCTATCTTTTTCCAACTGAAGCTACCCTCAATTTATGCCTTGTTTCTTTTAATAAAATAAGTTGGGAGCTAAAGTTAGGAAAGAATTGTGAAAGACTGTAAGGGTCAAACATATCCTTTTGACCTAGGATGAGAGTATCTATAGCATAGCTCCTCAAATGTGACAAGAATCATGGTATCAATTTAATCTCAGAAGAAAATGAGACTGGTACTATCTTCTTATGTTTCCAGAGGACTTCAGATTTCACTAGATATAGAATGATTTTCCTATCAGGATTTATTGCTTTGGACATTGTTACAACTATCTAGAAGCCATTTCTTCTGTGGCTGTGACCCTTAAGTTCCAAAGGAACATACTTAAAGACAAATATTATTTGTCTTGACAGAATCTTAGGAGGTTTTTATTGTTCATATGATGTGCTCTATGTCATTGAAACCAAGTGAAATCCAGGTCTTCGTTTAATTCAAAAGAAATGTGTTTGCAATATTTTGTAAACTCTAAAATTACAGTTATGTTCCAAGTCCCCTCAAATCTATTTCATTTCTCTAAACACAACCCCATAAAAACCCGTATCCTTGAAATGAGGGTGGGGAAATTATGGTTTAAGGGAAGACAACTTATTAAAGAAAGTATGCTCTTTACTGCAATTTTTGTGTACTTTTCTGAAAGAACTTGCCTTTTTCTTAATATTTCAAAATGGGTCAAGCTCAGACTATTCGAATGTTCTAATATAAACAGCAAATAGCTCTAATCCTAGAGTTTATACAGAAAAAAAGGAGGAAAAAAAGTCTTTTTTTTTTTTTTTTTTTTTTTTTTTTTACCTCCCTTCATATCTTTGTTTATAAAGGACTTTTGCGGTGTCTTAGGTCTGGAGATTTTGGAGATTTAGTTTTTTAAGGTATTTTAGTTTTTTATTCTGACAATGAAAGAACAAAGAGAAGCCAACATCCCTGGAAGGCTTTAAAGTTTCTTGAAGTCACTTACAATGCTATTTTAATAGTATACGTAAAGAGCCATTCAGACTAAAATGCACTGGAGGGCTTTGCCAGCAGCACTATGGAGGCACTAAGGTGAAAGAGGAAAAACACTGGACCAGGGTGAGAAGAGCAGGATTCCAAAAAAAGTGCTTAATAATCATTGTTTTAGGCCATAGGCAGCACCTTCTCTCAGAGTCTCAGATTCTTTATGTCCAAAAATAGAGGATTAAAGGCTTAGGGATGACCTAGGAGAATGGGGCATTATATTGATCTATTTTGCAAATTAAGCTTCCACTTGAGAATTCCATTCCTAAAACAATGCTTGAAAGCTAGATTTTATGATTTTATCTGACATGTCAGAAAATTACTTGGTATTGTGAGATAGGATTTTTATCCATTTGTTTCATTTATGTATTCAGTCATTCATTCATTATTCAAAATATTTATCGAAAACATACTCCGTGCCAATTAATACTTGGTAATCATGGAATAAACAATGGTTCTTTCCACCTGGCTGCTGTGTTGATTTAATTAGGTTCTTTTTTCCTCCAAGTCCCAGACATTCTGTAAAGGTCGCTGATTATTGATGGCAGACACACATTTTGAAGTAGAGAGCTAACCTAATGCTTAGGCAGATTACATGGTGAACTGTGTGGTGTGATTTGGGCAGAACAAAGAATCTCCTGAAATATTCTACCCACTGCCCTTTACCTGCTGCCTAAAGTTTCATCTTTAAAGAGGCATGATTATCTTTTACTCTTTTTAATCTCTCAAAATGGGACTTCTAAATGGATAAATAATATACAAAGTTATTAATATTCAATGTACATTTATTATAAAGCTATGTGGGGTTAGGATTAGTTTATTTTTACATGACAACAGAATTCCAAAGGAAAGAAACTGCAGAAAGGAAATGGAAGAACACATTTATCTATTAATTTATTTAGTGCCTTAGCATTTATTGAGAATGCATTATGTACAAGGTTCTATGTCATACATTGTGGACTCCTTGTCTCTGGCCAGGTTTTGAATAAAATGAAAAATAAGACAAAATTTTAGATGGGTGGGAGATGGAAATATCACATTTTTATTACTATAGACTAAGTTAAATAATGTAGCTTTGTGTAAAAACAAAGGCCTTTTAATTAAACCCCAAATTAGACAGACTTGCCCATCATGTCATCGTAGTGTTAGACTGGGACTGGCCCCAATATGTCCAAAGACTGACCAAGGGGAAGAGCTCCTGATCTCTGTGGGCAGCATCTCATGTCCATGTAAGAAAAAGAGTAGGGGAGATGAATTTGAGCATGTCTAGCTTATACTTTCCCCATTGACCAACCAGAAAAGTCATTTCACTTCCTCTTCCAAGGGGATGAGAAAAAGTGCAGGAAGAATCCATAAGTGTTCCACCAAGTGAATTCCCTTGACTAGGAAGGAAGCATCAGAACACTTGTCCTCAACATTGGGTCCTGGAGGTAGAAAGATGAATGAGACAGTGCACCTTCCTTCAAAGGACTTGCAGAGTCTTATAACACGGAGGTAAAATAGAATAAATCTCAATTTTAGAATCTGTGAAATAGGAAGGATAATACCAACTTCACATATTTGTTATGAGTGAGGTTTTGTGTATAAAGCATGTCATATTGTATCTAGCTCAAAAAATAATTCAATAAATATTTGTTTTCCATCTCTCTTTTTTTTCACATTTAATCTGCCTCTACCCTGTGTGGAATGACACATGTTCTAAGTTTTTATGATAATTTGGATCTCTAAACATTCTTTAACAAATAGATCAAATTATAAGCATTTTAAATTAGGTACTGCAAGTCAGGAGATATGTATTTAATAATACTAAACCTGTAAACATTTAAAGAAAACCTGAAACAAATTATTTAACCTTTACTTAACCATAATTATTAAACTTATTCTAGAAAACACTGGGCCAAAGCAAATTATAATGTGAAATACTGTTTCTGACATCACATCAGGCTCAATCTCCAGCTGAAAATAATGGAAACAACTAAACATAATCAAATTCTTGAAAGAATTAGTCAGTTTAGAATTGTGTAACTAGGTAAGTTAATCTTTTTAGGAATTAGGATAAACTAAAGACAGCATTAGAAGAACAAAAATTGAAAATATTTAACCACAGATCCTTGCTAGAGAAACCTTCAGGCGGAAAGAGAATAGTACTAAGAATGAAAGTCAGAATTGGAAGGAGGAAAGAAGTCTATAACATACAAAGTTATTAATATTTAATGCCATTAATGAACATTGGAAGAAATAGGAACAAATAGTCTTTTAGTAAAACAATACTTATAATGGTTAATTTGTGGTGATCTACAATAAAGAAATTAAAATATTGGGCAAAAATACCATAAAAGTTGTCATAGGAACAAACAGAGTTTTTAAAATATGTTTCACTCATATGGGGAATAAAGATACTGATTAACTTCATAATTTCTTCAATATACTTGTAAAATTTTTGAAGTTAAAAATTAAAAAATTATGTTTTAAAATTTCTAAGTTAATTGAGGATAAAAAATTGGAACCAAATAAAAATCTTAATCTATTGAAAAGAAAGCAAGAACGCGGGGAAAATGTACAGAAAGTCGAAGAACAACAACAAAAATTCCACAAACTATATTAGAAACAAATCAGATCACCCATGATTGTGACCGTTGTTAGGAGAATAAATTTATTGGCTAAATGATAAAAATTATCATACTGAATTAAAATCAAACTACGTTGCTTATAAGAGATTGGTATTTTTCAAGGATAGAGAATAATTCTTTGGCAGAGAAAAATCACTGATGTTGTTTTTATTCCTTATCTATTCTAATAACCATCTTTTATAGCCCTCTACTAAATGAATCTATATAGGCAGTGATAATACTCTGTAAGATACTGTAATAATGATTCATGCCATTATACATGCGTCCAAACCCATACAATGTACAACACCAAAAGTGAACCCTAATGTAAACTGAGGACTTGGGTTATTATGGCGTGTCAATGTAGGTTCATCAATTGTAACAAAGATACCACTCTGGTGAGGGATGTTGATAATGGGGGAGTGTCTGTGCATGTGTTGGGGCAGGGGGCATATGGGAAATCTCTGTACCTTCCTCTCTGTTTTCTGTGAACCTAAAACTGCTTTGAAAAAAAAGTAATGCCTTTAAAAACATCAGCTTATGTAAAAGATAGTGGTTTTCAGTTGTTCCTAAGCATGGGCAGCTCCCTCTGAATTTTCTTTGAGTTTGTGTCTCAGTGCTGACAGGATGCTCTGAGAGGTGCAGGAAGAAGGTTCATCCAGAAGCATTTGCTATTAGACATATGGAGCATTTCAGATGTTCCCCTCAAAGGCACACAGCAGTTTTAGCACTGCATTTATTTGTTACAGAAACAGCAATTGAGCATGTCATTCATTTTAATTCAGAGACTATTTAAGTGAACACTAACTGAGTTGTTGGTAATGAATATCATAAAACATTATGGAGTCTCATCATTCTCTCTTTACAGAGCAGTGATAGTGCTTGCTTAATCATGACGAGCATTTCGGAAGATGATCTTTATAAAACCAAAAGCCGAAACCTGGTATGAGGAAATGTGTGGTGTTCAATTTTATTAAGTCATTTTGTTCAGAATTTTGAGGACTTAAACTACACTCTTATGGGACCATTTGTGTTTGCTTCTACTCTGATTAAAAGTGTTTTTGTAAAGGTAGGGAATGGCAATAGGTGTTAAGGGATGAATTTTTGGGACTGACTTGAGTGCTAGGTTGAAACAGAGTCTGTGGCTGGATCTAGACTCAACAGGATTAAATGTACCGTGATCAACTAGTGATGTTTGCTTTGAGTGGAGTAATGATACCTGTGGTATGTGTGCCTAATCGTAGCCACTCTTGTTAGAACCAACTCCTGCTTAAGTCAGAATCAGAATAATCAGAAATGTCTACAGAAATGTTTTTTTCTCTATTTGAAATTAAATCTCTTGGTTTGAAGAAAGATTATATTATATATTCGACATAATTTTAGAATTGCATTTTTCAATCATTGTAATTCATTGAAATCAATCGTTTTTACATACTGAATATGGTAAAGGAATACAAATTGATTCTATCAGTAAAAACTGAGCTTGAATGTCAAGATTTATTTTTATTTAAATAATACTTACATTATTTTAATTCAATTCATAGAGTTCAAACCTTATTAATAACATGTATCTCAAAATATGTAATTTGCAAAAGTGTTTCCATATTCTTTATTTTAATTCCACATAATTTTAAACCCAGGAAAGTGAAAAAGAGAAGTTGAAACTAGAGCCACAAGATAATATTGCCTCGGACTATTTTAATGCCCTTATAGAGTTGACAGACTTGTGGTATTTGAGACTTGCTATAACAATACCTTATGCAATAAACTGCATGGAATTTTATTTATGGATTTGGGAAGACTAATTGACCCTGGCAATAATTGTCCAGTGGAAGTGGAAGAAGTCAAAACTAGAACTCCGGCCTCTTAACCACCCCTTTTAGCCAAGTCTCTCGTTGATCAGTGTGGAAAAATAATGAGACCTGTTTCGTTTCCAAAGAAAAATCTTGCTATTGTCAACACTCCAACACATCTCATTTGAGACTCAAATTTATTTCAGTTCCTTACGTGCTCTGTGCTATCTGCCTCTATTACCATAAATTATTTCCACTAGAAATGTCGAATTCAGAAACCAAAAGCACTGGATGTTTTCATGCAAGAGAAATGAGTCTTATACAGAGGAAATAATTCCCCCATTACACTTGGACACGTGGTCTCGTGTATCCAGAATCTTCATCTATACCTCCTGCAAGGCCCATTGTATCATTGTAGTATAATTGCTACAAATGTTTAAACACATAACTAATCTAATACTGAGCAAAAGGCCTCTAGGTCTCCTATCTCAAAGTATTTTACCAACATCATCTAGTACTAAACAGTTTATGCTTTGCTTTCATAAGGTTTTGTGTCTACTGTTTCGTAAACACACCTGCCTTAATCTCATCTCCAAATGCATATGCAAAAATTTCATATTAAATTTCTAATAACTAGTTACTATATTAGAAGTTTTTTCAGCACAAAAATCTTCTGAGGTCAGTGCTGTCTTCCCAATTTAACTGATAGTAATCGTTTAGATTAAAGAAACAAACAATTTCCACCATTTACTGAAACTTGCTATGGAACAGGTCCTGTGTGAAGCTCTTGATGCATCATCACCTTAGAACCTGACAGTAAACTTGCATGAGAGATTCTAGTATAATTCCAACATACAATGAAGTAACCTAGTGGTTATTAATTTTCCAAGCATCATGCATCGTGTAATTAATGGAGCAAAGTGTTAAACACAGGTTTTTCTCACTCCAAGCCCAGCTTCTCTTTCTCTTCCACATGTCCATATCTCTCCGGTCTTTCAAGACAAACTGAGTGTCACATCTATCCATAAAGACTTCCCTGACATTCTGAGATGGTGTTAGTCCTGTGACTTACATAGAACTTGCACTTGGCACAGTGAATACTATCATGCCATTCTTGTTTTTCTAATTTGTTGCTGTTATTCCTGTGTGCCATTCTTATACCACTAATATGACAAAGGTGCTTCCTCTGCCTTCACAGTGTCCAGCTCACTGTTGAGCAGCTACGTGGGGGAAGGAAGAGGGTTTAGTTAAATGTAGAGGTGGCTTTTTCAGAATTCCATTTTGAGTGTGTCTACTTTTACATGTACCAAAAAAAGAGGCTTTCTCACTGCTTTCTCTTTCTATCAGAGAATTAAAATATGTAACCACTTGGCCTTATTGCCAACACATTCCACTACATTGCCTTTTAAAATAATTTTAACAAACACAAAGTTGAAGTGGAAAGTAATAGCAACCTCGAGTTATTGTTGCAACTGGAAAAAAGCCTCTCCTAACAGGATACCAACTGTTCAGTTTCCCACGTTAAGAATTATCTTTACTGTTCCAAAAAATATATACAATGTATACTGTGGGTTGTCTTAATTACGTTTTTTTTTTTTTTTCGATGAGTGTAGAGGACAGTGAGATCCAATTTCATGTACTATTTCAATAGATAAACAAAATAAGACCAAATAATAGCTATTAAAGGAAATTGAAATGATAATCATGACTGTGAGACTTTTATATAATTTCAGATGACATTCATAGAATCATTTGAATTAGGTTCAGTCATTATTCAAATATAAGGAACCTGAAAGAGGTTGAGATTACTTAACTTTCCTCAGGTGATACCCTTGGCTAAACAAAAAGTAAAGTCTGTATTTGACTCCATGTCTGATGGATACCAAAGTCCATGACCAGTTTTCAGAGGTATAAGTGAGCCTTTACTGTGGCTAAACAGCCTTTCCTTGCTTTGCTTCAGTGAAACCCTCTTTTCTTGCTTTTCTGCTATGGTATTTACTCAACAGGCAGAACAATAAAAACTCCCTCTCTAGTTTTTGATAGAAGGAGAAAAGATCAATACTTCTCTTGCTTTCTAAACTTTAAGTCATGTTGAAGTCACTGTGCTCAATCACTCTCCTCTATATTTCCACATTGACTCAGGTCTAGAAAATAGGACTATTATTTCTGAAAATCATTAACCTTGCTTTGCTTTCTCCCTTCTTCCCACACCTTTAGCACATTATCATAGCTACTATGGAAACCAAAGCAAATATTGTCTCATTTATTTTAACTCAACTAGAAGTATATTAAAAGTTCAGTTATCTATTTTTGGTATTAAAATCGAAGAGAATAGCTTTTGTATTCAACTGAAAGTATTTATTTGAGAGGTCAGAAGGTCAACTTTATAATCTGGAATTAGAATGAATTGATGCCCTTGATGATTTAATATGCCATATTTAGAATTGCTCTGCGTATTAAGGCCACAGCTGTTGCTCCAACAGCATCATCAGTGTTATGGAATTGATCTTACACAGGCAGAGGGGTTTCACACACAAATGACTTGACAGAGTTCTGTTCCATATCACAATATCCTGCAATCTCAAAGCATTCGCTTTCTAAGAAATGAATCTCATTCTGGTCTGTTTATCTGTCACTGGGTCTGCTTCCAAGCGAATCCAAGCCATCATCATTTCTTGCCTGAGTAATACAGTTGCCTGCCTGTACCCTTTCCTAACTATTACTTCTCTACTCAGCAGTCAGATTGATTCTTTTAAAAATACAAGTCAGATTAAAGCCACGGATCAACTCAAATTATCTTTTGGATCCCCGTTTCATTCATAGAATAGTTTACATCCACACAATGGCCCACAAGGTCCTTCATGATCTGTCCTAATCCCTTTCTGATCTTAACTTTTACATTTTCTCCTTCTCCTCTACTCCAAGAAACCTAACTTCTGCACTATTCTTCAATTATGCCAGACCTGTTTCTGCCTCAGGGTGTTTGCATTGTCTGTTCCCTCTGCATGGAATACTCTTCCCTGAGATATCCACGTGGCTAAGCCCATGACTCTCAAAGTTTCTTTTCAGATAACACCTTCTCAGAAGGCCCATCTTAACTACCCTGTTTAAAATTGCAACACCCCATCACTTGATCTTCCACATCATACTCTATTTTTTCTGCCATGACACTTACCACCTTTTATATATCATGTACTATAATAATTTACTTGTTAGACTATAAGTTCCAAGAAGTAAAAGATCTTAATCATCTGTATCTATCGATATATACTGAGCACTTGGGTAAGTGCCTAATACTCAGTATTTGTTGACTGGATTAAGTAATAAGAAAAGTTTTGTCTACAGCCATGCTACCCTGAACAAGCCCGATCCTGTCTGATCTTGGAAGCTAAGCAGGGTCAGGCCTGGTTAGTACTTGGATGGAGACCCCCTAGAAAGACCAGGTGCTGTAGGCGAAAAAATAAAAAAAAAAAAAAAAAAAAACAGATTGTAAGCTGACAAGGTCCTTGCAATCTGTGAGGTCAACCAATGGTTGCCTCACCTAAAAAAAAGAAAGAAAAGAAAAGAAAAGGTCTTGATAGATCCTAACCAACTTATTTAAAATGGCTTGACTTATAACATGAGTCATATTATAACTGCCTATCCCTTTGATTGGTCCATCCAAAATGCACATACAACATATGTGCATTTTGGATGGACCAATCAAAGGGAAAGGCAGTTATCTTTTTGAAGTCTTACACATAGCGTCAAACCAGCTGCTTTGAGCATCGACTACTCTAGTTCCCAGGTGCATAACTTCAGACATTTAATTATATAGAGTTAAAAAATGTTATTAAATAAATAGGGTACATATATATGAAATTAATTATACTCAATTATCCTATGTCAGAGAATCAAATAGTTTTGTAAATGACATTTCTCTTCCTCTAAAATATCAATAATATAGAAGTGCTTATTTTATAGGATGATACACCTGTTTACTAACAGTAAAGAATTATATTTCATAATTCTAACTAATGTCCTTTAGGGTACCAATATATCCATAGCATAATTATCATATCCTGGCTTGATTTCTTTATATCTTGCTGCTGCACAGATGGTAGAGAGGAAGCAACTGTCTTTGGTTGAGGATTCTTGATAAAGTTTATAGTCATTCAACCTGGAAAATCTCCAAGTCATGCCAGCATCTGCTTTTAGAAAAGTTATGAATATGGAATCCATTACACAACATCTTTAACTTTATTTTCCAGAAAGCAAAATATTGCCATTCCATGGCATTTGTTTAATGATAATGCAATATTCTCAGGTATCTGTAAAACCTATATAATACATAGCTACCGTTTATTGATTATGACTTCAAAATACTGTCTTCAAACCTTTAGGTTTCATAATCAGTCTAGGGAAGATGAAAAACAGATGGCATTGCAATAACAGCAACAACAAACAATGACAAAAGAGGAGAAAACATGGTGAGCATAATGCAGGAGCAGGATAAAAATAAGAATAATAAAAGGGAGCTGCATAAATGCCTAGACACCTTTTCTGCTCTTCTCTCAGGCAACCTAACGGAAGCCTTCCCACTTACTAACAGTTTTCTGGTGTTGTAGATGATGGCCTCCTATTGGAGAAACCATTTCATGTATCTATAATGCTGTACTATATTTCTTACATATAGAGGGGTCCATAAGCATACATGTGGAACTTAATGTATCTATAATGCTGTACTGATGCTTTATCTTTCAAACAACCAAAGATATGAGGATATAAAACAAGATATAGGAGAAAAAAATATGATCGTATAAAACAGGGTTGGTACAATAGTATAAGCAGGGCAATTTACTTGGTGGTCCAAAAATACACTCACAACATGAAAAGGCTTTACAATAGCCTAGACTTGGTGGCACATCCAGACTCTGATAGAAGCAAATGCCTTCAACCTAGGTCATGAAGAAGTTTCACAAATAATTTCTAAGGGAAAAAAAAATATTTCTAGGGAAAACACAATGAAAAATAACGAAACACATTGGAAAATTGTACCATAAATAAGAAATTGTCTATATTAATATCCTATTGTTGCTAATTACTACAAGCCCAGTGACTTAAAACTACTATAAAACTACTACTATATTTATTATCTTATAGTTCTGGAGATCAAGAATCTTAAGAATAAAGGCATCAACAGGGCTGTATTTCTTCAGAATCCTCTAGTGGAAAATCTGTTTCTTTGTCTTTTCCAGCTACTAGAGGCCGCCTGCGTTCACTAGTTCATGTCACTTCGACCTCCGCTCTCTTCATCAGACCTTCTCCTCTGTCTCTGACCATCCTGCCTTCGTGATGTAAGTTTCCCCTTGTCATATTGAGCCTCCCTGGATAATCTCCCATCTGAAAACCCTTAATTTAACCACATCTGTAAAATTCCTTTTGTCATATATGTAGGATGCCTATTCACAGGTTTTAGGGAGGGGGATGTGGATATTTTGGGGAGTCCATTACCTACCTCCCACAGTAACACTTGGAGATAACAGACTCTCAGAATTCAGATGTTGGAATTATCAAAACAGCTATTATAAAATTATGCTTTTTTATGTTTAAAGAAATAGAAGAAAGACTGGAAAGTGTGTGTTTTGTACAAGAAAACTTAAAAAGCACATATTAAGAGGTGTCAACTGGAGCTTCTAAAAATGAAATCAAATAAGTGAAATATTTAAAAATAGGTGAATTTAAAAGCACACATAAGAAAATAAGTTAGTAAAATTATTTCAGAGAAATATTTTGGAAAAATTTCGAATTTTCAAAATGCATGAAGAAATGTTCCATTTTCTCTTCTGGATTGACTTATCACAGGTATTCATTTCATAAGGATTTTTAAGTTCCACATGTATGCTTATGGACCCCTCAATATGTAAGAAATATGAACTGATAAAAAAAATCAGTAAGAGTTTTGTGTAATGATTAGAACCAAACAAACAGAAGATAAACATGAAAGATTAAATAGAAGCAATCTCACAGAATATCAAATAAATAAAAGATAAGTTATAATAGTAAGTTATAATAGATCCAGGAGATTCAGTATCGGCTAATAGAATTTCTAGAAGGTGCAAACTGACAAAGTTTAGGGGGCTGATTATCTTAGAAATCAAAAAAGACTCAACTAATAAAAGTTGAGCAATTATCTCCAAGTAGATCTATAAATTTATTATAATTTTACATGTAAAACTAAGTTAAATAAACTTATTATAGCATAAAAGAAAATAGAATTCGGAAATCAATACAGATAAGATTGCACATGAAGGTCGTACTGATTATCACAGGGTAAAGAGTGCATCATTTAATAATTAGTGTTAGGACAACTGGTTTTCCAAACGAAAAATCTTATAGATGTTCTGCTTTGCCTAAACTATACTCTAGATCATCCCAACACCCAGGCCACAAACTAGTGCCAGTCCATGGCCTGTTAGGAACTGGGCCGCACAGCAGGAGGTGAGTGGTGGGCAAGCCAGCGAAGCTTCATCTGTATTTGCAGCTGCTCCCCAGCGCTAGCATCACCGCCTTAGCTCCACCTCACATCATCAGGCATTAGACTTTCACAGGAGCACCGGTCACTCATACCAGAAAGGTTGGGGACTGCTGCTCTAGATGAAACCAGAATATAAGTGTAAATTAATAGATAATTACTATGAAAGTGTAATGAGAAAATAAAGACGAATATTTGATATTTGCTCAATCTCAGGGTAGGCATGGCTTGCCAAAATAAGATAAAGATTTTTGTATTTATA
>NW_011888811.1:5841827-5847542 GCF_000151845.1 Pteropus vampyrus
AATATACATATATTAATTAATTATTAATTCTGTGTTAGGAGCACTGTTTAAAGCACTTAGCATAATTAACTCATATGCTCATAAAACTCCAAAAATCATATCATTTTTAAGATAAGGACATTGACACACAAAAAAATTGGCTGAACAAGTACACACAACTTGATAGTGATGGATATTCAGGTATTCTGACTCTGGGACCCAGTATCTAAAAATTAATTGGTTTTTATTGTTTATTAATGAAATGGCGGAAAAAAATCATGTTCTTTCCCATTGGTAAAATGTGAGGAAATAGGAAATTTCATCATGATCAATTAAAAAATAATATATAACTTAAATTGAACATTTATAATGAATTGGACATCATATTATTAACTCTAACATCATCTTCATGAAACTCAGGTCAAAACCTCTCATAGTCATCCAGCTTAGCAGTGATGGAACTTAGATATGAACCCAAGTAGTTTAATCACAAATTCCTTTATAAAAAAATAATATTGTTGGGAATATAGATTGTCTATAGTGTTTTGGGAAAGTATTTTGACAGCACTTATCTAAATTTAATATATGCATAATCTTTCATCCAGCAATTCCACTATGAGTACTATTTTTAATAGATTTGCATAGATAAAAACAAAAATGTTCATAATTTTTTTTTGCTAAAAATTGAGTAGCAACTGAATGTTCATCAATAAGAGAATAGTTCATTAAGTTATGGTAAATCAGTAATATGTGATACTACAATGCCAGAAAAGAAAATGAAATAGAGTCATATGTTCCAGATAGAAAAGTGGAATATGATTATTATGTTTTAAAATAAGTTTCACAATAATATGCTACACCTTCATGTTATTTATGTTAAAATAACCTTTAGATGTGTTAAATTTATCAAGTAAATAGAAGTTACATGAATATATACTTGTATTTATAAGCGTGACATATACAGGTATAAATTATCATTTATTTGCATATATGTAAAATATGGATAAGTAAAATGCATCAAAATATAAATTTAGAGGTGTATAAATTTAGCATTATATGTTATCTTATAAACAGATTATTGAGATATTAAAATAACATAAAATACACCCAAAGTGTATAATTTTATTTTTAGTATAGTCCCAGGATTAGGCAACCATCACCATAGCCTAACATTTTGTCCTCCCCCCAAAAAATACTGTACCCATTAGCAATCATCCCCATAACTACCTTCTTCATATCACACACCCATCCATCCCAAGGCATCTACTAATCTGCTTTCTGTTTCTACAGATTTGCTTTTCCCAGACAGTTCATGTAAATATAGTTATATAAGTCATATAAGCCTTTTGTGGCTGGTTTTTTTTTCACATACCATAGTTTTAGCGTTCATTCATGTCATAGAATAGTAAGTTCTACATTTGTTTTATTGATAATCAATTTTAAATTGCATAGATATGCAACTATTTATCCATTCACCATATGGGATGTTTTGGCTATTAGAAATAAAGCTCCTATGAAAATTTGTATACAGGTTTTGTTTGGACTAGCAATTAATTCCTCTTGGTTATATATGTTAGAGTGGAATTGCTTGATCATATGGTAACTCTATATTTAATAATTTGAGAAACTATCAAACTGTTTTTCAAAGTGGCTGTGCCACTTTGCCTTTCAACCAGCAATGTGTTAAGTGTTATTTCTCCACATTCTTATCAATACTTGATGCTTTATGTCTTTTTAAGTGTGGCCATCCTAATTTGTGTAAAAATGTATCTCATCATGGTTTTGGTTTTCATTTCCCTAATGATTAATCATTGTTGAGCACTGTTTCATGTGTTTATTGGCATCTGTTTATTGTATTTGGGAAAATGTCTATTTAGATCCTCTTACCATTTTAAAATTTTATTATTTTTCTATTTGTCATTGAGTTGTAAGATATAAGATCCTTATCAGGTATAGTTTCAGCACAAAAGTTTTTAATTTTGATACAATCCAATGTATCTATTCTTTTTGCCACTTGTATTTTTGGTGCTATATCTAAGAAAACATTACTTAACCTAATGTAAAAAAGAGAAATTTATTCTGTTTTCCTCTGAGAGTTACATATTTTAAACTCTTACATTTTAGTCTATGGTACATTTAAGTTTAAAATTTTGCATACGATGTAAGATAGGGATTCAGCTTCATTGTTTGGCATAATTTCTGAAAAGACTATTCTTTCCCCATTTAATTGTCTTGGTACTCTTGTCTGAAATCAACTAGCTATAGGTGTATTAGTTTATTTTTAAACTCTTGAGTCCATTCCATTAATATACAAGTCTATCTATGTCTATACTGCATTGTTTTTATTTAGATTTGTAGTAAGTTTTAAAATTGGGAATTGTGTCTTCCAACTTTGTTCTTTTTCAAAGATGTTTTGGCTATTCTCTGTCCTTTTCATTTCCATATGAATTTTAGGATAAACTATTCAATGTCTGCAAAAAAAGCCAGCTGGGATTTTGATAGTGACTATATTGAATCTGTATATTAATTTGAATACCATTGCCATCTTAAGATATTGAGTCTTCTGATCCATGAACATGAGAAGTCTTTCAATTTATTTATATCTTCTTTCATGCCTTTAAACATTTCATAGCTTTCAGTATACAAGTCTTATGCTTATTTTATAAATGTTTAACTTTTTTGTTCTTTTTGATCTATTATAAATAGAACTGTTTTCTAAATTTTATTTTTGAAATTTTCATTGCTAGTGTATATAAATACAATTAATTTTTGCATATCAACCTTGTATCCTGCAACCCTTTGTATCATGGCACTTTTATCTTCCCTTGATTACTCTTTGCTTATTATTAGTTGCTTATTATTCTAATTTTCATTTCTGGGTATTCCTTAGAATTTTCTGTATCCAAAATCATGTAATCTGAAAATATAAATAGTTTTACTTCTTTCTTTCTAATCTGGATACTTCCCCTGCCCCCTCAATTGTTCTGACTAGAACTCCCAGTACAATGTTAAATAGAAATGGCAGAGTGAACATCCTTATCTTTTTCATGATCTTGGTAGAAAGGATTCAGTCTTTCACCATTAGGTTTGATGGTGGTTATAGACTTTTTGTAGATATCTTGTAATAGTTTGAGGCTTCTATTTCTAGTTTAAGTGTTTTTTGTTTGTTTGTTTATCACGAAGGGATACTGAATTTTTTTCAAATAAGTTTTCTACATATACTGAGATGATCATACAGTTTTTGTCCTTTATTCAATTGATATAGTATATTAATGGACTCTGGATGTTAAACTAACACACTCTAGGAATAAATCCTACTTAGTCTTGATGTATAACCTTTTTTATATGTTACTGGATTTATTTTGCTTATTTTTAAAAGATGTTTGCATCTATATTTACTTTAATTCTTTACACGTAGTGTCCTTTAGTTCTTGGAACATGTTTATAACATGGACACCTTTAAAGTTAGTTACTATTGCTTTTCCCCTGTGTTTGTATCATGTACATGTTCTTTTCATGTCTCTTAGCTTTTTTACTGAAAACTGTACCCTGTAGACAATGTATTGTGGCAACTCTGGACATACATCCTCTACAGGAGGGAGTATTATTGTTACTCTTTGATTGGTTATATTTTAAATTTGTCTAGTGACAAATTCTGTGAAGTCTATTTACTCTGCAATGTGCAACGTCTGATGTTCCTGCTCAGATATTTTTTCCTTTGCTTCAATCTTTTGGTTAGACTTCTTAGAGGTCGTCCATGATCCGCATAAGTCATTTATTAGTCGCAGATTATTCTTAAGCCCCTTAGCCGGTAAGGTTTTTACCCTATACTGTTGGATATGCATATAGTTTGCAGGCTACCACCACTGTTCAGGGTATTTACAGTTTTTCGATCCGCATTCATCCTGGTCTTAGTAACTGGGTGGATACCTCTTTAATTGGTCCTGAGTGCGGAGAGCATTGGTCATGCATACTTGTTTAGACTGCCAGTAGTGAGTACAATTTATTTTTAAACCTGGCTTCTTAGAAGTGACACTTGGGTCTGAGAAGCTCATTTGTCAGCCAGGGTCTGGTCAGAGTTGAATTTAAGCCTTCGTGCCAATGGGTTGCGTACTCTGTGTTGATGAGTTGTATGTGGCCCACGTTCTGATCTTATTACTCCTGAATGGCTACAGCCCAGTGCACATACATAACCTTCCTGAACTTCAGGGTTGACTGTGATTCCAGGAGTACTCTTCTTGTGTATCCTTTTCCCTGATTCCCTCCCTTAAAGTTCCGGCTATTCTGCTGTTTTGTCTCATGCTTTGTATCATGGAGCTTCCATCCTTCCTTAATGACTCTTTGCTAAGATGTTTATTGTTTTTGATAATTCTTTTAGGCATGGAGTTCTCCATGTTCTGTTCTAGTAGCAGTAGTAGTAGCAGTAGTAGTAGTAGTAGTAGTAGTAGTAGTAGTAGTAGTAGTAGTATAGTAATAATAATAAATAATGATAATAATAATAAAATCAACTCAGACAGAGCTGCAGAGCTCCGTGGATGAGAGCTGGGGCACAGGGAGAGAAATGGCAAGCCCTGTGCTCTTAGTTGCATCAGTCTGCAATGGAATTTTCATCTAGCTGGGCTGGATAGGGAAGAAAGGTAGTAGGTCATGATTCAAATACTGCAGACTCTCACCGTTCATACTGAGAGATTTAGTAGATTTTTCTTGTGAAGTTTTCTTCATTTGCTATATGGTCTTAAGACAATTTCCATAGACTTCAAATGATTGTATCTTCTATAATTTCTAACAATAAAATTTTTGTTTTACTGGGAAGAGTGTCTTCAGAGCTCCTTATGTTGCCATTGCAGTAGTCCTGCCTCCTATATATGTGTTTGCATATGCAAGTCATCATGCATAGAAATGCATTTATAATGTACATCCACCCACATGCATTTGCAAATGAATAGGAAAATATGTGACAGCCTCTACACACTATCAGCAGAAAAGAAAATTGGGTAAGACTGGCAAAGTGCAGACTTTAATTTTTACCTTATCAGTCATTTTTATTGATCTACTTCTGTCACTCTCCCACTTTATACACCTTATTAAGTTTCTGCCAGTCAAAATATTAAATATGTAAATGTTGGCATTCTGGATTCTTCATAGTCTGCCTCTAAGTTTTTGCCTGATATGCCCCTTACTCTCCTATCTTCCTGTTAAAATCCTGTTTATTATTCGAGGCTTGGCTGAAATACTATTTCCTCATGATTCACTTCCTGATCACACCTTTGCCATTCCCATTCCTTTTCCATATAACTTTGTGGGATGTATAGTTCAATTAACATGGTTTTTACTGCTAGATTTTAAATGTCTCAAGAGCAGAGATTTTCTTATCCCCCACCCAATTATTTTACACATACTAGAAACTCAGTAGAACTTATTCACTCTTTGATGAAATATATTTCACTATATGTGGCAGCAGAAATCTCTTTTAAGGCAGTAGCTATATACATTAAACATTGAGTGTAAATAGGAATAGGTACTCCGTGAGGTACCCAATGAAAATGCATTATTACTTTGAATGTTTTGACTTACAGGGCACAACGTATATCCTTTGAGGATGTGAAAGAAATCATCTGAAGGTCTGACTCGCAGAAAAGGGAGTACGAAGGAGGCTGATGTTTCCTGAAAGTCTACCCTCCTCCAAGCAGCATGCTAGATGCTTGATATGCATTAACTTCCTTTTCTGAAATTTAG
>NW_011888811.1:5848792-5854997 GCF_000151845.1 Pteropus vampyrus
TGTTGAGAAGCTTTTAAAAATGAGGCTTGGGCTCAGCATAGGAGAATCCTGGTGGATTGGCAATGTTTCCATGGACATCAGTTGGGAGATGGCAGCATGCTTTGCATCTTCAAATCTTAGTCATTGTCATTGGTTTTTACAAACCCAGATTGGAGAAAAACAAACTGAAGAAACTATAGTTCTACCAATACAGGATGTTTTTCCCCACAAAGTCTAGATTTAAAAAATTCTAAATTTATGGTAAATAAATTTAAATTTGATGTAAGCAAAAGATTTCTGGTAGTTGAATCTATTAGCTCATGGAAATAAAATCCCAAGAGATGTTTGAAATAATTTAGGAATTTTAAGAGTAAGCTAATAAATATTGATGTACATCTCTAGAGTCTAAGTGAAATTACCTGGGATAAAAAGAAATAAACTATTGAGTCTAAATTAATATGTAAGTTTTTTCTGGCATTTTAAGTGATATTTTTATTTCATAGTAGTATGCATTTTGTGAGTTATTTTTATCATTGCTGCAGTTACAATTATTAATTCAGGCAGCAAGTTAGAAATGATGTGTCTTGGGTCTGAGCATAAGCAAAGGAGGAGGGAGGGAGAGAGAATGAGAAAGGAAAAGAGAAGGAAGAAGAAGAAAGAAAGGAGGGAAATAGAGTTTTTTCTTCAAGGAACTCATAGACTTGAGGGACTGCTTTAATTTTTTTTTTGTTTAGATACTAATTTAAAAATTATTTCAAGTTGCAAAGACATAGATCAGGAAGGGAACTTCCAGTGCATATGATTTGTTTCTTAAAATTTAATGTGCATACAAAAATCCCCAAGAATTTAGTATTCGAATGCAAATTCTGCCTCAGAATTATTTCATGTATTTCTAACAAGTTCCAAGATGATGTTGATGCTCTGCTCCTGGCATTAACTTGGAGTAACATGATGTCGTGTGGACCCAGCTTCACTGCCAATGAAGAGTTCATTCTGAGGCAATTTAGCTACTTGTGGAGACCAGTGAATATATTGAGAGCAGCAGTTTTGAAATATGGAATCTTTTATAGAGCTTAAAAAAATTATTGCCGTAGGATCTCATTTTTCCCCCACTCTCCCACCAGAGATTTTAATGTAATTGATATGGGATGTGATCTGAGCTTCAGGAGTTTTAAAAGGTCCCCAGGTTTATCAAGTTTAAGTTTCTGTTGCTTCTGTGACAAATTACCATAAGCTTAGTTGCTTAAAAACACAAATTTACAAATATATTATCTTACAGTTCTATAGAATATAAATCTGACAGGGAATTTACTGGGCCAAGATTAAGGTGTCAGAAGGATGCATTTTTTTTCTAGAACCTCTAAGGGAAATCTATTTCCTTACTATTTCTAGTTTCTAGAGGCTGCTTGCTTTTTCTGACTGATGGCCCACTTCAGAGCCAGTAAATCGGGCCACGTCTTCCTTATGCTGCCATCTCTCTGGTACTCTTTTTCAGAATCATTCTTTTGCTTTTTAAGACCTCTTGTAATTATATTGGGTCCAGCCACATATTCCAGGATAACCTACCTATTTTAATGTTAACTATTGAGCAATCTTAATTCCATTTGCAGCCTTAATTTTTCTTTCTTGGGCTACCTATCAGATTCAGGCTACACAGATTAGGACACAGACATCTTCAGAGGACATTATTATGCCTACTACACAGTGTGATTCTAATATTCAGCCAGGGATGGAAACCAAAAGAGAGTTTTGTCACCTAAATCAGACCAGAGAGAAATAAAAATGATCTGGAACCATTAGCCAGGAGGTAGATTTAACCTTTTACCCTTATCAGATATTCCTCACTTTAATGATCTATGTATCTTTCTTTTTGCCTGAGGAAATAAAATCTCCTCTCTAATATGTTATTACTGGGTTCCCGTTAGATATACAAGATATAAGATGAACTGAGAAAAAAGTTCATAAGTAAGGAAAATGTGTGCTGATGGGAGAACCTTCAAATACCAATTCAGTGTTTGTGAATTATTCATACACCTTGGATTGAACATTTTCATTTTATTCTTTGAGTTTATGATCTTTACTCTTTTTTATGCCTCTGGCCACTGCTTCGTTTTAGGTGTCTGATAAATCTCTTAAATGCCAATACCTTGGGCACAGAAGACCACACTGTGACACCTAAGCTTTAAGGTGACAATTCAAAGGTAAAGGTGATACTGAAAGAGTAACGAATCACCTTATTATAATGTGTACCCTATTATAATGCAAATATAGTTGTTCTGAGTAGTCTTATTCTTCAAGATTTAAAATAGCATGGTTTGACAGTTAAATGTGATAGGAGAAATAACTACATTATAATGAAGGTAATCAACTTCTCAAATCTGCATATTTACATGCAAAAATCAGTGAATAAAAATCTAGGTTGGGGAAAGGATAAATATTTTAAGATTCCAAATACAAAGACCAAAATTACTTACATAAAATGAGTCAAATATCTGATATTACATAATTAACTTAGGCATTTCTTCTTTCTGATTCTCATTTTGTATCAACTTAAACTTTCTGGAAGCCTAAACAATGGATTCATAGATGATTGGTATGCTCAATATGAGCACAGAAAGCTAATATATAAAACAGCCAAGGAAAACAGATTAACACAATAATCCCTAGTTTAGAAATTACTTTTTTCAGGAATCATTTTCTAACCCAAGTCTGGATTAATTGGTCCTCATTTATAATTCTGACAGTGTCTACTTTACCCTCATCAAAGCCTTTTTTCACACTACTTGCTGTCTTTCTATCGATCTGCATCCCCACCAAGTGTTGAGACACATAAGCATAGAAATGTTATGGGCTTTTTCACCAACACATCTATTGCATTTGACACACACAGATCAGTCAATTGAAGTTTGAATGAATGAACAAATAAATTTATATTCCAAAGCTACTTAATCGAAGTCACAAATAAAATAAAACAAAATCTCCAGGTTTAGTTTGACAACACTAAAATTTTTTTTTTACATATTTAAATATATCATCAAAGGCTTATCTGGTGGTTAGAGGTACAAACACCAAATGTTTGCTCTTCAAGAGCTCATAGTCTCAAGCAAGAGACAGGTACATAAACAGAAAGTTAAAATAAGCTCTGCTAAGTGCTATGGTAGAGATGTACACAGTGTTCTTTCATTGGAAAAAGGAGTAAAAGAATACTTTAAGACAGACCTCCTGTAAAAGGTGACTTTAAAGATGAGCTCTAAAGTACAGTAGGAGTTAGCCATGTGATAGGTTGACTAAGTGTGTTTCAGACAAAGGAAGAAGCATACAATTATCTGGAAGAGGGACAAGAAAGAATATGATGAAAAGTACAAATAGGAGATAGGGAGTTATTTCATTTAATTAACTGAGCTTGCCTAGCAGGATGCCAAGCCAAACACCAACTCTCCTGTAAGAGATAAGTCATAATGTACCCATGTATATTGTGGTTATGTAGCATCCTGATGTTGCAGTTACTTCACTCTTATCACATTTAACTGGTATACTTTCCTATTTTGAATTTTGAAAAAATAAGACTACTTAGAACAACTATATTTGCACCATAATAGGATCGGCATTAAGTTTCACTGAATGAAATCATATTAAAATATTTTAAGTGATTCTCTCAAAGTGTGTGTTTCTAGACCAGCCACATCAGCATCACCTGGGGACTTGTTAGAAATAAAATTTCTTGTGGCCCATCCCAGACCTACTGAATCAGAAACTCTAGGAGTAGGACCAACATGTCTGTGTTTTAATATGTCCTTCAGGTGATCTTGGTGTATGCTCAGCTTTGACAACCACTATATAAAAGAGCAGCTTTCTAGGGGAACTTGCTCATTGACTGTTAGTAATGGTCTTGGTGGTGGTGGTGGTGGCGGTTGGTAGTGGTGATGGAAATGGTGGGTACAACGTTATGAAAAGTGTTGATCTTAGTGAGTCTGTTTGGAGTTTGAATGTCGTTATATTTACGTGAGTGTTTTGTGTTGTGTTTTTGATTTTTTTTCCTATGCACCTTAGAGGACCCATAGCTTTTTCCCCCATATCCCTTTAACCACATTCTTTCTAGAACCATAGAAAGTGAAAGTCTCTCATAGAAAGGTTCAGGGGCTGGAGAGAATTGCTCCATTCCAATGTCAGACACATTTCAGATTAAGACAGTGTCATATTTCCTTAGAATTTGTGGAATTTTCTCTATTGTGACTCTACGGTTTTAATAAGAAAGGAGAAAGAAAACATTCTGATCTAGTCTAGATTCATTGGAGATTTATTTTGCTTGCTAATATAAGGTGCTTAAATTTTACATTTTAATTATCAATTTAGTTGATAAGTACTTTAATTACCCAGCTGTTAGAACCACCATTGTCTTCTTACATCACTAATTAAAGATTAGTTTTGAAACACCTGCAATTGCCTTTTAAAGCCTATAGATGTGAAAGAAAATATTTTTCTTCTACTTTTATTCTGCTTAGAAGTATTAATTCAAAGCAACTTTGCCTTTTTATAATGTCTCCTACAATTTGTGTTGACATACGTAGCTGCCACTGGTGTAGATAGTGACTTTGAATATTTGTGGTAGATAAAGTTCTGGAATTTTAAAATTGTATACTGGGGAGCTCAGCTAGCACAAGCATACACAGTGAAACAGAGTTTCAGAGAAAATGTCCTTTATTCCAGCAGGAACAACCATGCCATAGAAAAGTTTCACCAAATAAACATGTTAACCAGAAAGTTCTACTAAACATATATTACATTTTACAACCATGTGTTTAAATGAAGTCTATAGTGCTTCCTATTCTAAACATAAAGTTGGAAATAATTTCAGGAGTTTGACCATTCCAATTACCTAATTATTATTAAGATTAGACTGGTATCTTCCCATCAGAATATTGTCCAATTTTCATTATAATTGTATAAGTTTGCAATAATTCTAAATCATTTCTTTACAAAGTACATTTCTTAGAATACTAATTCTGCATTTGTTTGTGGTGGAGGAGGGGTGAGAGGGATGGGAAGAGTTAAAAGGTCAAATACACTTAGTTAATGCACCGTAAAACAGATCCCTCTTGGAGATACTTAAGACACATTAACATATTAAAGACTTTAATACATTTTTAAATTTTTTAATTAGAAGCGTTCAATACTTTATTTGAATATGAGTTCTTTAATTTTAAAAGTAACCGTTATAAGCACATCTTTTAAAAAGTCCTAAAAGGTATTCTATCACAGTTGATAGTTTCTTTGTAGCTATTAGTAGAAAAATCATTCCAGTTTGGGCCTAAAGACTAATTAGATGCAATTATTAAGTAGAATAATTGTTTTACTTTTTTTCTCCATAAAATACTACAAAAAAAAAATCTGATATAAAATGTTTTGTCCACACCAAAGAACAACTATTCCATTCCTGTACAGATTTATCTTTCCCACAGTTAGCACACGATGTCACTGTGCCCTTCAGTATGGAAGACAAGATCATGCCTTGTTCTAAACAGTAGAAACATTCATAAGAGATTCTATCACTATGAGATCACATTATGTTTCAATCATTTGGGAGCTGTTATACTTATTATGTAACATGTGTAAACTGGGAAGTATGGCAAAGGATATTGATAATTTAACAAACAACATTTATTAAGTATCTACTATTTTCCAGGAGCTACACTGCCCTTAGGCTTTCTGAAAGCAATACCACATCGTGTGTATCAAATTTCCTGTGGAGAAGGCAATCTACAATAGAGTTAGACAAATTCTAAAGGCTCAGTGTCTTTTTAGAAAAGTTTGTTTGTCACTCACATTGAAATCTGAGGCAGGTCAGATGTTTGCCTTTCATGTGGTCATGGTGGCTGTTTACATCTTATGTCTCTATCACGTTGAGGCTTCAAGGTAAGGCTAGTGTCATTTATAGGCAGATTGGGCAGGAAGGCTTGGGGGAGAAATGTGGTTGGGAGGTGAATTGGACAAGATGTTCTGGTCCTGGAAGCAGCATACATACATCACTTTCATCCATATTCTCTTGGTCTCAACCTAGCCATGTAATCTTAACTACAAAAGAAACTGGGAAGTCTTTCTATGTAGTCTTTCTATGTTTCCATGAAGACAAAATGGGACTGGTGAGCCTCTGGCTAGGTTTTTTTTTAATAAAAAGAAAGATTATTCTCAATAAATCAGTTCGACCAACTAATACTATCTAATGATA
>NW_011888811.1:5855682-5858513 GCF_000151845.1 Pteropus vampyrus
CTTAAATTTTACATTTTAATTATCAATTTAGTTGATAAGTACTTTAATTACCCAGCTGTTAGAACCACCATTGTCTTCTTACATCACTAATTAAAGATTAGTTTTGAAACACCTGCAATTGCCTTTTAAAGCCTATAGATGTGAAAGAAAATATTTTTCTTCTACTTTTATTCTGCTTAGAAGTATTAATTCAAAGCAACTTTGCCTTTTTATAATGTCTCCTACAATTTGTGTTGACATACGTAGCTGCCACTG
This sequence comes from Pteropus vampyrus, assembly GCF_000151845.1. Lineage (NCBI taxonomy): Eukaryota > Metazoa > Chordata > Mammalia > Chiroptera > Pteropodidae > Pteropus > Pteropus vampyrus. Next base: position 5,855,938 of record NW_011888811.1, read on the forward strand.
GTGTAGATAGTGACTTTGAATATTTGTGGTAGATAAAGTTCTGGAATTTTAAAATTGTATACTGGGGAGCTCAGCTAGCACAAGCATACACAGTGAAACAGAGTTTCAGAGAAAATGTCCTTTATTCCAGCAGGAACAACCATGCCATAGAAAAGTTTCACCAAATAAACATGTTAACCAGAAAGTTCTACTAAACATATATTACATTTTACAACCATGTGTTTAAATGAAGTCTATAGTGCTTCCTATTCTAAACATAAAGTTGGAAATAATTTCAGGAGTTTGACCATTCCAATTACCTAATTATTATTAAGATTAGACTGGTATCTTCCCATCAGAATATTGTCCAATTTTCATTATAATTGTATAAGTTTGCAATAATTCTAAATCATTTCTTTACAAAGTACATTTCTTAGAATACTAATTCTGCATTTGTTTGTGGTGGAGGAGGGGTGAGAGGGATGGGAAGAGTTAAAAGGTCAAATACACTTAGTTAATGCACCGTAAAACAGATCCCTCTTGGAGATACTTAAGACACATTAACATATTAAAGACTTTAATACATTTTTAAATTTTTTAATTAGAAGCGTTCAATACTTTATTTGAATATGAGTTCTTTAATTTTAAAAGTAACCGTTATAAGCACATCTTTTAAAAAGTCCTAAAAGGTATTCTATCACAGTTGATAGTTTCTTTGTAGCTATTAGTAGAAAAATCATTCCAGTTTGGGCCTAAAGACTAATTAGATGCAATTATTAAGTAGAATAATTGTTTTACTTTTTTTCTCCATAAAATACTACAAAAAAAAAATCTGATATAAAATGTTTTGTCCACACCAAAGAACAACTATTCCATTCCTGTACAGATTTATCTTTCCCACAGTTAGCACACGATGTCACTGTGCCCTTCAGTATGGAAGACAAGATCATGCCTTGTTCTAAACAGTAGAAACATTCATAAGAGATTCTATCACTATGAGATCACATTATGTTTCAATCATTTGGGAGCTGTTATACTTATTATGTAACATGTGTAAACTGGGAAGTATGGCAAAGGATATTGATAATTTAACAAACAACATTTATTAAGTATCTACTATTTTCCAGGAGCTACACTGCCCTTAGGCTTTCTGAAAGCAATACCACATCGTGTGTATCAAATTTCCTGTGGAGAAGGCAATCTACAATAGAGTTAGACAAATTCTAAAGGCTCAGTGTCTTTTTAGAAAAGTTTGTTTGTCACTCACATTGAAATCTGAGGCAGGTCAGATGTTTGCCTTTCATGTGGTCATGGTGGCTGTTTACATCTTATGTCTCTATCACGTTGAGGCTTCAAGGTAAGGCTAGTGTCATTTATAGGCAGATTGGGCAGGAAGGCTTGGGGGAGAAATGTGGTTGGGAGGTGAATTGGACAAGATGTTCTGGTCCTGGAAGCAGCATACATACATCACTTTCATCCATATTCTCTTGGTCTCAACCTAGCCATGTAATCTTAACTACAAAAGAAACTGGGAAGTCTTTCTATGTAGTCTTTCTATGTTTCCATGAAGACAAAATGGGACTGGTGAGCCTCTGGCTAGGTTTTTTTTTAATAAAAAGAAAGATTATTCTCAATAAATCAGTTCGACCAACTAATACTATCTAATGATAGTATACTGAATAGAAATTCTAGAACAAGCAAACCATGTGTGCACATGTATGAGTGCATACACGTATGCATATATATAGGCATTCATGCATTTGAGTAGATATTGTGGACATTTAAGTCCTTAGCAATTTGCCACTTAGATTTTGTCACTAGCCACTTCTACAATGTTGTTATTCCTAAAAGGGAAGCTCAGTTTCAAAATAAACAAACAGATATGCTTTTCGTAGTTGTCCAACAGCCATAGGCTAAAGCCATTAGCTACAGCATTTCAGAGTCATCAATGACCTTCTTTATGCTTCACCATGACTGAGATTGTCCAGCAGAAATTCTGAGGGTGAGATAACAATCTCTCCAAGTGGAAATATAAGGAGAATCAAGGAAAGAAAGGAGGGAATTACCAATGGCGTCTTCAGGGCTCTTTGGGAGCCTGCTGTCCTTTTTCTGTTTACTGACAAAAAACAGTCAAGGCTATAGGTCCCTTCATTGTTCTTTCTGATAGGACTCTGCCTTTATTTTCAAATGTGTGTTTCTTTTTAAAATAAAGAATAAACGTGATATATCTGTGGCTTAAAAAATCATCAGTTAATAAGCGATGATTAAGTGCCTTTGTCACTCAGCTATTAGTCACATATTTTTCCATGTTTAGCAAAAATGGAATTTTCCCCATTAGTTATTACTGACATTTAACCAAAATAATTATCTCCCTTACCCAATTGTGTTAGCAGTAGAAGGTTCTATTTTAGCTCTTTTCTATGAAACCAGCAGAACAGCATCTTAATTTCTGTGAACCAGATTGTCTTAACCTTGCCAAGTAGAGCAAACTCATTTGCATTTTTATTAATAAATAGGCAATGTGGGTGGTTCTGTCCACCTTTATTTTTTTCTCAACTTGTGTTAAGCTTTGTAGCTTCCACAGTTCTGAATCATCA
>NW_011888811.1:5858833-5865675 GCF_000151845.1 Pteropus vampyrus
AAAGAAAGAAAGAAAGAAAGAAAGAAAGAAAGAAAGAAAGAAAGAAAGAAAGAAAGAAAGAAAGAAAGAAAGAAAGAAAGAAAGAAAGAAAGAAAAGAAAAAGAAAAACAGTTCCTGCCTTTGAAAAATTCACAGTCTAGTAGAAAAGATAGATGGGTAACCAGATCACTGCTATATGATGTCATGATATCCAAGTAGAATAAAGGAACCAGTGATTCATTTCACTAGAGTGGGTCTGAGAAAACTTCAAAGTGGAAGAAGAATTTACATGAGAGATTGAAGGATGAGTAAGGGCACCCTAGGTGACTGAGGAAAGACATCTTAAGCAGAGAGAACAACTTGTGTAAGGAGCTGATAGCATGACAGAGTGGAATGTAGGGGAACTGTAAGTCATTCAATATAATGCTGTCAATAGATTATGTTCGTGTACCAGAGAACAGCAGGAGAAGAAGCCCCTGTGCCATTTCATATACCAAGGGGATGACATTGAAGGACTCTAAGCTTAAGAGTGATATCAGATTTGCTGATGTTTATCAATAGGCTTTTGTAGATAATGCTCTCTTATTTTTTATTCCAGGTAAGCAGAGAAAACAGAAACAAAAGCATAAAGCTGAACTTCAGTCCTCAGAACCCAGTTTTTGGAATGAAACTTGCATCGATAAATTTATTTATGTAATAAATATATTTGAGAAAACACTGTGGGTGAAAAAATTCACTCGATACAGTGAAAAATAAGCATTGTGCCTGTACTTAAACACTTCTTGTCTGTCATAGTTGTTTCATTTCACTATATACTATCTTATGACATGTTATTGCTTAATTTTTAGATGAAAATGTAATGTAGTGTGAATATAAACATAAATATACTAACTACATGTATGTATATTATATATAGGTATCATGAGTATCCAGATATATATGCATATATAAATATAAATTTCTGTCTGTCTGTCTATCTGCCTGTCTATCATTCTAGGTATTGAGCTCCTTGACAGCAAAGATTATGTCTAACATTTTTTTGCATGTCTAATAGTGAATACTCCATAAAAATTTTCTGATATATGAATATATGTGTTGCAAATAATCACATATTTAACAGAGAATGTTCATCTCTCTCAACCTGGCCTTGTTTTTTTTGGTTTCTGTCCAGGATTTCTTGTATTATAGTTTATACTTTCCATTATGATTACCCCATTGCTGTCTAAGAGTATCATAATGTTGGGCTTAGGAAAGTGTATCAACTTAGTTAATATCATAATAACTTAATAATAATAATACCAACAACAAAAATAATGCTTATTTTTTATTGAGTGCCAACTATATATTACATTTGGTTCTTTACTGCTATTTTACATAACAATCTTACAAGGAATTATTCTTATTTTTTTATAGTTCACATATCTTCAACTCTGAGAGTTATGTAGTTTACCCAACACCACACAGCTAATATGCTGTAGGAACCAAGATTTGAATCTATGGTTCTCTGTCTACAAACTTTTTTAGGATACTACTTTACAGTTTACAAAACACTTATGTACATTATGCCATTTACTTCACAACTTTCTGGTGTGTAGATAGTCACCAGATGTTACAGATGGAGGAACCGAGACTCAGAGGGGTAAAGTGACTTTCTCATGACATATAGTAGAAAGATGGAAGGATTTGCATTCTGCTCCAGGATTTCTTTTTGAGTACACTGTGGTGACTCCACAAAGCATGGTTGGATAGGCTGCTTCGCTAGTGGAATGCTGTAGTCAACTCTCAGTATTTCTTTCAGTAACTCAAATGGGGCGTAAAGGTTTAAGAAAACAAAAAAAGCACAAGTTCTGATCAAAATAGAAGTCTATAGTAAGGTTAAATTTGTTTAACAAAAACTTTTTATTTTAATAAATTCTTCTCATTTAAACATCAATCCATTATGCCATCCACATAGCCCCTTAATGAGAAGCAAATTAAGTTGTTGGAAACAAATTCAGTAAGCCATGTTTTTCCATGGACCAGCGGCAAAGAGAAGAGAAAGTGATTGTGCCAGGCTGTTGGCTGACTAGAGCTAATGGCATTCAGTCTTGTGAAATGGATATTAATGATTCTACAGTGTTTAACTTGGTTTGTTCTTGATGGATTTTCCCCTTTTGAATTAATGTCTGTCTACTCTTGATTAATTTAGAGTGATTGTACTGTGAGTCAGTTAATTACATTTTCTTTCTAAAGTCAAATATCATTCATTGTGATGAAGGCCGTCATTTTGATTTCTCACAAAAATAGTCTCTAATAACCTCAAATATAGATCATACAGAGTTCATAGGAAAAGCTCTTCTTCATCCAGGAAGGCTACAGCAAAGTCAGAGAAGCCATGTCATAAATCTCATTTAGGATTTTTCCCTGTAACTCCCCAGGCAGAGCTGTTTGAGGCACACATGGTATTGTCTCAAACCAGAGACTTTCCTCAGCTAATGTGTAAAAATTTAAAAAATATTTTGTAAATCTTTTGCTCCGGAATATTCATTTTAAAGAGTTTTAAAATATTTTAAGATTCTTCCCAGGAGAAAGAGGAGTATTATAAAGAGAACTCTGAATTTCAAGTAAGCAAAGTCTGGATTTTTCTTCTAACACTAAGTGAATCTGTGATCTAACCTCTTCTGTAAGTAAACCAGGGATTATATTGTCTGTGCTCCAGATTTCAAAACTGTTGCGAGAATCGTGTGACCTTTGAAAGAGTATATTATACAATTTAGATATGTAATATGATTGTCACTATTTTCTTAAGTTCATTGTTTATGCAGTAGACATTATATTTTGCTTTAAAATTGAAACTTTTATAAGCACATTTTTATAGTATTAAAAAATAATAATAATAATAAGTGCAGATGTTCCAATGCCTGGCAAGACACTACTGCCTAGTGATTTAGGTCTTCAGATTTGGAATCAGTCAGACCTAGGATCATATCTGAGGCCCTCTATTATTAAATGTCAATCTCTGGGCAAATCACCGAAACTTGTAGGGTTAAGTTTTCCAATCTGCAAATTGCACCTAGTAACGGCAACTGCCTCATAATATTGTTGAGAGAAGTCAATAAAATGATGAATGTAAAGGACCCAGTATAATCCCTTGACTCATGCTTTGCTCAATAAATGATAGTTCTGTTTTCACATCATGCAGAAAATTTATTTTTGCAGAGAATCACTTTTTAGATAATTTCAGTAAACTAAACTCTCCGAATTATCTAAAAGCCAGTTCAGGCTCACCACTCATTATTACTGACTGAAAAGAAGCTGAAGACATTGGCCTTGCAATTTGCTCTGTGAGATGTCTGTGACCTGCACTGTTCACTTTCCCATTTGTTGTGTGCACCAAGCTTTGTTTCATATCATCAATATCTGTATTCCACTGGGAAAATGGAATTGTGTTTTTTTCCCTTTAGATGCCTAAGTGTGCCTAGCATTGTTGTTGGTACTTTGTATAACTAATTTTATCTTCATAACCTACAAAGTAAATACTGGCACAGTTTTACAAATGAAGAAATTAAAAGTTAAAGAAGTCAAGTAATTGCCCAAGGTCACATGGTTGGTAAGTGGCAGAGTTAGTATTCAAACCCAAGGCTCTTCACTTCAGCCCTGCACAATTAAACGTTTGGTTGTGCATCTGAAAACATCCAGTGTCTTAAAGATAGAGGTTATTGAGAGACAGCTGTCTGGAAGACGTTTGCCCAAATGTTAATTGTGATTATGGTATTTGGGAGGCAGGATCTCAAATGAAATTTGGTTGATTCCTTGTACTTTTAAAATATGTTTAACTGCTTTTTCCAATGAGTATGCATCTACTTTTAGAAAATAGTGCTTTTTAACTAACTAGCTCATAGTGAAATTTCATCTCATTTCAGGCGATCCATAGAAGCAGGAAAAAGCTATTCACTCATTTGAGGCTGGTTTTCAGCCTTACTGACTCTCAAGCTAGAACGATAACTACTGTTCATGCAAACGGAGTTCTGTTTTTGGAAAGCATGACTCATTATAAGACAACGCAATTTGTCCCCACAGTCTGAAAATAAATATAGAGGGACAATAGAAAGAAGCCACAAAGCAAACCCTTGTTTTGTCTTCAAACTTTGAAAGCTCTCTAGGCTGACATTAACGGTAGCTTCCTTTTATAAGTTGACACAGATTACTTTGTGATTAACTTCTACACCCAAAGATCTTCAGGCCCAAGGGATTGTGGGTTCTTTGAAAGCAGATGGCGAAAATATGTCTCTTTTTTTTTCTTTCCGACAGTGAAGTTTCTGTGTCTCTGTGCAATGTCACCAATGCCCTCCTTCCAAGGATCTGCCCATTTCCAAATTTAGCATACTGAGGAGCCATGCAAAGGGAATGGGGTTTTGAGTCGGAATGCCCAGGTATGAGTCTCGGCTTTGTCATTGATTAGTTGTGCCTTTAGTCACGTTGCATAATCTCTCAGAACATTGAATTCTTCATTATTTAATCATATAACAAATATTTATTAAATTCATATTATGTGCCAAGTATTTTTCTATGTGCTGGGGATATAAAGCTGTTCAAAGTCAATATAGTTCATGGTCTCTTGCAGTCATCAGTCTAGGGGGAAAGGCAAACCTTAGTCAAATAGTCACGCTAAGGAACACAAATCTGCAAAGTGTAATAAGTCTTCCAAAGGGAATGTTTCTATAATGATATTTGTGGGAGGGAGTAATTTGGAGAAGAGTTCCATGAGAAACTGATGCTTAGCTGTGATTGCAAGAAAATTAAAATCAACTATGTAAAAGGGTTGGAGAAGAGGAAAAGGGAATATGATAGGAAAGAATGTTTTGTACCCAGGTAAAGAGTGTGCAAATGCCCTATGGGAGGAGGGAGCATGGCTTATTGAAGGAACTATGAAACAGAGCTCAGAGCAGGCTGGAGAGTGGTAGAGGTAAGGATGAACAGGTAAGGAGGTGAGGAAGGGACAGTGGTGTCCTTCAAATGTCCATTTATTCACATACATATCCCACCTCCTTTTTGGCCAGGTAAGCTCTATGAATAATGTTGCATTTGGGCTGAGGGAATTAAAGTCCATGCACAATTTCCCAGTCCTTCTTCCCCTGCTGGGATAGATGAGGCACCTTGAATTGTCTTGGCAAAGCCTCCAAAGTGAGCAGCCTGCATGTAGGTCACTGTTTGGAGGACAGTTGATCTGGAGGTTTAATAGCTCTGTGGCAAACTTCATGGAAATAAAAAATAAAAATTTCCTGTGTTAGGATACTGATATTTTGAGATTGTTTATTACTGTAACACAATATAACCTAACCTGACTTTCACAGATAGTGTCAGATGGGAGTCAGACAGACCAAACTAACAATTTGTAGCATTTTTTGAGACCATTGTGAAAGCATTGAACTATCTTTAAAAAAGCAGAAATTACTAGATGTTTTTCTCTGAAAAAAACAAAAATCATTCCAAATTAGATACTTGAAAGAATGACGAGGAAAGCAAAGTTAAGAGAGTTCTGATAACTATAAAATAAGAATCATCGCTGCTATTACCATCTTCACAAGAATATTTAAGACACCAAATGTGGAGAAATAAATTTGGCCTTTTGCAAACTGTAAATTATCAAACAGATATTCTGGATTTTACACGAGTTTATTCATCCATCTATCCATCCATCCATTCATTTATTTACATTTTGACATGAATCTATTGTCCCAGCAGTTTTCTCCTGGCCCTAGAAGCCAGCATCTTTGATCGATCTGCTGTTCTCTCTGTGGTTGTAATCCATATATAAAAAGTAATTCTGTGAAATTGGTTAGGCCATTCTGCCCTATAGTAGATAGCAACTTGGTATATATGGATTTAAGTGTGGGAAATTACTTAAGTCCTCAAATGTTTCAGAATCAGATTTCAATCTGCACCTTTGTTGAGAGACCAATATGTGTAAACTTAACTCAATCAGAAACAAGATGTTCTCATTTCTTTGGCTTTTGTTACTCATTGGAAGTTTGGATTGATAAATAAATTTGGGACCTGGCTGAGTAATGCAGTAAATTTTAGGAAATGAGCTTTTAAAATATTTTACTTTGTTGATATTTCTATAGAATAAAAAATGGAGAATTTTGATTCTATGCTCTATGAAGGTAATAAAAACGGAGGGACATTTACTCAATAATGTAGAAAAACATAGTACATATTATGTTTTAGGTGCTCTGCTAGGGGGAATATGCTGATCAGAGGCAGACACAGCCCCTATCCTCCCTGAGTTCACAGTCTAGTAAGGGGATTGGACTCTATCCTATTAGGTCAAATTTGCTTTTACCAATGAAGGAAAAGTAACCTAACTTATTACTGTTTATTAACCACCTTTTAGATGGTAGGACTTATACTCGGTCATTATCAATCATTAAAAAATTTAATTTTTAATACTTCCAATTTAAGTTTTGTAATAACAATACAAATTGTCCCCTATGTGCTAGATAATGTGCTGAGAGTTTTATATACATTATTTCAGTGTCCCCTTACGCCAATACTGGTAAAAAGGGGTTATTAACCACATTCTGCAGAGGAGTGAATTGAGGCTCAGAGACATGCCTTGTTGTCCCTAAAGTTATGTTCTTAGTACATGGTACGTGATATGCATCCCATCCCCATGTCCTTTCTCCTGCTACCCTACATAGCATACTTCTAGGACTATCTCCTCCAAAGTAAGATGACTAGATAAAATGACTTTCAGACGTATGTCTAAAAATATATTCAGCGAAATGCTTATGGTAGAGTATTACTGATGTTTTGGAAAAATAATTTTTCACAGTGCACCCAGAATAAGTGTGGGTACAAGGTATAAATATCTCCTTTCA
>NW_011888811.1:5867592-5869263 GCF_000151845.1 Pteropus vampyrus
AAATGGCAGACATAATGAATGTGTTGACAAATTCATCATTCTCTATGTAATTTTCCAATTTAAAACACACATTTATGTTGTCTTTGTGAACCATGCTTGCCCTTGTAATTTTTATGCCAATTTTTAAAAGGAGTAACTTAGGTGAGGGCAGTACTTAGCTCAGGATCTGGAACATGATATGGGTTCAATAAACATTTGATAAGTGAATGTCTGCAAAGTTCAAGCCCATACCAGCGGCCTCACTGTAACTACCAGAGCTGGGATACAAGTGCAAATCTTATTTTTAGTAGTCTCTGGGTTTTTGATCTCTTCATAGGAAAACAATTATACTGACTATTATTACTAGTATTTTTTTTCTACTATTTACAGAAGAATTAAAGATGCTAATGTTTTCTAGATGTGTAGGAAAATGCTGGAGTTCTCAGCATGATTTTCTTACAATATTTTATTACTAGTTCAAATTTATCAGGAATGTGTGAATCACTTATTTTATCACCAGGTTGGCACAGTTTGGGTCATTGGATGCAGAGGTTAGAAAGCAAAGAAACCCCTTGGATGCCATTGTAATGAATGCAGAATATAATTCATTGAATACTGACTGTGTGCATAAATCTAAAATTTTAATATGGCCTCACTCTAGGAAAGTGAAGCATTTTTCTAGAAGACTTAGATTGGCATGCCTATCTTAAGCTACCTGAAAAATAAACAAAAATTGGTTGCCCACAAAGTTTTCTCCATCTTATAGTTTTAAAGTTCCCTAACATTATTTCATGCAGGCCTAGTGGAAGGTAATCTGTAATAAGAAATTAAAACAAAACAAAAAACAACTCTAGTCTTCTGAATCATTTATCCAAGGAACGGAATCAAGGCTCTAATTTTAAATGATACAACAGAAAAAAAATGACCACGTGGGAGATACAGTGCAGGTGATAAGGAAATGTATCAGTGCTCTGATAAAAGACAACACAGGAAACCCAAAGCCTATCATCCCAACCCACATTTAGTAAGTAAAAACCACAGCAGTGAAGCAGCTGGCTCTGTTTCTGAACACAAAGCTCTCCAAAACTCAGGAACCCTCCCACTCAGTGCTCTTGCTAGCAACTCATCAATGTTCCTCTCCTGACGCCCTCTCCCTGGGCCCAGTACTGGCACCGGTGAATCACCTCTGAGCATCCAAGGTGGCCTTGAGTAAGGATGTGGATGAGTTAGTATCACTTCATTTGCTCTCAGTTTTCTTTTTTTGGTCAAACTCTGGATATTGAGTTTTAATCCCTGCGTAATTAAAATTTAAAATATATATACTTTTTATGTAGTAGGAGCTGGTTTTTATGTGCATTATTTCATTTAATCCATATGGCAGCAATGTGGATCAGTATTGTTATCTTCACCACATAGATAAGGAAACATTCATGGTGAGTTAAAGTGACATAATCCAGGTCGCACAGAGAATAAACTCAGAAAGCAGAACTTGAATTCAGCTCTGGCTGACTCCAAAGAGTTTGTACACAGGTCTAGCTGAGTTCAAACATCAATTTGTACTGCCCGCTATAATAATAATAACTATTTATTGAAGGAGTATCTATCTATCTATCTATCTATCTATCTATCTATCTGTCTGTCTGTCTGTCTGTCTGTCTGTCTGTCTATCTATCTATCTATCTATCTATCTAT
>NW_011888811.1:5870108-5874484 GCF_000151845.1 Pteropus vampyrus
TATGGTGAGTGCAATTCAGTATGCCCATTTATGATACCTTCCTATCCTCTGTAAGTATCTGAGTCAGCTACTCCTGCTCTAGATTTTCCTTCATTAACCCAACTATGAATTTGTATATTATACATCTAATGGGTTAGCCAATTTGGTTTAATGAGAATTTGGATTCAATCCCAGAATCAATCAGTTATTTTCTGATCCATATCCTTGCATTATGTTCCTAAATCATCAGTATTATAAATGCATAACTTCCTGAATATCATTCTGTCCTCAATAGTGAAGAGTAACAATGACAAAATAAGATGCCAACAAACATTGACTGAAAGAATCTGTCATATTGATAGTGATCTTCTCTCTTTAGTATTGCCATTTTACTGCTAAAAATGAACTCTCTCCTGAGTAAATATACCCGAGTAGATTACCAATATCTATTACTCCTAATGATCAACATTTCTTAGAAATGGGCATATTGCTTATAATTAAATGGGTTTCACCAAGTTTCTTTTGGCTTATTTGTGAATTACTATTACCAATTAGTGATATTAATGTGTTTTTTAGACCAATGCTCAAGATTCTTTTTCTTTTATTTTTTATTTATTTATTTTTTTGTTTAAGATCTCCAAAGTATGACTCATATATTGCCTTGGATTTTGAAGCATTGACAGAAATAATCATTATGATTCATGTCATGTAACTCTCCATCTTTTAGAGAGAGGGCAGGAAGATAAAAACATACAATTTCTTTGAAAGACTCATGTATAATGCAATAGAATAATACTGAGTCTGGTTTTTCACTTCAAGCTAAGCTTGGAATAATAACAGATTCTTAAAAAGTTCACATGGAAAGCAATTCTCCTTGGACTACATTTGTTACAGAAGAGAGATGAAAGAATTAACCAGTATATCTTACTTTTTCTTAATCATTCTGATTTATTGAGTTACATTTGGACTGGAAGAAGTTCATAATATAATATTTTTTAAAAATTATATAATGTATTAAGGTTTGAATAATAATTAGTATTTTACTAAAGTGTTAGCTTTTAACTATTTACCTAGGCCTTGTCAAGAGGATCACAATGATACAAAGTTGTTTTTAAATTAACTTTGGAAAATTATGGAATAATTTCAGGAGCGTGTTAGTTGACATCATCGGGTGTTTTTATGTGCCTACCTACTAAGTATGAATTGCAGTACTGGACACTCTAGTCTTCACTTAGAATAAAATGGGCACTACTTTCAAAAGTACCCTTTCTGGCTTCCCGTAGTTTATAGTAGTTTATTTGAATATGTATTTTATATACTTTTTACATTTAATTAAAATATTGGTTTTGTTTATTGTCTAGTTATAAAAGTAATATATGAGTCCTGCAGCACAAATCATTTGTATTGATAATGTAGTAGCCCATTTGTATAAGTATACATTCTATTTTATTCATCTGATTTCTCTAGTTTGATATTTATTTTAACGTTCATCTTTCCTTTTTGTTAGAATAAACAATGATGTGATAGACATCCACTGAGAGTTAAAGTACTTGGTCAAAAGGGAAGCATATAATAAATTTTTTGTACGTGTTGGCTAAGGTATATTCTAACATAGATTCTACTAATTTTAGATTTAATGTATCTGGAATTCATTTTGGTGTTTTTTGTAACACAATAATCTTACTACTTTTTAATAGTCAGGAAATTAACCTAGAACCGTTAGGAAGTTTATCTTTCTCTCAGCAATCTGAAATATCACTTTTATTCTAATTTAAATCCTATACTCACTTGAACCTAAATTTTTATTTTGGTTCATTAATCAACCTGTCAATTCTTGTTCTAGTACCACATTGTTTTGATTATTGCAGTTTGAAGCCCAGTTAATACTGAATACATTGCTTCATATATTAAAATCACATTTTAATTGCTTTCTTGGTTCATATTTTTATCTAGATGATGCAGGAGGTCAGAAAGGGATATGATAAGGACATGTGTAACTCACACCTGCTGTAATGCCTTCCAAATATAGCAATGTCACTTTTTTGTTCATTGCAATATTACTTCTTGAAAGAATTCCACTTGCTATATTCTAAATGCATGAAGACAACTTTTCATAATGCACAGAAAGTTTAAGCCTTGGCAAAAAGCTTCTGTTAGTCTATATTTTGAAGAAAACAAATGTGAGAAGAGTAGTAAAAGCCTATGCAAGTTTACTCTAATATCGTTTAATTTTGTTGGAAATACACAGACTGCATAACATAGTAGATGAGTGGAGTGGCAGTAAGTTCCAGGTAACCCACTCCCTAACCTGTAAATGTCTTAGCCTTTTTTCCCATAAAGTGGGGATATGAATAGTTATCTCACATCATTTTTCTTAGTAAGCACTCAAAAAAGGTAAATATTATTGTTATTATTATTTGAATGCCCATGTTGTCACAGACATGGCAAATATAGGTCAGAGGAAAGCAGCTGGCCTAAACACTTAAGATGGCTTTGATGACGCTAGAAAGAGAAAGTCAGAAAAAAAAATCAACTGAAAGAAAATATGGAAACATTTTGCTTTGCAAGCTTTATATGTATTTTCTGCTTTTACAAAAAGCCACTATAGAATCAATTCACAAAAATGCAACTTAAAATATTTAATTGTGTGTCTCTTTATGTGTATTATAACTGAAAAAAATTATAGCGGTTTGATTAGGGGCGGGCAGAGAGTGACTTAACGCTTAAGTGTGGAGAGTGACTGTACCTGAAGTTTAAATAACAAGGGACAGACATTTCTGACACATTTAAAATATATTTTGACCTAAACTTTTACATTCAGAATCCTTTGTGCAATTTCTCTAAGAATGCAAGTATTATATTTAGAAGGGAAAAATATGATTAAAAAAAAAAAAAAAGGGAAGAGGATCATTAGCATATTTATTTGCTTAGGTGAGTCAGCCTGGCCAGAGTTCCAGAGCAGGCCTCAGCTCATGGTTCAGGCTGCCATATTTAAGGAGCTGAGACAGGTGGCCTCTGCCCTACTTTGTCAAGGAGACTTCAAATCACAGTCCCCTGAGCCTTGGGACAGTAGAGAAACCAGCTGAGCAGCATGCTCAGCTTATGGTGTGAAAAATAAACCCTTGGCCAAAGGCATAGGCTGCAAACTCACAAGTAGCCCCACCCTCAGCTCTGAGGCTGCTGTCAGCTTTGATTAGTTTTAATGATTCTGAGATTCCTCAGCCCTATGAATTGCTTCATCCCCTCAGCCTTCCTGGCGCCTCCTACCGTTGGATCCCTCACTGTGTAATGAGCTGTCACAGCCGGCTGATCAGACTGCTGCCCAAGCAGCTTCTCCTCTTATCCAGACCCTTGACTGACTTTGTTCTGTCATTGTTTTGCCCGTCCTTCTGATCTTCCTGCAGTTGAATCTCCTATCCTTGCTCTCTGATCCCACTGCTCGTCTAATCAGCCCATTAGACAGTTTGATTAGCTGCTCCTTCCACTCACCTGCCAGCTCTTCCTGCTGCTTACAGCTGTGCTCATGGCCTGCTGGTAACTCACTATCAATTCTTTCTGACCCTCCATTAGTGCTGCTGGCCAACTTAATATTTTTTTCTTAGCAACTCCCTGATCTACTGTTGTCTCCCTCTACCATGGTCCTCTGATCAGCCTGCTGACATCTTCCCTTTCTGTCTCCTATGTGATCCTCTTGCTGTTAATTGAACCATTCTGGTATCTTGTAGCGGGCACCTTTTCATTAGGCTAGGGTTACCTGGGTGGCTACATTTGTCAAGTAATAACATTTTAGTGCAAGGTTCAAATGCTCACTTCACAGCTTCCTCCAAATTTCAAGACCAGGTGTTGCTGACTCTGTGTCTAATGAGCTGCATCAGTGATCCTGTCATTCTCCATGGGACAGGCTAACTCCTAGCATTTTGCAACTAGGTTTTGAAGTGTTTCCTGAGCATCGTCTTTCTCCTCATTTTTCCTCTTAGTAATACTTCTTTACTTTATTGTAGTTCAGTTCCAGACTGAGAAACTATTTGGATTAAAATCCCATATTTTTGCCACTTATCTGTGTTACATTGGGCAAGTTAATGTCTCTGGAGTTTAATTTTCTCATCTATAAATTTATTTCATGCTGTGAACATATTCTTTAATAATTATTTAACCTAATAAATACATATGAAACATGGAATCATTACAAATAGTTATTATGAAAGAATCTTCTCCATAATGATAATCTATTGCTGTTTAAATAATTTAAATTTCTTGTAACTAGATCAAGAAAAAAGTTACTCATTATTATTTCCTAAAATGTATGATATGATAAAATCCTCTCTAATTTGTTTGGATTGAAATTTCAAATTACATAGAAGTTACTTTTTCTCACAAAATAACTTGTTAATTAGAAA
>NW_011888811.1:5874534-5896917 GCF_000151845.1 Pteropus vampyrus
CTGTCTCCTATGTGATCCTCTTGCTGTTAATTGAACCATTCTGGTATCTTGTAGCGGGCACCTTTTCATTAGGCTAGGGTTACCTGGGTGGCTACCTTTGTCAAGTAATAACATTTTAGTGCAAAGTTCAAATGCTCACTTCACAGCTTCCTCCAAATTTCAAGACGTGGTGTTGCTGACTCTGTGTCTAATGAGCTGCATCAGTGATCCCGTCATTCTCCATGGGACAGGCTAACTCCTAGCATTTTGCAACTAGGTTTTGAAGTGTTTCCTGAACATCATCTCTCTCCTCATTTTTCTTCTTAGTAATACTTCTTTACTTTATTGTAGTTCGGTTCCAGACTGAGAAACTATTTGGATTAAATCCCGTATTTTTGCCACTTATCTGTGTTACATTGGGCAGGTTAATGTCTCTGGAGTTTAATTTTCTCATCTATAAATTTATTTCATTTATTTATTCAGCTAGTTATTGAGTAACTACTATGGGCAGTGATTGAGCTTAGAGCTGGGTATGAATCTGTGAATAAGACATCCAAGGTCTGTGACTCTCTAGAGTTTACATTCAAGAGTGAAAGCAATAGACATAAGTAAACAAAAACTCCAAAAGTGGCAAGTACTGCAAGAAACTAAAATAGAGTTATGGAACAGAAAAAGATTTGGGATGGAAGGGCTAGTTTGGATGGAATAATAAGAAAAATGATCTTTGGGAAGGTGATTTTGTGGCTAATCCCTGAAGGCTGAGTGAAAGGCAGCCCTGTGTTAAGCTGGAGGAAAAATCTAACATGTAGGGGAAACAACAAATGCAAAGACCCCAGCAAAGCTTGGTAACGGGAGAACCACAAAGAAGGCCAGTGTGTCTGGAACGTAGTGGACGACAAAGATTGGTATGAAATAAATTCAAAGAAGTGGGCAAGGTCCAGATTATGTCCGGGTAAGGAAGGCTATAATTATTCTAATTATAATGCACAGTCATTGGAGGTTTGGTCTAGATCACTGTTATTCAATAGACATTTCTGTGTTGATGAAAATGTTTTGCATCTGTGCTATATTATATAGTAATCACTAGACATATGTGGCCACTAGACACTCGAAATAGGGCCGGTGTGACTGAGGAACTGGATGTTTTATTATTTTAAATTTTAATTAAATTTAAATAGCACATTTGGCTAGAGATGGGTGCTTTAAATAGATAAGGGTTGGCTTAAATGAAGACTTTTAATCTGTCCTTCAGATTCCTCTTGGGCCAAGCAGGGTCCACCACACAGGAACAAGGAGTCTAAGAGAGTTGTGATTAGGGGCTCCCCTTTCCTTCTTGTTAAATAATAGAAATTCTGCTTTTATCTACTTTACTGATGAATATTTCACACACACAATAGACTAAGACATAGGCAAACCACAAAACTCTCTATTTTCCTTACCTATAAAGAGAGATACAAACAAATAACATCAACCTTATAAGTAATGTGTGTTGATTAAATGCGATAATATAGGTAAAGTGCTTAGCAGAGTTTTGGGCCCATAACATGTGTTAAAAAAATATTAACCACTAAAATTATTGTTATTGTGAGGTCAACTCGATCCAGAAGAATTGTGCTTCAATGTAACTGGGAAGTCATCTAGCTTGAAAATTTGAATATTTCAAAGACCTTATTCAAGGTCACACAACTATGAAGAGTCTGAACTGAGAATTGAACCTAGGTTGCTATTACTCTAGAGTTAGTTATACTAACCACTGGGCATTCATCAGGGTTCTGTGAAGTTATGCTGTGAACATATTCTTTAATAATTATTTAACCTAATAAATACATATGAAGCATGGAATCATTACAAATAGTTATTATGAAAGAATCTTCTCCATAATGATACTCTATTGCTGTTTAAATAATTTAAATTTCTTGCAACTAGATCAAGAAAAAAGTTACCCATTATTATTTTCTAAAATTTATGATATGATAAAATCCTCTCTAATTTGTTTGGATTGAAATTTCAAATTACATAGAAGTTACTTTTTCTCACAAAATAACTTGTTAATTAGAAAATACCTAAAGCAAAGAGTGAGCAACAGAATTGATGTTATGTCTAAAGCTGACAGAATAGACAAACTGCCCCGTGGGGTCAAATGTCTTAGACCCTGAGCTCGTTCAACAAGAATGCACAAGCTCCTTGCATGTGGTTTGAAATAATTGGCAGATTCAAGAGAGAAAACATCTCAATGCATCTTCAATTGCTAACAGAAGCTAGTTTAGAGTTTTATAACATAATTTTGAATAATGTAAATTAAAAAAAAATAACTCCTATATCTAAAAAGTTGGCTAGATTATGCTATGAAAATCAACAACCTCAAAATTTCAATAGATTAAAACAACAATGCCTCATGCCTCACGTCCATCAAAGAGTGAAAGGGAATTAACTCTACATCATGTGGTCCTCGCTACAGGAGCCAGAGCATTGGGAGCCAGGGTTAATGACACATGACAAGGTATACATACAATGATTAGGAACTACTTTGTAATTAAAAAATATCTATTTATCCAAACATTCAGCAAAGATAAAATATAAAAGTCATACGAAAAGATTTTAAATTTTATGAATATTTTTTTTCTTTGCATTTATTTTCTCAATTAAAATTAATAAACATTTCAGAGGATCATTTAATGCTTTCGCATTATGCTGACAGTTTTTGGTACATTGGATTAGTTTACGAAGCCTATTTTTTTTTTCTTTACAAGAGTTTTGCCCTCCTATTGAGTCTTTGGGAAAGAAGATTGCTTGCTTTAGTTTTTAAGCAAGTGTCTCTTAAAAAGAAGTTAAAACTTAAAACTACTTATTTTTATTGTTGTTACATCTAGAAAACTTTTCCTCTACTCCTCCTCATCAGCAATAGGGCCCTAGCAAGTCTAAAGCTAATATCCATAAAGATGAAAGGAATTATTTTTCAGTCCTTCTTATTAGTAAAGGCTACGATGTCTGGAAGGCCAAGTCTTTGCAGAAATTATTGGATGTCCAGAGGCATCTGGAAAACACAGGAACTTTGAGAGGGACAGAGTTTACTTTTTGGGGAACTGTGAAAGCTCCATTAAAATGGTCCTAAAAATACCATAGTATAAACAAGGTGCCACTGGGATTTTCTGTCTTTATCCATTTTTTTCTATGTTGTCCCAGGCAGACTGGAAAGATAAGAAACTTTATCTTGTTCTGTACTTTTGATTTCCTCTGCCCACTAGCTAGCTAGAGTTCCCTCTCTCTCTCCTTCCCACGCTCTTACTCTCCCTCTCTCCCTCTCTCTGTTTCTCTTTTTTTTATTTTCTGTTGCCTGACTACATGTTGGCTCTCCTGCTCCATTAACTCTTTACGAGAGAAGTAATAATTATATTATTGTCTCTAAATTTTATTCTCACATTTAGGAAATAGTTCTTGCTGGTTAATTATATATTACCGATTTATTTTTAAACTTCAGAATATGTACTACTTAATAAATAAAAGGAGATTTCATTCCAGATTCAAGGATAGAAAGGGTTTTATTTTAACATACTGCCTTTCATATATAACCAAGAAATCAGGATTATCATTGATTTTCAGCAAGTTTACATGATCACATTCACCCTAGAAAAATTAATTTCAAGAAAAATATATCGAACTCTGCCTATGTGCTACACAATGCTGAGCTAGGTTCTAGGGGCACAAGGATCAATTCAATTGGGTTTCTCCATTTAGAATGATAACATGGGAGTAGGGAAATATAGATAAATAAACTAAACATTAAAAAATGTGGAAAATTTTTAAATAGAGTGTAATGGAAGCATGGTAGGGACACCAACTTGAAGCGTTCTTATACATGAACCTGGGACTGGGTGTGAAAGGACAAGAGTATTTCAGAAGCATCATTCAGAATTGTTGGACCCTGATCCGAAGTCTTAACATCTAGTTATCTTCCCCCACATCCACCCACAGAAAAATAAACAAACATTAGATACCTTTCTGACATTTTTTTGTCATAAAATTATCATCACTCTTTTCAAATCTTTATTATTATTTTCTTTGAATCTCACTTCTCAATTAGATGTTAGGAGCTTCTCAATGTAAAAGCACCCCAAGAAGTTCCATTTACATGTATCTTCCATATTCCACTGGTAATTATAAAATGCCTTTTTGAAGCTTGGAACAATTTCACAGGAACCAGGAAGAAGCAGCTGCTTCACACTTGATTCATCCCATCACAAATTCATGGTTAACTCCAACACACTGCTCATCAGAGAAAATAGGTCGAAGATTCACTTTCCGCAAGGGGATGTAGAGATACTGCTAAATCTGTAAAACACAGTGGGAAGCTCTCTATCTTTCCTTTAGCCAAGGCTTCTATGTGAAAACAAATATTTCAGGTTACAAATAGGCCATAAAGTTGAGTCATAAGTGGCTCGATAGGAATGAATTGGGCAAAGAAATTGGGAAAATAGTATTTTCCACACATTACAGTATTCTTTTACTTATTCATCAATTCATTCAGCAAATATTTATTGATCATCTTTGTGTTGATGGCGAGTATGTGGTCTAGGTGGTGGAGATAAAGCATTGAACAAGAGTGGCAAACTCTGGTTCTTATGGGGCCTATTTTTTAACCATTGAAAATGACAATAAGCAAGTTGAGTAAATAAACAGTGTAACTTCAGAAGATAATTATAAAATGATCTATGTTTAGAATGGAGGAAAGATTTTCTTATTGCCATGTCTAAGTATAGTGAATATTGCCTTTAAAA
This sequence comes from Pteropus vampyrus, assembly GCF_000151845.1. Taxonomy (NCBI): domain Eukaryota; kingdom Metazoa; phylum Chordata; class Mammalia; order Chiroptera; family Pteropodidae; genus Pteropus; species Pteropus vampyrus. Next base: position 5,879,289 of record NW_011888811.1, read on the forward strand.
AATATCAGTATAATATTCACTCTCTTCTTCCTATAGAGGAGGAATTCTGCTTTTTAAGTAGCTTTTAATGAGAGGTGGTACTACTACATATTCTAGAACTTAAGCTAGAGTGAACAGATCCTCCCTCATTCCAACCCAAGAGAGCCAGGGCACAGGAAGGCAAATTAGCTGCTAGTTGGATATGCCTATCCAGAATTTTTAATCTTGATCGAATGATGCAAAAATGTGGCAGGATACTTTTAGGAGTCATTTACTGCGTCAGCTGCAGCAGTGGTACCCACACTTTTCCTCTTAAAAAGAAAAATTCTGTGTTTTCAATATCTGTCCACCCTAACTAACATGTGTCTTTGTTTTCTAAGCCTGGGTCTCCAAACTCCCATCAGCTCTATGAACTCATAGTATTGTTCAAATAAATATCCATCTATTTCCTCGCAACTGCCGGAGTTGGTATCTATTGCTTGCCAGTAAACATATCTTAGCTGATACACTAAATCAGGTACTTTTACTATTTTAAAATGTATCTCTCACACACATAGATTCCTTATGCTCTAATTGTTGGAATGACCTCCCATCAGCTATGCTGTATTTCACATACCTGTCTTTTCCAGGAAAGCCCAGATGTTTGATCCAAAGCACTTACTTTTGCACCTCAAAGAATTTATTTACTGAAAAAGCTAATGTAGGTAGTAGGGAATTTTTAGCATGGAATCTTTAAGAAATATTTTCATTTCTATAAAAGATCATGATGTAATAATGCTTTGCTCTTCTTTCTATAATCTCTAGTTAAGAAAATAGACATTTTATGGATTTGACTGAGAAATAAATTAATTGTATCTACATCTTTAACAGCTTTTTAAACTATTTATAAAGGAATTGTATATATAGATGAACAAAAATATAATTATCCTAGTATTCAGAACTTTGTATTTTATATTACATTATATCATACATAGTATCAGTTTTTATAATATACTATATATAAATATTTATTCTATTTATAGTATTACTTAGTATAATTTATTACACTATTTTAAATTAACATTATAGTATAAGCTTGTAAGTATTGTCACTATTAAGTAGTTTGTGTTCTGTGGACAATAAATCTTTTAAATTTTCTTTCATATGTAGTTAGTAAATAATTATTGAATAATACTTTTAATCATAATCTCTTGTAATCCTTGTCTCCAACATATATGCTCTGGAAAGAATACAAAAATAAAAGACTCAGACAATACCTTAAGGAAGTTAAGTGTTTTTTACTTATTTCAAAGTCACAGCAGGTGATAGTTCAGCAAGAAAGAACATCTTGCGTATGAACATATGAAATGTGTACATACACACATATACACACACATACAAATTACATACATATAATGTAAAACATATATTCATATAAGCATTCATTGATTTTAAACAGTATAACTTAAAAAATTTATGTTGACTTCTGGACCAGTAATCTTTACATTGGAAATGCTTATATGACCTTTTAAAAACAATAGTGTAATATCACAATGTGTAATTTAATTTGAAATCATGCAGAGGTCATTTTCCTGTTGATATTTGAAAGAAAAGGAGGGAAGTTCTAGAAAAGAAAGGCATTTTATAAGATTAAATAGTAAATTAATAGAGTAATTGTTCTTTGATCTGGAATGCTTACCTTTTATTTTCTGATTTCTTCTCAAATCCTTCATACATGAAGGGGAAAAAATCACGAATTGAAGATGGAGGGTTTATATTCAGTGAAATGTGGTCTTTGTAATTTTTGATAAATAAGAATGGAAAATTATCTCAGAGGTACTCATCTGCTATGTTGGAGCAATTATCATTGAGAGTACAATAAAATGGAAGATTTGGGGATGGGATGGGATTGATATACTCCATTTGGGTTTATTTTGATTGAAGCCCAAAGTATCAAATGATAGTTAATATTTGACTTGTGCATAATCTAGAAATAATGTGAACAAATGAAAAATGCTTATGAGGAACTGATTAAACAGTGCTGGCAGTTGCCAAGTCCAATGAATATCTAATATTATTCGGTTCTGCTCCATCAAGGGCCTACCGTGGATAGAAACAAATGTTTATTCTGGGAATAAATAATCTGAGTCACCAGTTGACTGGTAGTTTGAGTCGCCAGTTGATTGATTTTGGCAAATAGGAAAGTTGACTACAACCATTTTATTATAGGTGTTCTTGTTGCTAGGGATTTATGATCTTCATTAGGTTTTACTTTAATCAGTGTTAGCCCAGTGGCTGGTGCTTTTAGGCTCTAAATAAATATGTGTTTAATTAACGAATGAATGTTATTAAGATTAGTCCCTGTTTCCTGAGGATGAATCAAGAAGAGCTAGAGGTAGAAGGAAAAGATACCCCTTGAGTAGATGAGAAAAGTAACATTGGTATACTGGAAGGTAAAAAATAATATGCAGCTTGATGGTTATATTCTTGAATTCTTGAATTGATTACATAATCAAAACATGGTTTTCGATTTTACTAGTGAATTCAATTCTAGGGCAGACCTAGGCCTTTAATATATTTTAGAGAACTAAGGGTCAGAAGGGCTAGATTTTCATTCAGGCTCTACTCTGACCTTTCTGTGTGACAAGGCCAGACCTTTAACTCTCTGATTCTCAGTAATATGCTTTCATAGGCCTGATGGATGCAGGGAGACATTAAAAATGGTATTTATCAAAGGGGTCATGACTTAAAAAGAATAGTAAAACCAGCCCCAACTCACACTGGGAGACTTTTAAGAAATTAATTCTAGGGGAGTGACATGCATGTACTCAGCATGTCATCTCAAACTATCCTTTCTGACAACACAATATAGCACCACCCAGGCACTGCTTGTAAGGGAAGACATTGGTGGAATATAGAATTGTGATTCTTCTCTCAAGAATAAAGAAGTCTATTTAAAAGAATTATGTCATCAAGGAAATGTATTCTGGTAAATTTTTTTCATAAAATAGTAACTAGTGGGCAACATCACCCCATATACGGTTTTTTTACGGTTAAACCAAAATATATACAAAGCTTTTGAACAGTGTGAAGGACTCTATACTGTATATGAGGAAATATTTACATATAATTTTCATTTTAATATTTGTGTTCTCATTTATTCTAGCTCGTATTCAGTAGTCAGCCATACTGGGAGGGCAGTTCTGGTTGTCTGTGGCTGTCCAGTTTTTGTTGATGGTGCTGTTGTCATAATGGTTACTGAATAGTTTGAACATCACTTCTACTTTCTTCCATCCATGCATTAGTACAACACTTATTTGTCGATAGTTTACTATGTGCAGGCAGTATAATTGGTGCTAAATTTATGGTAGTTAAAAAATGTAGGTACTATTCACGGTCCTAGTGCTCTTGGAAATTACAATACAATATGCCTAGAACTGCACAAAGCACTTTACATTTACTAGCTAATTTAGCCCTCACAATTCCTCTATAACATCAATACAGTGATTTACTTCAGTCTACTACTGAGTACTGAGGCATTAAAAATTTTAAAAACTCAGCCAAACACTAGTTTCTGATTATTAAAGATTTGCCTATTGCTGAAAAGGCCTGTTAATAAAGGCCTGTACATAGGGTGTTAATATTACTTTCTATATTATAATAATCTGATAATCTAATGTTACATTTAGGAACCTTCTGGATTCAAAATCCAAAAATCTTATCCGATTGATTTAATTCAGGAGTTTCCAGTAACCCAGGGTAAATCTTGAGGCATGGCTAGAAAAGAGGCTGCATTTCTGATGATGGCTCGGAACGTGCTATCTCTCTATCTTGATCTCATAGCTCGCTTTCGCAGTGCTGATCCATTCCCAGAGAGTCTCCCCTGTGGTCCCATAATGGTAGACAGAGGCACCAGGGGCAAAAGGTTTCCACCTTCAGCTCCAGACCAAGGAAGTGATGTCTTTTCTGGTATTCTTAGCAAAGATCCTATGATCTAACCTGACCTTATTTAAATGATCCTGATTCACGTGAACCAAAAGTGTGTCCATGGGGGAGGAACATCCCTAAACAAAAACTAAGGATATTTCTGGAAGCACAATACCTTCTGCAGAGACAAATACAAGTGAAAACTACACCCATGGTGTACCTGAGGTTCATCTGCTCTTCAGTTGGTCTTATTTCCCTTTAAGACAAGCCCTGTCTGGAAGTCCTCACTAGCTCCCCACCACTCAAGAGTGGCCAAATTAGGGCAGTAGAGAGAGAAGACTGACTTGAAACTTTGGACCACAAGAAGGTATGCTTGAGTAAACCATTCCTTTAAGCAAATGTCAAGATATTTGAAAGATACCTAAGCTTCCGGTCCATATCCTCTCAGCCATTACCACTGTCATGCCCTGACTTCCTACTCCATGAGGATTCTCTGGCAGCCCTAATGTGCTCTCCCCAGGCCCCTGCAGACTTGAAGGGCCAGAGAGTTAACATTCAGCCAGTGATCCCTCAGTGGGATGACCCTGAGACATGTGTGCCACACTGACCCCCCAACTTCATCCTAGTGGGGACTGTGATCCAGTTAGTTGACATGAGAATGTGTCTTCCCTTCTCTGTCTCACTTCTTTCCTTGTCTATCAGTGCCCACTGGAGTCACCTCTCAAATAAATCGCTTGTCCTTAAACCATTGTCTCAGTATCTCCAAATGATCACATAGATGATGATGGCATAGGACCCATGCTGCTATATATATATATATAATATATATTCTTCTTATAAATAATTTTCTTATGAAAGCATAAAAAATAAGGAAAGGAGTACATAATCTTCTTCCCAGAAATTCACTCAACATATTTTCCATAACAAATGCAAATAATGGAATTTTATTATTCTGTAGTCTAGAGATAGAAAATTGAAATAGTACAATCAGATAAAAATACAGAATTTGAGTTTCTAATCCTATGTTCTCCTCACAGTTAATTTCTGTGATTTATCCCATGAAAAGGAGACTATAAGGAGAGAAAGAGATATCACAAAGATTTTGATGTTGAACTGGCTACTAAATAAATCAAATAAGTTTCTTTAAACCCTGTGGCAAACAATAATTCTATCCTTAAATGATTTTTTAAGTAAAGTAACTGGTAATTTATACAGGTATGTTTAAATGATGTAGTTTTGGGCTCTGAGTATGCCACAGATTAATTTGGTTAACTCACTACTAAAGACAGACATGAAGTCTTTGCTAATTGAGAACAGTGACTAGTACTGAAATCCTAATCATAAATCTCAGGAGGATAATTTTATTTTCCAAGTAGCTAAAATGTTTATAAAATGAGCTAAATAAAAAGACTTTTTAAAAGGGCACATACATTTTGAACATTTCTAATTATCAGTTTAAATTTGAGTTCAACGCACTTTAATAAGGGTGTAAAATCTAGAATATAATCATACAATTAATCATTTCCCCTTTAAATGTAAGCATTATTCAGAAAATTAGCAACTATAATAAAAAAATTCAAACCTCTTTACTGATTTTAATGAAAAATACATTTTAATAAAACTACAATATACTAAATCTAAAAGCTGAATATAGTTTCCGAATTACATAAAAATTATACCTAATATATTCACTCAAATTTTCAAATAAAAATTGAACTTTTATTCTGTGGCAAAACTGCATAAGAGGCTAGCCAGTTATTATACTGATCAGCTAGCATTTTCATTGTTAAATAATGATCCACGAGATGTTGAAACTGCTAAAATAAAAGTTGAACATTAAAAATGAAAAGGTGGATTTTTTCCATTGGAAATGAACATTGAAGTATGATATAACTCAAATGAATAATAGGTGCCTATTTCTATACCTGTCTCTGCCAAATTGATCATATAGAGTATTACTGTTGCTATGAGTGTGAAAAAGTGAAGTGGGAATCGTCCTAAGGATTTGGAGTGAGCTTTGTTGGTTTATGACACAGAATAATAAAGTACTGTCCAAATTTTCAGGATTCAGGGGTAAGGCCAATATTAAAACAGGTAAAATTAAGAATTCTAGCATTGACTATTGAGCTCTATCACAACTACATATAAAGCCTAAGACTATAAAAAGAGCAAGGTTTAGAGGACTATTCAGACTCACTCCCATGGGGAAGCCTGGCCACAGAAGGAGAGCCATGAAGGCAGAGTGGTCAGGGATGGCTATGTGAGAGGCTGAAAATGGATTATGGGTAAATCTGTTGGTGGTGGAGAGGCAAGGAGCAGCTCAGGGGGAAAGTACTGAGGCAGAAATTAAGGCAGCATTTTGTGGAACAACCAGCAACCAAGTCATACCAAACTTGGTTGACTTTGCTTAATAGAAATGAGAAGATTACCTCTTCAAGAGCCAGCAAGCTGGCTTAGGTTCCTGCTCTGTCTCTTATGAATCCTGAGAACTTGGGCCAGTGATCTAACCTAACTGAGCCTCAGTTTCATTTGCAAAGTGGATATATTGACTGTATGATCTTATAAAAGTTGTTCTCAGATTCAATTCAAACATAACTCTAGTAGATTTTCATATATATGATTGGTTGTAGGGAGAGGAACAAAGCCAGTAGAATTCAGCATAAATTAGAACACATAACTTACCAATTCTCATGAGAACATAATAAAAAATATTTATCTTAGAAAGTCTACTAATTTTTCTTGCCCCATGATTCCTATGTTATATATCTTAGCAAATCCTTTCTTCGTTTATATGTGTATATATATATATGTACATTTATATATGCAGTTATACACATGACTCAGTCCTTCAATTCCTTAAAGTCTCAACTCAAAACACTTTTTATCTGAATGATCTTCCTTGCTCAACCAGCCCCTCTTCAACAGGACATTCAAGCCCCTTCATTCTGATTTATTTTACTTTATAGCATGACACCAGCCAAGAAATGATGTGTTTATTTGTCATCATTCTTGCCCCACTAAAATATTAACTCTTTTAGTGTTGCCTTGTTTATTCCCTGCTTTTGTTCACTGTTATACATCCCTATTGCTTAGTTACTAGCACATGCTCAAGAAATATTCATTAGTCTCTATGGTTTTGAGAAATTAAACATTATATACTCTGTTTTAGAAAAAATGACATGAATATTCAGCATATGTTTTAGTTAATTGGAGTATTGTAGATAAGCTATTTATCCAGTACTAATGGAGGAAATTTCCTCCAATAAATATCCTAAAAAATACATTTTAATAACCAACATGTACTGGAGACTAAAAGATTCCACTTTTTGGTATTCTCCTAATTTTTGTGCATGATAAATTAACTTATTTTATAATGTGAAGTTTTGCTGCCCAGGTCTGGTATATTCCTTCCTTTTCTGAGACAGTTAATATAAATGATGTGCTCTGCCTATCCATTTCTCCACTCCTTGATCTTTGTTTGGCTTATACAACTTTAATGTGCTTCTCCACAGTATTCCTAAGTATAATTTGAAATCGCTCTCTTCAGTTTTTTTTGTTTTTTTTACAGAATGAATAATTTTGTATTCATGGTTTGTATGTCTCCCTTTCTCATTTTTCATATTGAGTTGGAAACAAATGAAAAGAAAATTGCAGAAAAAAATATATAATATGATAACCTTTTGGTAAATTACAAAAAACAAGGAACAATATCATATATTTTTCCTGGAAACAGAAATGGAATAAAAATTATACCAACACAGACAAGCACTAAATTCATGATAGTGGTTGTCCCTGGGAAGGGACAATATGGTGACAAAGAATACATAGAGGGTTTCTATCTTATCCTTAATAGTTTATTTTAGATAGATAGATGCTAGATAGATAGAAAGATAGATAGATGATAGATAGATAGATAGATAGATAGATAGATAGATAGATAGATAGATAGATAGATGATAGATAGATAGATAGAAATCAAATATGTAATTATGTATACTTGATGGTGGTTTTATGGATGTTTGTTATTTTATCTTTTGTATTTCTTTGCAATTTAAGTGGCTTTTCTAAGCTAAAAATGGAAGTCATATTATTATACTTATTAAGATATAAAGACAAAGCATAGACAAAAAGACTTCAGTGCTAAACATGGCTTTTGTCCTTCTTAATCACCTTATCCTCTTTGTCAGTTACTTCTCCACTCCATTCAAAAGAAAGGTTCAGAAAGATTTACCAAGTATTAATGAAACCATGAAATAGTTTTACTCTCTTATTATAATTGTTCCCTATAAGATGTTTTGACAATAAAAAGGTGAAAAAATTATTATAACATTGCCAAAGAATATTAATACCTTTTAAAAATTTGAATACTGCATAGCTGTAAGTTATTCATAGGCTCTTATTATATAAGTATATCCTCTGATATCCAAACTTTTATTGAAATAATTATCTAGAATATGCTTTGTTCCTTTCTCATGTCCATTGCTGTCAATTACAATGAAGTTCCACTCTATTTGCTTTTGTTATAAGCACTAGAGGAAGTATGACCTGTAATCAGTACTTACTTAAGGAATAAAGATGAGAAATCTGCCCTCCCTTCTTTAAAAGAGTAGATAATCCTTTAGGTTTTGAGTGTGATTAGTTTAACTTTAGGTCAGACAAACAGTTTAAAGTATTTGAAAGTTAAATTTTATAGCTAGCCGAATTTCCATTTTTCTACACCTGAAAAAAAAGGGAATAAAAAAGACTCTTTATATGGGAAACGGTAAATAAAATATTTGTTCTGTGTCATCTTAAAACAAACCAGGAAAGAAAAAAAAATTAAACTACCCTGGCACCAACATTGCTCTGTGCAATGTTGGAATTTGCATATACACCCACACATACAGTCACCAACACTTGTACATTTAACATGTAGTAGACTAAAGATGCTAACCAGGACTCGAGCAAGAAATAAAATTCCATATGTAGAGGAATTCTAATACAACCTTAGCTCACAATTCAAAGAATTGCTCCAAGTAGCTTGAAACTTGCTTGCCTTCAAAGATATGTGGCAACAGTGTTTAAATTTATCAGAAAGAGATTATAGTAAAATTGGGTAGCTTTTTCATATGTTCTCTATCTTCCCTACTGCCCAAATATATGTTTGAATATGAGACGACTCTTTAAATGTATTTTAAAAATAGTTTTGGAGCTTCTATGAATTGACCTGCAATAATGGGACAACCCGCTCACTCAGGAATTTAGAGACTGCTTGCACACTATAAAATCAATTGGTTAAGGAAGCACTTTCGAAATGGCAGAGGAAAGAAATCCAAAAACTGCTAGCCTATAAAAACAACGAGAACACTGATAAAAATTGTCAAAATCAACTTTTTAGATTTGTGGAAATGAACCAAATATCTGCAGCAATGTGAGTCAATCATATCTTGGTAAGAACAGCAAACTTTGGGATTTTGTGGCTTTAAAACTTGTCCTCTTCTTACTCCCGTCTATTCAGATCTATGGTAGCTTTGAAAACTAACACCATCACAACCCTGGAAACTATGGAAACTATGAAAACCAGCAGCCTAGTAGCCACTGGGAAGGGGAGACCAGGTTGAGAGCTCTCCAAGAAATTCCGCCCCCAGATTTCTGCTATGTGGCCTGTGTGGAATCTCTGTGGAGCTTCATTCACAGAGCTTGTTTTTATTTGGCCTGGCTCAGAGCTTGCTCTGACATGGGTGAACCTTGAAAACATTATGCTAAATAAAAGAAACCAGTTACAAAAGTCCACACTTTGTATCGTTTCATTTATATGAAAAGTCAGCAGCAGACAAATCCATAGAGATAGAAAGTAGATTAGTGTTTTTTTAGTGGTTGGAAATGGGGAATTATCACTGACTACTAATGGTTTGCTTTTGGAATGATGAAAATATTCTGTAGATAGTGGTGATATTGCACAATTCTGTTAATATACAAAAAATAATTTTACAATTTAAATGGTTGATTTTTATGGCATATAAATTATGTATCACTAAAACTTATAAAATAATAATAATACAATAATAATATTGTATATTATTGTATATTACCATAGTGAGGTATCACACTCATTAGAATGACTAAAATGAAAAGACTTCGTACAAATATCAGTGTGTGACGTCACTGCTATTCTTGTATATCGTTGAAGGGATTGTAAATTGGTACAACAACTTTGGAAAATAGTTTAACACATTCTTCAAAATTAGACATACACCTCTCATATGACCCAGCCATCCCACTCCTTGGCATTTACCATAGAGAAATGAAATCATACATTCACACAATAACTTGTATGTAAATATTCGTAGCTGTTGTAGCTGAGAATTATACAGTCACATATCCATCAGTAGGTAAATGAGTAAAGAAAGTGTGGTATATCCTGGTCAACAATAATAGGGAATGAATAATTGATACCCACAATAACATGAATAAAACTCAAAATGATTATGCTGAATAAAAGAAGTCAAACAGAATAGAGTTCATCCTGTATGATTGCATTTATGTAAATTTTTAAAAAATACAAATTAATCTACAGCGACAGAATGCAGATCAGTATTTGCTGTGGATCAGGATGGGAGAAAGTAGAGAGGCAGGTATGGACAGCAAAGGATCACAAAGGAAATAGGGGTGAGAGAAATGTTTATTATTTTAATTGTGATTATAGTTTTATTTATATATATGTCAAATGCATATGTACATGTATATATATCAAAATGGATCATATTGTACTTTCAATATATTCAGTTATTGTACGTTAATTATTCTTAGGGGAATGACTAAAATGAAAAAGATTGCTGATAACTAGTTATCTGTGAGGATGTGGAGCGACTGGAACTTTCATACTCTGGTGGTGGGAGTGTTAATTGATACAACCACTTGGGAAAACTCCTGAAGTATTACTTATGTTTAACATATGCATACCCTGTGATCCAGCAATTCCATTTCTAATCGTTTACCTGATATAAATGTATACATAGGTTCAGCAAAAGACATACAAATATGTTAATAGAAATACCTCTTATAAAAATTTAAAATTGGAAATCACTCAAGTGTCCCTCAGTGATGGAATGGATAATACAATCATAGTATAAATATGTAAACAAATACTATAAAATTGTGATAATTGAATAACTATTGCTGTTTATGTTGACATGAACATATATCACAAGCATAGTGTTTAATGAAAGAATCCAGAGAGAATACATAATCCAGAATCCATCCATATACATTTTAAGAACAGGTGGGGCGATACCAACAGGGATAAAATTATGTATATTTTTTTCTTAAAATTTATCAAACTGTAAATGTATAATTATTTACATTTAATAATATGCCATACTTTGATTTTTTTCTTTCATAAAAAAAACTACCATTTATGAAACTCAGTAAGCCTAATATAGTTTTCAATACCTCATGTACAGGATATCTCAAATCCTTACAACCAGTTTCAAATTAGTTTTCATTATCATCTTTACTTTTTGTTTAAGCAACTGAGAACTTATTTTAATTATCTTGACAAGATCACATAGATATTTGCAGCAGAGCTTTGATTCCAGTTCCGGTTCGTGTGACCCTAAATTCTTCTGCAGCATATTGTGAAAATTTAATCATTAACACCTTCCAAAGGTGTTTTGTGTTTAAAATGTTTAAAATTGATAAATATGCCCATAGCAGGAACCTTAGGAACTTCCATAGATTGCAAACCAAGTGCTTTGTCCTTGGCTTCTTCATTGTTTACAATGCCCAGACACTGGTTTGGGAGGTTAAAGGATAGTCACCTTAGTTGTTTTGAACCATATAAATAGAAGAAAAATTATTTTCAATGTGCCACTTTTCTGAAACCTGATTTTCGTAAATACTCTATGAAATATTTTCTGTGTCCTGTATGCATAGCTAAAGGCAAGCATATTTCGAGGGCCCCTTTTAAGAAGGATTTATAGCAACTTAATGTGCACTGACAAATGTCATTTTTTAATGTGTATAATTTTATAAGTTTCTAGCACTTTCATATTAAAATGGAACCTTTCCTTTCTTGGCTGATGGTGTTCTCATTAATTATTGTTTATCCTTCTAAACTATACTTCCTTTTATATGATTGAAATTACTGCTTGAATGATTAGGTCTCTATCTCAATTTACATACACAAAAGAAGAAAAAGCTTTGTATATAAACTTTTAGCTAATCTGTCCCTTGGCACTGTGGCTAACACCCTGTGGATGTCTTAGGTGATGCAATTTAGAAAAAAGAAAAAGGACAAATAGAGTCGCTAGTCCCAGAGAGGTTTTTACCATATTGCTTGTTATAAAATGATAAATTAATATAGTGTCTTTTTAATTCCCAAGCCACATCTAAAGAGCTGTCAATAAAATTACGGATGGTTTTCCTTTGGGGGAGAGAGGTGTTCTAGGGTCTGATTTGTTTTTGCCTATGGGAAATATTTTGAGTCATATTAATACTCCTGCAGTAGCACCTAATTTATAATTTTATATATTTTTAAGGAAGGCATTTTTTTACTTGACTCTTCACCAGACCTCTTTTCTCTCCCTTTTGCTTTTGCATGCCAAAAATAGTTTATATAGTTATACATGTAAATTTAGTGATATGCATTTATTTTACCAGTTTTCTATAAAGAAGTAGCTATTGGAAATTATCATAACAATGCAGTGTTAATGGATTGTAATTTAATTTTGAAAGGGAACTGCGGATATCTAAATCTGACTTTGGCCTAAGTCACTGCTCTTCCACACAAAGACCTAAAGGAAATTTCTGCAAAAAAGAGGCAAAGAATAATAAAGCTGCTTTACATTTTTAGCTGGGGATTTGCTAGATTTAAGGTAACCTAGACCTTATACATAATTCTATTACCTGAAATTCTCTTCTTCCGTTACCCAAATCCATTGAGATAGAACTTTTCAGGTCACACCTACTAGACTCTAGTAAAAGGAGTTGGAAAGATAGAAAGCAAAGTGAAATATTTACTTGGGATAGACTGCTAATTGAATAATAAGCATTTCACATAGACCGTGTAATTTAATCATCTCAGCAACACTATGAGGCAAGCACAGTGTCCATTTATCCACAATTTCGTTTTCTGAGGTTTCAGTTACCTGCGGTAAACAGTGGTCTGAAAAGTATTAAATGGAAAATTCCAGAAATAAACAATTCATGAGTTTTAAATTGCACACCATTCTGAGCAACGAGATGAAATCTCGCGAGTCCTTCTCCTGCTCGCCCTGGACGTGAATCACCCCTCCGTCAGTGTCACGGGGCTGTAGACACTCCCTGCCGTTAGCGTAGCGCTTAGCAGCCATCTTGGTTATCAGACTGTCTTCGGAGATATTGCAGTGTTTGTGTTCAAGTAACACTTATTTTACTTAATAAGGGCCCTGAAGTGCAAAAGTAGCGATGCTAGTAATTCGGGTATGCCACAGAGAAGCTGTAAAATGCTTATTACTTATCGTCAGACGTAGCCTAACGCTACGTCACAACCTGCGTCATTCACCTCGCTTTATCTCATCAGGTCTGCATTGCGTCATCTCACATCGTCACAAGAGGAGGGGTGAGTTCTGTGCAATAAGATATTTCAAGAGACCATATTCACATAACTTTTTTAACAGTTTTAGTCTATTAAAACAGTTACAGTTTTTTAACTATATCGTTATAGTCTATTTTATTGTTATTGTTAATTTCTTACTGTGCCTAATTTATAAATTAAACTTTATTATAGGTATGTATATATAGGAAAAGATATACTTAGGAGTTGGAACTATTCTATCTGCAGTTTCACGTATTCGCTGGGGGTCCTGGAATGTATCCCTCACAGATGAGGGAGACTACTGTATCACTATTACCTTTATGCTGTAGATGAGAAAACTAAAGCTCATGAAGGTTATACAGTTTCTTCAGGTTCACTTGTCTAAAGCCCAGAACTACATCTGGTCTATCTTCCCTCCACTTTATTTTACTGTCTACTCCTTTTCTTTGCAACCCAGGTCTCATTTAGGGTCAAGTAGCTCCAGACCAGCTGATACCCCTGAAAGAGGGAAGAGAGATCATTTAAAGTGGTGTCCTGGGCTGCTAGAGTCCTAGGTTTCTTATTCCTCGGGCCATGTGGAAAAAAGAGCAAGAGGTGGCTACTACTACCTCCATGCTTGATAGGTCTTCCACTACCTTGAAAATCTTTATCCCTTTAAGTGCGACCCATTATAATGTCTGGAAATGAGACCAACCAGATCAGCACTGTTCCTCTGTAAGAAATTTATTAATTACTCAACAAAGTCCCCTAGGTATAGGAATTCAGTGGTGAATAGGATAGATGTGATCTTTCCCCTTATATTTAATTGAACAAGAATTCCTTCAATGGGTCAACAAATACACAAGAATTTCAGACTGTGAAAGTAGCAATAAAGAAAACAGTAATGGGAGAGAGAATGATGGTACGTGGAAAAAGAATAATTAGGATTTTAATTAGGTTGTTTCTTTAGATAGTTTGGTCAGAGAAAAAATTCTCTGAGGAGGTGACATTTGAAATAAGAGCATTGTGTTAATTAAGAGAGAGTAGACTATTCTAGCCAAAGAAGACAGCCAGGTTCACATGCCTCAATGGAGCATCAAGCTTGGAGATTTCAAAGGAAAGAAAGAAGGCCAATGTGGATGGATATAGTGAAGGAACAGTGATGACTGATGTGAGATGAGTTCAGTAGGATGGAGTCTGATCAACAGGCCGTTAGCAAGTTTGGGTTTCATTCTGACTGTTACGCCATGTCTCTGATATCTGAATGCTATGATCTGCTTTATATTTCTGAAAAGATAACTCTGGGTACTGTGTGGAGAGTAGATCTGGAGATTGGGTAGAATGGTGCTAAAATAATTAGTTAAAAATAGCAGAAATAATGCTTATGAGATACAAATGAGAGATACTGTAGACTCTCATTTCTCAGGCATTATCAGGAAAACATTTCAAATTAACTGAAATCATTAACTAATTGGGTTCTTGCATATATTTTAAGTAAGTTATTTCTCCTTTACTAAGAAGTAAAAAAGTGAAATTTTACTTAGTATTGTAATCAGCTGTTAAGATACCTTAAAATCTTGTCATATAGTTGAATTTCTTATGCAAAGCAGCAAAAAAAAATCAGAGTGAGTTGGAAAAAATATGAGTTTTTTAATGCTTATGGAATTTAAGAAGATGAATGCGTCATTGCTATTTGAGCAGAGGAATACTTTGAATAAATGTGGTTTTTGTTTAGCAGGTCTGTGAATTGGAGTAGATTATTATATCCTTTCTGCTTCTCATGGTAATGAAGAAGTCAGACAAAAAAAAAAAAAAACACCTGTGCTATCCAGTTATTAAAAAATTCCTAAAAAACAAGCATGTCTATTTATGTTCGGTATGTGCTTATAATGTGTTAAGCCCTGAACTAAGTATATAAGCATGAATTCATGAAATCCTTAGAATAATCCTCTGAGAAAATAATTGTCTTCCTATATTAGGAGCGAAGAACATGAAACTTAGTGAGTTAATTAATTTGCCTAAGTTTACACAGTTTGTGAATGATGGGCATAGCTTTTATCCCAGCCTCCCCTCCAAAAAAAAAAAAAAAATTGAAAATAAAAATTATTAAAAGAAAAAAATTAAGCAAAATAATGTCAGTAATTATAAGCAATGTAATATCTGTCTTGGAATTCATGCCTTGCTATCAAAACTTTATAATTTTAGTTGTATTTTTTATTAGTTTGATGGTAAATGAAAGAAAGATCATTTTGGTATAAGATCTGGTGTCTAAAAAAGAAAAGGTAGAAAGAGCAATTAGAAAAAACAAAGATGTATATAAAATATTCTTTTATTATAAATTTTTCTGCAAATATGCCACAGCTGCACTGCTCAATGTGATAACCATCAGCCAAATGTGGCTACTGGATACTTGAAATGTGGCTAATCCAAATTGACTTGTGCTAGAAGTGTAAAACACACTGGATTTCAAAGACTAACTATCAAAAACAGTAAATATCTTATTAGTAGTTTATATTTACTACACATTATCTTATTAGTGGTTTATATTTATTACACATTACTACAAATGGTAGTATTTTGACATATATTTTGATAATAGATAAAATATATTATTAAAGTTATTTTTACCTGTTTCTTTTTACTTTAATGTGGCTACTAGAGATGTAAAATGACATATGTTGCTCATATTTGTGGCTGGCATTGTATTTCTGTAGGATGGCACTGATCTAGAGGTTTTTCTCTGTTCCATTCAGAGCCTAAGAATCTGATAACATCAATAGAATAAGTGCTTTTCTGTTATCTTTCCAAAGAAGGAGATATTTAATAGGTGAGCTTAAGAAAGAAAAGTACTTAAAGAGTTCCAGGGGATTGATTTTTATTCTCTTCATTTCCCATGACACTAAATAAATTGTATTTTACTAATATCATAAGACAAAAAATGAGTTTTATGAAGATGAGTCTTTATGGTATTTTAGTTGAATGAATAGCTTTCATTTTCACATCAAGGTCAAAGATCGCTCATGAAAGAGAAAATGTAATTTCTAAGGTTGAAAGAGTTCTTGCGTTTAAGATCTTAGAAAACTCATTTTGCTGAGAAGGATAAAAATGAGATCTTGAAAATTTAAGGGGTAAAAAAAAAACAATGGGCTGCTTTTCTTAGAGCATTGCAAAATTAGAAATTTTATCTTTTTTCTTTTCGGAATTATATCGTCTTGGTCAAATAAGGTTCATTCTACGTGGCATCTACATGACCTAACACGCTGTTTATTATTCATTGATCAAATCCATACATTGGTGTCATCACCTTATTTAGTGAACCCAGAATTAGAGAAAAGAAAAATAAAAAGATAAAATTTTAGTTCATGTTTCTGCTTCAGGAACTTAATATTTAATTTCCAGCAATGAAGATTACTGAGTTTCAGTCACATTGGAGTGTAATAATACTTATTCAACATGCCTCATTTCTTCTCCATATCGGTCAGAGTAGTTTTGCCTTGGAGAACAACATGCGGAGTCTTTGGAAGTGACAAATATGCTCTTGAGGGATATTAATCAGATGAAATTTAAAAGACATTTGTGTCTGGCCTTAAAGTCTTTGGTGTGGAACAAATGGCAGTCAAAATCACTTAGTCTGAAGTGCTGGAAAAGGATCAGGAGTTGGTGTGAGTGACCAGGCATCTGTTGTAATTGACTCTCTCTGTGCATCTGTCATTAAGAAAAAAAGAATACTTTTAATTTCCGTCAAATTCACACTTGGATACAGTTCACCATTTCAAAAGTAGATTCTTAATCAGAGAGAATGAAATACCTTGACTGCATTTAGACAATGATGAAACATTGAGGAATCATGTTTAGTTTTCATTTCTCGATTATCTTTACTACACAGACAACAATTTGGGATCCTTAGTCCATTCTTGGCAATTAAATCTCAGATATAAAAGAAAATTATAAAACTAGCCATTCCAATTCTTTAAAATTTTTAGGTCATCAGAAAGTTTGGTCAAATGCTAAGTGTGGCATAAGAGATATCCTCCTCTCTAGGAACTTTATAGGAATGGATAACTTCAAGATATTTTACTAGTAAAAAGAAGATAGAGTTTGGTACAGATTCACACACACATTTGATATGTTTTGAGAATTATTCAAGCCAAAACCTTGTAATTATAACATATCCTGGTTCTAATAAAGTATAAGGCAGGCTATTTTATT
>NW_011888811.1:5898237-5900257 GCF_000151845.1 Pteropus vampyrus
TAAAATGATAAATATTTGAAGTTAAGTATACTTAGAAATCATAGCTAAGATTAGTGTCATTGGAATCATCTGAGTTCATTTACCTAGAGGAAAACTTTCCTGAAATTATGGTTTATTCTTGTTTTCTTCTGTAGTTCATCAATAGCAGTATTGATTTAATAAGGACATTATCTGTCCCAGACACAGATTATGAAGAGGGGTCAACTTCTCACGATATGTTCCCGTTGTCTATTGCTATAAACATATCTCCTCCAAACAGCAATTTGGCTGGGAACTCAGTCATGTCTGAGAGCCAGCAGCACAGTTTCTCTTCACATGCACTTTCCATGTGGCCCAAGTTTCCTCATGCTAGATGGCTGAAGTTTCAAGAGTAGGCATCTGAGAGAGAATCAGGCAGACATTATATCACTTTGTATGGTTTGAACATCATAGAGTGTCACTTCTGCAGTCATAAAGACCAATCTAAGTTTAAGCAGAGGGGACATGGAAACCACCTATTGATGGGGGAAGTGGTACAGTTCTGAAAAGGCGTGTGAGACAGACTATTTGTTGTAGCTCTTTTTTTGAAAAGACAGTTTACCATAGTTAGCTTGTAAGGCTCTCTATTATCAGACTCCTGTCTGCTTCTTCAACCCATCACCTACACTGGAACCATAATGTCCTTATTTTGTTTAACTTTGCATAATTAGTTTAATCTCAGGGCCTTTGTACTTGCTATTTTAATACTTCTCCTCCTCCTCCTCCTTTTTCTTCTTTCTTCTTCTTTCTTCTTCTTCTTCTTCCATGGAGGGTGAGTCATGAGGAGGTACAATTATCCCAGATCTTTGTTTCTCATAATTCAAATCTACAAATATCCTCAATTATAACCAATTTAAAATTATTTACTTTGACCACCGTCCCGAAAAGAGACTCCCAAGTATTCTTTATCATATTAATTATTTTCTCTATAGGTCTTTTAAGTTGTAATGAAAAATAGTTGGTCCCTTTGGTGGTATCTCTTTTCATATAAGAAAACTACTACATTATTCACCATTATGTCCTCAGCACTTAGGATAGTGCCTACACCCAGTTGGTATTTAATAAGCATTATTTAGTAAAAGAGTGCAAAATGACTGATGTATAAGAAATCAGGCTCACCAGAAGCTTGATATATAACGCAGTCGCATAAAACCTTTATTACAATATGATGAATGCTATAATGTATTTAAGAACTAAAATCTGTGAGAGCACAGACAAAAGGCAAAATCACTATCAGAGAGAGTAGGTAAAACTAGAGAATTCACACAAATATAAGCATTTGAATGGAATCTTTAAGTATTTATAGTGTTTCAATAGGCTGAGACGGAAAGCAAATTTCAGACTCATTAATAAAATAGGATCATGATAGATTTAACCATCTTTGTTATTCTGATTCTTAAAACTAGATTATCTTTATTTGGGTTTCAGCCGTTAGTAAAGTATTTAAACATTAACTTTGAGCTAAATATATGTGATCATAAGATGGTATACAAGGTAATAATATGGTCAACCTATACAAGCTTGGTTCGTAGTAAGTATACTATCCATGTGCTAAATCAGAGATCTGCAAACTCCAGCCTCAAAACCAAATCAGACTTCTCTGTTTTATAAATAAAGTTTTATGGAAACATAGCCACACACATCCATGTATTATCTGTGGATGCATTGGTGCTACACTGCAGAGCTGAGTAGTTTTAACAGAAATTATGGCACCTCTATGTAGTCATTTTCTCCATCTTATCGTTACTACCCTAACACCTAGACCAAAGCATTATCAGTTCTTGCTTTTATTAGGACAGTGCCTAATAAATGCAGGCCTACTCTCCCAATCCTATCGCCATTCAGCAACCAGAAAAATTTTTTAGTACACAAATTGGATCACATTAGGCCTTTGCCTAAAGCTTGCCAAAGGCTTCCTAACCATTTTTTAATAAATCTCAATTTCACTGTCAAGACTATGAATAATCCAGCAGATCTTTTGCTCTTAGCCTCATCTGATTTT
>NW_011888811.1:5900307-5904407 GCF_000151845.1 Pteropus vampyrus
TTATAGTGTTTCAATAGGCTGAGACGGAAAGCAAATTTCAGACTCATTAATAAAATAGGATCATGATAGATTTAACCATCTTTGTTATTCTGATTCTTAAAACTAGATTATCTTTATTTGGGTTTCAGCCTTTAGTAAAGTATTTAAACATTAACTTTGAGCTAAATATATGTGATCATAAGATGGTATACAAGGTAATAATATGGTCAACCTATACAAGCTTGGTTCGTAGTAAGTATACTATCCATGTGCTAAATCAGAGATCTGCAAACTCCAGCCTCAAAACCAAATCAGACTTCTCTTTTTTATAAATAAAGTTTTATGGAAACATAGCCACACACATCCATGTATTATCTGTGGATGCATTGGTGCTACACTGCAGAGCTGAGTAGTTTTAACAGAAATTATGGCACCTCTATGTAGTCATTTTCTCCATCTTATCGTTACTACCCTAACACCTAGACCAAAGCATTATCAGTTCTTGCTTTTATTAGGACAGTGCCTAATAAATGCAGGCCTACTCTCCCAATCCTATCGCCATTCAGCAACCAGAAAAATTTTTTAGTACACAAATTGGATCACATTAGGCCTTTGCCTAAAGCTTGCCAAAGGCTTCCTAACCATTTTTTAATAAATCTCAATTTCACTGTCAAGACTATGAATAATCCAGCAGATCTTTTGCTCTTAGCCTCATCTGATTTTTACCTCCCTATTACTGTGTTGTAACCACAAAGCTCTCTTTCCATTCCTTGAATGCTAAACTTTTTTCATGCCTCCAAGTCTATATTCAATCTATTTTTTTTCTGCCTAAAATAGTCTCACTATAACACAATTACCACAGCTACTGGTTTATCTCATCTTTTCCTTCTCAGCTTAAATGTTGCCTCCTCACAGAAGCTTTCTGACCTCCTTAAATAGAACTAATTCCTATCTTCTGTTACATTGCAATGTCCATTTCCAACATAACACTAATGAAAACATTTATGTTTTTTTTTTTTAAATTTTATCTTCTGCTTATCCCACTAAATGATTAGCTTTATGAGAGAAGAATTTTCTGCCTGCTTTGCCTACTACTGTATGCCAAAAGTTTAGTACAGATTCTGGAATATAATAATCACTTAGTAGATAATTAGTTGAATAAATAAATGAACATATATACATGTGGGCTATATCTATATGATGGCTATTAGAGATAATCTATAAATTTGAATGTCTTTGCATAAATTTACTACCTATTCATAATATTAAAATGATATACTGAGTTTATAATTTGAGAGATGTTATTAAACAAATGGAAATCAGAATAAATTAAAAGTCATTTAATGGCAGTAATCATTTCATAGCAAAGACTATTATGATTTTAGGATGTTCCAGATGCTCCTTTTTCATTTATCCATTAAGCAAACACTAATTTAGCACCGATTGCCTGCCAGGTTTGTTCTAGACCGTCGAGATACAAAGATGACTAAGTCATGGTCTTAATTCTTGAAAAGCTTATAGTAATGTCACAGAAAATAGCATATATATAAATTAGATACAAATAAGTACAATGCAGTAAGAGGTTTGTACAAAGTACTATTATAGCTCATTGGAAAACACTGCCAATTATGCCATAGGTAATCAAAAAAGGCTTGCCTGTGTATGTGACATTTAAGAAAGGGTTTAAAATATGAGTTGGAATTTGTCTGGTGGATTAAGAAGAAGATAAGAATCCTGAATAGAGGTAACAATACATGCAAAAGCGAGATTCTGGTGAAGAAAATGGTATAGGGTAGCTCGAAAATGGGGACGCTTGAGTTCATGCAAGAAATTGAATAAGGTTAATTTAAATTGTTTGAGCCTAGAATGTGAAGAGCTTTATACAAGTTACTAATGTTTCTGGATAATTTTCCTAAGCTTTAAGAAAGAAGTGTAATCGATAGATCTATTTTCTTGCACATTACAAGTGTTGAAGGTAAATTAATTATGATAGGACTACAGGAGACAGTTAAGAATATGCTGTAATTGTTCAGGTAGATATAGTAAAGAACTGAATTAGGTTTTAGCACAGATCATGGAGAAAGGGGAATGAAATAAAGATATGTTTATTTAGGAGGTAGGGTTGATTGACAAGATTTGTTGAATAAGAATGTGATATTAATGCAGAGTAAGTAGCGCTTAGTAAACAAGGATTAGCAGATTTCTCTGTATAGAGCAAGATGGTAAATATTTTAGAATTTAGGCCATCCTCTCTTGGTTGCAACTACTTACCTCTGCCATTGTGCATGAAAGAAGTGATAGTAAGTATAGGAATGGGTGTTGCTGTGTTCCAATAAAGGTTTATTAACCAAGAAAATGCTGCAAGCTGGATTTAGCTTGCTGGAGCAGGTCATTGACTCCTGGTCTAAACAAAGTTTCAGGTTTTGTTCTTTGCCAACTTATTGGACAATAATAATTGGTTTATAATTATCATTGGTTTACTAATCTTATAGACATTTAGGTAGAATCATTGTAATTCAAAATATTAAGTTTTAGAGGATAAAATTATGGATAACATCTTCCGGATCCCTAATGTGGATAACAAATGGTTCAGGTGCCTGGATAAAGGTGCCTTGAGATCATGCAAAGTATTGGAAAATTTATTGTCTGACAATCATTGTTATGCAAATAAGTTTATTTCTGTTTATCTTAATTACAAATAATACTTTAAAAGCAGATGACTAATATTAATGTACCTTTACAATATATGCAATCAAAGAGATACCCCATGAAGCACAATGCAGTTGTAAAATTATTCATCTCTTTCTGGTAGGGGGCTCCAAGGGCATTATCTTAGCACAGATCATCTACCAATATATTGAGAAAAAAAATAATACAATTATGAATGTCAGATAGTTCCAGGGACCCTAAACACATGGTTTCTGCATAGTCAATTAATCTTCAAATAGTCCATTAAGTAGCACAAATTATTAATAGAAAAAAATCTCATGTAGGAGAAAGATTTTTTAAGATCACTATTTCAAATAAATTTCAAATCACTCCCTTTTAAAGTAATAAAGTGGTATTGCTCAAGGGAGAAATTTCCTTTCTGGTTCTTTTGGTACTAGAATTTCTGTAAGGATTTCATGCAATTATTATTATCTTTTTAATGTTCAGTAAGTCTAAGAGAGAAAAGATGATCATTATAAGCATTATAAGAAATAAGCATTTACTTATTTCTCCCAATGAAGTAACAGATGATGTATTCAAAGGCAAAAACAATGGGATATCCATCTGGTTTTATATCTCGAAAATTAACAGATTAATGCCTATGGAGTCCACTGAGTTATATTTTCAGACCATGTTGGATCCACATTTAACTAGATGAAAAGTTGCAGGTTTTAGAAGAGCCGGTACTAGAGTCTATGTCCATTAGCTCAGTTGAGTAGAATCAAGTGCCATGGTTCAATCCTCAGGGCTTTTCTTAGCTCTGCAGTCATGTCCTGTACCACTGCCTTTAGCAATTTATTACACTGACAAGTGAATCTCATTCTCAATTTGAGATGTCACAACTGGCATCAATATTACTTTTTAGTAAAGTCAACTTTGTAGCTATGTCTCTTTAACTGTCTTAGTAACAAAATCTTTGTATTTAGAAGGTCTCTGTTCCTGTATTTCTACAATGATTCTAGAAAAGCCTCTGTGTCTGTGAGCTGCTAAGTGCCTAACACAGGATCTAGCACCTAATAAATGTTTAATAAAGAGTTTGGTATTAAATGAGTGAATGACATAAATGAATATATTGTCTTTCATTTTTGATCTACCTTACGAATAGTTAGTATATATTTCAGTTTATAGATGTAGATATCCTAATCATGATTCTTTTTGATATGGGAGCTGAATTGGTGTCCTCATCTATAGTTTAATATCCTAGATTCAGTCTAAGCTCTTTTTATTAATCGTACTTTTGCCAACTTTTTTTTTTTTTTTTACTTCTGCATCTGTTTCTACAGTTTTAAAAAGAAGGCTAAATCATATTGTTAAAAAAGTTCTGGAAGAAAACTTTTGCAAATATTTGCAATCAAATGGCCTGAGGGAACTTTTGAAGGTGAAACTTTTGAAACCTCAGTCTTGATTTTGAT
>NW_011888811.1:5904722-5905786 GCF_000151845.1 Pteropus vampyrus
ATGGAAAAAAATATATATCTATGTTATTTATTTACATACAATGAATATATCTTTAATTATGTGGATGTTTAACATTGTATAGACATAGTTAAAAAGAGCCATCTATGACCATTCAAATGTTCTTAATTGAAATGCATCTATATTTTTCTCTGAAATCCAAGCAAAATGACAATACCAAAATAACTCTAATATATTGAGTTCCGATTTGATACTAGGATTTTTAAAATAAATTTTCCACCTTTATTATAGTTGTTCTCATTTATATAATTATAGGTTTCATATTAAATTATAATTTTTCAGCTTGACTGCTAAATATTATTGTAACTTCTTCAGTGTAGCTAGACCTATACCCTGTCTGTACTAAAAAAAAAAAAAATAGTTTAACAAAGTTAGGAAAAAAAAACGATGAGTCATTCATTGTCAAATTCCCCATATATGTTTATTTTTCAGAACGTATGAGTATATGAGTCATCATTATTTTTCAATGAAATATCTGGAAACAAATGGCCCTTATAAAGATAATCATTATGAGAAAACAAACAAACAATATAAACCGAGCCTTATCTAGAATGAAGCTCTTCGATAGTTATTTTGAAAATTTGGGTTCATTTTTCTACTCTAGTTAAAAAGAGCCTATCTAGATTTTGAGCTTGGTCACATAATTGAGGGAATGTCTTTATAAATGAGGGTTCTCTAGATTGAATGCTTCTAGAAATAGAAGACAATTCTGTGGTCGGATATCTCAATAAATATTAAAACAGAAATGAGGGAAAAAGTTATAATTAGTAAAGAAGTAGCAGTTGCTCATTTTTTTATGAGTGGATATTGACATTGTTTTTGTTTGGGCTTAAACAAAATTATTAGGTTGCCTTGTTTGGTCTCATTTTAGTATGGTCTCAGAGAGTAACCTTGTCTGAGGTTGGTATTTTGTGGGAGTGTTTATGTTTAATAGGAGAGTAACACGGCCTAGTGAATGTCAGTCAAATTTTGAATGTTGAGAGTTGTTTTATCTCTCTCATTATCATTATCAACGATAGCCCCACGATTCTGACACCAATCACATG
>NW_011888811.1:5905836-5906616 GCF_000151845.1 Pteropus vampyrus
ACAGCAGTCAATAGCTGTAGGAAAAACATACACACAACCCAAAAAACAGTCTGATTTGAAAGATAAACTGAATGATTAGAATCCAGACTATAGATAAAAATACATGGGCTATTTTGTTAGCATGCTAGTTAATATATGACTGTTTCTTTCTGATAGTAGAACATTCAGTAGCCAGCCAATAAGACTTCCTTTGTTCCCTTTAACTCATAAATTTAAAGGTTACGATGCACTGACAAAGGTTTTTAAGGATTCTTAGGCAAAGTTTATCAATTCAAATTTAATTTGTCCCAATTTTAATTATCTATAACAAGACTAATAAAAGGCCAGGACTTCTTAAATAGTTTATAATAACAAGAAAATAAGTGGTTTAGTAAAGGAAGTCTTGGCTAGCTAATGCACATGGCTTTAGATTCCAAACACAATGCATTCTCATAAAATCATTAGCTTACTCTTCAGCTTCATCCAGGAAAGAATACATTTAAATAAAATACCCTCCCCTCCACAGAAAGACAATATACGTATTACTACAAATCATGTTTATTTCTGCTAATAAGTCAAAGTCCTAATCTAATGGGCTATAATAGGAATAATAACTAGGACTCAGATTTTGAATAATTTGTTTTTGGAAAAAAATGTCTGTCTTCAGAAAATGGACACTTAATTTCTATGTATTCTCTACTTGCCTGTTTGACTCTTTGATAAAGATAATATTACTAGATCTTAGGACTAGGCATGGAGAAAGATATTCCCCTGCTGTGCTGTAAGTCTATGAAGATAGGC
>NW_011888811.1:5907617-5931250 GCF_000151845.1 Pteropus vampyrus
GATATCTGATTCCATCTAATATCTTACCTCCAAGAATTAAATAATTCAAGAGAAATAATGGTTTCTTCATATTTTCCACCATCCTCCTTTTGCTCAGGGTCTTAGAGTTCCATATTCTATATAAAATAAATCTTTCTTTTGGTAATTTGAGTACATTTTCTCTAACTATAATTTACATGACTATAGATAATATCATCTGAGTCATAATATCCTTCTTGGGTTAAAGACATGCTTGGTCACATAATTCCTTTTCAATGTTCCTGTGCTTCTTGTTCTCCTGCCTTTAAATGCAGGTAATAATGATTTCACCCATCCTCTCATGGGCTGTGATGTTTAGTGGAATAATAGTGAGTAGAAACTTTATTACTATTCAGCTAAGGAAATAATTTATTTTAATACCATACCAGGGAAATAGGTAAACCTGTTCAGCAAGGACGTTTCAGTCCCTGAAATTTAGCAAGAGAGTACACTATTCTCATTGTAAAATAGAAAACCTGTGTCTTAACTGTTTATATTTATGGCTGCTATAAATATTGCTAAGAGCCCTACAAATAAAACAGGGTCAGGAAGTAGCAAGAGGCCTTCATGCCCAAAGAAAAGTTTGAAGTTTCATGCACGTGGAGAAAATAACCAAAAAAAAAAACAAAACAAAAACAAAAAAAAACCCATATCAGAATATGTGGTTAAACATTACCAGGGCTGCTTTCTTATTTTTATATTATAAAAATATGTAACATATGTTATGTAACATATTTATAATTTCTAAGTAAATTTATCAAAGTTATGTATGCCTATGTTTAAAGAGTCCCATAGTTCTAAAATTTTTGACTGCAGAATTAGTATTATCCCAGCCACTCCTACCCTTGATTTTTGATCACTAGAAAAAAATTACTTTTAAACATTTTTTTCTTTTCGTATGAGAGAGACTGTTTTTTTTTCCTTTTTCTAAAAACGTGTCTGTTGCTTCTCCTTGATTTTTCCAGTGTAAGGATGGCTTCCTCCCTGTAGAGAATAAATATTTAGCTCCCTTTTGTGCCATCTCCACCACACACGTATACGTTCTATTTGTCCATTCTAATATAGTTATGACATAATTTTGTTCAGATCAACAACGCTAAATCTGTTGCAAACATTCATATTGTGCTTTTTATGTGCCAGGCATTTTCAAAGTACTTTACAAAGGTTAATGAATTTAATCCTCAAAATGTTATTTCCTGCTAGGAGGTAAGTACTATGTTATATACATTCTACATAAAGGAAATGAAGGCACAGAGAGGATAAGTAAGTAGATGAAAAGATAAAGAGGACAAGAGAGGTGGGAGGCAGGGTAGAGCATAACAGCTTAAACGAGTGGTTATTGAAAACTGTCCAGTCAACAGTTTGAGTTGAGACGAGTAGAAATTGAGGAAGTAAGTAAGACTTAAAGTAGATATTCAAGAAAAGAGTGGTCTAGGAAAAAGAACAGGAAATGCAGAGATCTTGAGGTAGAAGTATATTTGGCATATTGAGAAAAACCTAGATGTCAGCGTGTTTGGTGCTGAGCGAAGGAGGGAGGAAAGTGAAGTCGTGAAGAGAGAGGGTAGGGGGTTGAGACTGATCACAAAAGGCCTCATAAGCTGATGGTGTTTTTTTTCCCTGAGTGATGAAGGAAGCTAATAGAGGGTTTTATGAAGAAGAGTGGCATGATATGGCTTATAATTTATTAAAAATTCAAGGGTAAATTGAAGTCAGATTTTAAAGGCTTTGAATTGTCAGTCTAAAGATTTTCCTATTTTATTCTATTGTCGATTTATTAAAAATGACTTTTAATAAAACATACAATCATATTCAAAGGAAGCCAAAGAGACAACATTGATAAGTTTGCAGAAAGGGAAATCACCAGGGAGTGAGTGGGTGGTGAGGGAAAGATTCATGGATAGCTTATCACACAGGGACCCATCCAGACTTCAGACTGCATCTGGCTCCTTGAACAGCCTCATTACCATCAAGCACAATATCCCCCTGGTCCTTGAAGAGAAAAAAAGATGAGTCGTGGCCAAAGTCTGGAATGTAGCCAGTCTCATTGCTTGGAGAGCTGCTCCACCATTAATCTTTTGAACTGGGCATGTGCAGAGGATGAATGGCCTCAGAGCCTGAGGAAAGCTGTTCTGAAGACAGATGAAGCAGAACAACTAGGGGCAAGAAAAGCAGGAGACTTATTTTTGTCATTTGCTGACATTCAGTGAAACTGGCTGAGATCAGCTGTGAAATTCTGGGAAACAGTGGCATCACCAGCAGAAGTCTTAGACAAGATACAGAAGGGGTATAAATAGCAAGGTATCTCCTAAACAGACCTCCTATATACTAGCCTCCATCTCAGAATCTGCTTTCTAGGAAATTCATTCTGTGACAGCAGCACAACTGAGGCTTTATAAATAGTTAAATGTGACTGTCGTGCTGGAATTGGGTAAGTTGTAATATGGATAATGGTGGAGAAGGATTGTAAGAAATGCAACCAGAGACGTCACCCAGGTGTCTGATTTTGAAGGATCACGCTGACTGAATCAGCTCTCATAGAACAATGCCTACCAACAGCTGACCTCTGGAAAGGGAGCTCCTTGACACAGGACAAAAATCTTCTCCATCACCATGCTATTTGGTTTTGTATCACACATCCTTGTTATGCATAGCATTTTTTTATCGTAATCGAAGTTACAATTTTACAGTTGGTAATTGTTAGTTCATTCAACTGTGAATTCAGTGGGAGTGAGGTATGAATCTGTCTCATGTACCACTGTAGCCCTCAGGGCTTAGCACAGCAATGGACACGTGAATGAGTTCGATATAGTTTGTTGAATCACGGAATAAATAATAGTCATCTCCTAGCCAAGGGTGGTATGTACTTTCAAGAGAACTCCCTCTTGCCAGGGGGTATAGAACTCCACTCGTGGAGATTTAAAACATGTGATCTATTAGGATTACTGAAAACAAATGCCATCTTATGTCTACATTAAAGCAGTCAAATTCCACCATCAGTGAGTATGCCCTGGTAAAAATCATCTGCATAACTATATTTTCCACTTATATCCTGAGAGGCACTGAACAGTTATGTTATTAAGAATTTATAACAGGTGAAAATTAGTTTATGGGAGGTCCTGGGTTAATGAAGTGAGTCTATGTTTTGAGGTCCCATGTCTGGCTGTAATATTTTATTAAAACAGCCCTAAATCCATGGTAACTAGGCCTTTGACTCAATAGAAATCATGGGATCTCTAGTAGGAATGTTGAATTATAAATTCTCTATTCTTGTTGGGAGATGGAAACCTTCTTCTGAACGTGACACTGCAGTTCTTAATTGCAGATAAGGTGAAACTGAGAGTTCTGAAAAAATGTTTGCTCTTAGGCTGTATTGAGCCCACCATTGAAAATGTGAATCTCCTAGAAATGTCACTGTTTAACTACAATCAGTTCCTGTAAAGCAAGCACTTGGGTTATCTGGAGTGGGCAGGTGGTCATCTCAACATTGCAAGTTTGTTAGAAAGAGCAAAGTTGCCAGAAACGTAGGAAGGACACAAGAGTCTTGCTCAAAATGAGTTTTTCTCTCTTTCTCTGATATTATTTATATATTTTCCCCCTGTGGATCATACCAGTTTCATAATAGTTGCCTTAAATATTCTATTAACTGGATCATTGGTTCACTAAATGGAACTTAGAAAAATCAAAATCACAATGACTTAGTGAAACACTGAAGATATTTTCCCATGATTTTCTATAAGAAAGTTCATGAATTTACAGTGTTAGAATTAAGACTAGAACCAGAAACCAAAAATAGTATAAAAAGTATAAAAAGTAACTGTAATGAAAGATATGAGATTTTACCCTACTTGCGATTTAACAAGCTTATCACATTTTTGTAATCATGGCAGAGAACACAAGACTCTGGGGTCAGAGGCAAAGAGTATTACTCATGGCACAGCAGGCGGTGTGAGCTTCAATATTGGCATCAGTTCCCACACCCCTACCTCCCAAATTCCATGAGTGTGATGCAGAGGAGAACCCAGATGGATTCAGTACATACAGTGCATTTGTATCACTGTTAAGAAGTCAAGTTTACAAACTCCAATTATATAAGAGGGCTATTGGCAAAGTTTTCTAACTTTTGCACTAAAAGGAGACATCATCTTTATTATCCTGATCTGGAAATAAATCTACCCTCTGCTTTACAAGGAGATATTTTCTTTGTCTTCTAGCACCGTTCACTATACAAATGTCCTTGAAAAGATAGTCTGGAACAGAAGCTGTCAACACCTCTCTACAAAATGTATGAGGACTGAAGAGACACAAAAAGTTTCTTCCAATAAAGGACTATAAGCTTAAGTGTCTTTTCTTTTAAAGATGAGTATTGTTTATTTTCTAAAGCTCATATATTATGAGTTTCTACTTTACAAGGAGGTGAACATTTAAGCAGAAGTAGGGACAACAGAAAGAAACCAGCTTTATAAATATCTAGAGAAAGAGCATATCCGACAGAAGGAGCAGCCGCTATAAAGGACTTCAGGCAACAGAGAGACAGACCTGATCAGCAATCCCCCCGGAAGCTGCCATTTGACCTTCTCTTGCATAAAAATAAAATCTTAACTAATCATCAAACGTCTTGAGATTTGAAATTGATATCATAACGAGGGCAATGATATTGAGGTATTTACTCAATTCCAAGATTTCATTAGTCAGACAAGGCACCATTGCTGTAGTTAACAGCTTTTCTGAAAAAAAGAGCAGAATCATGGCTATAACAAATGTACAGATTTACTTATAAGACATGTCTCTTAGAGAAACAGCAAAATGTGGAGAGAGGAATTTTTCTGAAGCAATTAATTGCTACCATTTATTGAATACTTACTATGTTCAAGTCACTGGGTGATATACTTTACCAATATTATATCCTATAATCCTCACAACACCAATATGAAATAAATACTCTTATCGTCCTTGGTTTTTAGTGAGGGAAATAAGTCTAGAAAAGTAAAAAAAAAAAAAAAAAATCTTGCCCAAAGTCACATACTTGGTGACAGACAACTCAAACTCAGGTTTGTCAAAGTCTTTTCTCTTAAACATTGTATGACCAGAGCAAGACTTTCACCCTCTCTGAGCTTCGGTTTGCCATCTGTAGAATGCATGATTTTAAATAGACATGCAGTTCTTCCAGCATTAATGTCTATGAATGTTAAACTACATAATTCGTAGAATGTAACCAAGCATCTCAGACTTGGGAAACTTACAGTGTATTTTTGAACATCATTGGTACAAATTGATTATTTTCAAACTTCAGCAGTTCTCAAACTGAAGCCTGTATCAGAGTCAACTTGGAGGGCTTCACTCAGTCAGTCAGTCTACAACAGGGCCTGAGAATTTCTCTTTATAGCACATTTATACTCGACACTGATGATGCTGGTCCAGGAAGCCTCTTGGAGAAGCACTAGCATAAATGTAGGCTTAGCAAAAGAGGAGAAATGTTTTGTCATATGAAAAGTGACAAATAGCATACATATTTATTATGTGAATGACCTGTTTGGAATTAAGATTGGAAACTTGTTTTTATTGAAAGTTTCCAGAATGAATACCCCGTTTCTTGGTGTTATTTAAAATTTTACAATGATTTTTTTTTTTCTTATGTAATGGGAGAACCTGGGCTCTAAGCTAAATTATCTGACTTTTAGCAGGAAGCTTTTTACCAGCTGGTTAAATATCTAGACTTCAAGAACAACCTTTTTTTTTCCCCCAGCACACATGACATACTCACTCTTACTTTTCAGTCAGCACTCAGAGTGATCTTTCTTTGAAATAGGTAGCTTTTTTCAAAATATGTCTCCCCTCTGCTTCAAAATGTTCGGTGGCTTCTGACTATCCTTAGAATAAAGAAACAGATTTCTTAACGTGCCTTGTACAGTTCAGCCTATTTCCAGGTGATCAATCGTGTGTTTGTTCACCAAGGTTCAGTTACACAGGACTTCTTTCAAATACTTAGACTTGCCAAGTTTCTTTATCTACTCACAGAGACATCTACACAAAGTTGTTTGTCGAGGCAGCCTATAAAGTCCCCAGACCTTGTCCCCATCACTATGTACTTTTGCCTAGCAAGCTCATGTTGATCCTCCGTGCAAGTGTTTAAGTGTTCTTTCCTTAGAAAATGATTTTTGTCATAGCAATTCCTTGCTGTCAGGAGGTTAATCTGTGAGAAGTCCTCTGCTTCTACAAAGGACTTAAAGAATCTATAATTAAATATTTCATGGAATTATTTGTTGAATAACTTCCCCCTCCTTTAGTTAGCTTCTTAAATTCCTCCAGGATATTCGACATGACCACATCACTCAGTGGTGAATCCATAGTGCCTAGCACAGAGCCTGGCACATACCTTATGGACACATGAAAATCCTGGGGATACACCGTTTGGGCTTAATAGAAACTATCTCACATTGTAAATAATTTCATTATAGTAATGTAAATGTTAAATATTTTAACACCTTAAGTTGGATTGAATTTTGAAATAAGAGCTGCAGCTTTTTGAACTCTTGAGATAAGAGCTGTATGTACACACATTTGTCCTCTAAATGTAACTGTTCTTCAATGCTCTCTGGCTGTGGCAAGGATGCTACATCTACAGAGACTCCCTTATTAAAATGCTGTCTCTCCACTAATAAGAAGAAGATGACTCAGAACACTTGGGGATTAGAAAGCTTCCAAAAGGAATTCTAAATTTTTTCTTTTTTTTCTGTTATCATGCAGAGAACTACTGAGATTACAAACCGTCTCTTCTTCTAAGGACCTTCCTTATAGCCTTTTGTGAACCATCACGTAGGGGCAAGGATTAAAGCAAAAATTGAAAATGTTTATTTGCATAAATATATATATATATATATATGTGATCCTTGTTATTAGAAATGAAAAAAAAATAGAGAACATGGATGGGAATATTGCTTGGATATAACCGATCCATTTTCTAGTAAACCTTGGCATGTATAACTTTGTGACAGAATCCACAATATTATTTTTCCCA
Source organism: Pteropus vampyrus (assembly GCF_000151845.1). Lineage (NCBI taxonomy): Eukaryota > Metazoa > Chordata > Mammalia > Chiroptera > Pteropodidae > Pteropus > Pteropus vampyrus. Next base: position 5,914,651 of record NW_011888811.1, read on the forward strand.
GAGATTAGTTGGATATCACTAAACATTGCTAATTTCCATTTGGAAAAAAATGAACACAATGTGGGAGGTCTCTGGATACCACTGATGATGAGAGAGTCTGAGACCTTCTTGTTAAAAGGTGGAAATCAAATATCAGTGGGTGGCATTGGCATGTCTTAATGCTTGAAAGGGCAAAACCTGCTTCTTTCCTCAAACTTGGCTGAGGCAGTTACCTTGATCAAATCAGCGTTAATGTTTGAATCTGTCCATTGTTTGAATCCTTGTCATATTCTAGGTTTCAGTTTAAAAATATGAGTCCAGAGCCCTGTTTTCTACCTTAAAACACTGTTCTTTCTTCTAGCTCTTAACCTTGATCTCATAGTAAAAATAACACCCAAAGAGCCCATTCTTGATAATTCTATTTTAACTAAGTCTCCCCTTCACAGTTATTTTTTATTTCAACCACTTGTATTTATTTTATGGTATGTATCATAGTATGTTTATTATTTATTTTTCTGTTTTTTTTTTTTTTTAATCTTACGTATTATAAGGTAGGGACCATGTTCACTTTTTTGGTCTTCCTATCTTTATATCTACAGTTCCTAGAAGAATACCAAGCATAGAGTAAGTGCTCAAAAAATAGTAGATGAATTGATTGTTTGATTGATTTATTTCTTCAAGAATATTGAGTATCATCTGGTTGACTAGCTAAACAAATATTACCGTTCTTATTAAACAGGTAGAAAACTGAGACTTAAAGAAATTACATGACTTACATTCTTTCATCTTAAGAGATAAAGATAGAATTCGAACCTAAGATTTTTTATTTTGTGTCACTATTCCAAAAATACACTTACTGTTTCCAGTTCCCAGGATCCTGGGAGAAAGAGTGAAAGAATAGGAAGTTAGCATTTTTTTACCCTCTTCTGGTAGTTGCTCACCTTGTCTTATCTGTTGCTTGTGAAGAAGGCATGGTTATTCTCCTTTCGTACATCCATGTCTTTCAGTTTGGGCTGAGTAACACATTAGCCCCTGAAGTTTTAAAAATCCATATATATTCTATTTCTCATTTAATAAGCTCTGGGTTTGAGACTCAATATCTTTTTTCTTTTTTTTAAGTTAAACAAGTGATTCTAATATAGTTAAGCTTAAAATATTTTTTTCCATATGTAAACAGCAGAGCCTATTAGAGGTTACATCAGCCAAGCTTATATTGGTAAATGGTAAATACAGTGTACTTGAACATCAGCCTACAAAGCCCACCTATTTCTTTTAGTTTTTATGCCTGCTATATACTCTGTATTTTCTCTTCCTCTTAAAATTTATCTCAAAGTACCCACTACTTTCACCCTATAACTCGCACTGTCTTCTCACAGAACCTTATATAAGCTAAAAATCTTTCATAATGATTTATAACCACACAGAATACTTGTATTTCTTCCATGGACATGGAGATAAACCCAGGTTAATAACTTTTGCTTTATATGTTTAAATACTCATAAATTTAATCTGACATGAAAAGACATATAGTAATTTTTAGCTGATTAAAATGTTCAAATGAGTATCAAATGTTCAAAATCATATTTTTTTCTTTTTCAATATTTATTACTGAATATTTATACATTTCAAGATAATGTATGAAGTGCTGGAAATAGAATGATTAACAAAGTCAATACTGACCAACTCCTTAAATGCAGTTAGTATTATAGTGGAAAGACAAATAAACATTTAAGTAAAATTGTATGAGCACTGCAAAAAGCCAAAAATTATAGGGCAAGTGATTCTGGGGAATCAGGACAAAGTATATGAGCTATCCATGGTAGCTAGGAGAGGGAGTGGAAGGGAGAGGAAATAAAAAAAAAATGGTCAAAGTGATACCATGATTCTGGCTTACACAACTACACATACAGTGGGTCCATTTACTGAGCTCAGTAACAATAGAAGGATGCCATGTTTACATGATAAAATGGAGAAAATATCTAGGAGAGATGAGTATATACTGAGTTTGAGATTTCTTGGAGATGGAATCCAAGTGAGAATATAAGTAGAATTATGTAGTTCTATGAAATTTGGATTTAGATGTTTGCATAGAATGGACAGAGTTTAATTCATTCACTGTGGATCGTGGAACAATTTACCAATAAGGGCAATGCATTAGTAGTTTTTATCTGAGGTGAGTCATACTAATCAACTTTGTGCTATGATTTTTTTCCAGAAAGCTACATTACCAGGTATATTAGTCAACTGAGGTTGCCATAACAAAATACTGTAGACTAAGTGGCTTACACAATAGAAATTTGCTTTTTCACAGTTCTAGAGGCCAGAAGTTTGACATTAGGATGCCAGTTGGTCAAATTCTGGTATGAAGTTGCTTCCTGGCTTGCAGATAGTAGCCTTCTTACTGTGTCTTCATATGGATTTTACTTGGTATGTGCACATAGAGAGAGAGTATGTGTCTCTCCCTCTTCTCATCAGGTTGTTAGTCCTATTGGATTAGGGCCCCATCATTAAGACCTAATTTAACCTTAATTACCTTCTAAAATCTCTGTCTCCAAATGCAATCATATTGGGAGTTGGGGCTTCAACTTCTGAATTTGGAGAGAATGGTAACTTCCATAGCACCAGAGTACAGGAAAGAGAAGACATGTTCTTTATTTGTTTGCTTTTCCAAGGGTTTTGCCAGATGATGATGAAAGTACAGCGGTACAATGAAATTAATGTTATTGGTTACAGAACATTAAAATACAAACTGAAAATGGAGAGTAGTAAAAACAGGAGGGAGATGGAGAGGAAGAAGACAGAGATGCTACAAAGTTGAAGGTGCAATTGCTTGTAATAGCAGTGGTGGAGCAATCAAGCTGAAAAGACCTATGTTAGGCTATTAGAATTAATGATTTGGGGTGTAGATTGATTTCCACAGTGACAAAATTCAGGGTCTATTCATGAATATGGATTATGGAGGAGGTTGAGAAAATGTCATTGAAGAGGAGGAGGTAATGGAACTGAGAGGCCAGTACAGTGAAGGGTGAACATGTGTATATGGGCATGATCCATCCAATGTCAGGATCCGTATGGGAGAAAGCCCAGGTGAGGCAGCGTTGTCTTTAATAAATAGGAGTGACTTGTGGAGATGTGGATGACACTGCCTAGGACATGTTCCACATCTTATTGTTTCTGGATAATCAACAGTGAGGTGAACATGCTGGGCCTTAGCAATTATTTATATAAATAATTCTTATAATTCGCAGAGAACCAATCCCCCAGTAACATCTGTACAGTGCAGCAGAGACAAAATACTCAAGCAGATCAGTTAGATACTGTTGGTCCTAATTGTTCTCTAAGTAAATGTTTTGTTTTTAGAAGCAGTTCAAGAAATGAGATAGGTCAGTTCTTACCTGGTAATGAGCCAAAAGAAGAGACAAGACTCGGGTTGTGGGTCTGGCTGTTGCATCGTTGTTTTTGTTTTCAGCCTCTTCGTTGACAAATGGCTCTTGAATTTCTTCCCCATCACATTCTTCTGATTTGCTAAGTCAGTCTTCCATTCTCATATCCCTGAGATCTGAAAGGGCTCAGATGTCTGAGTTATTTTTCTGTGTTTATATAGCACCTTTTGTTGTAGTCTTTCTGAAGCAAGTTAACCATCTTCAAGAAATATGTCCTCAGTGTTCTCCTCAGATGGAAAACACTAAATACAGGAGCAGTCAAGAATAAGGGTAAAATTCCCAGGCCAGGTCTTACTCTACACCCACTCTACCTTTCTTTGCATGTTTTTCAGTTGGAAATAATAGGACTTACTTTTAAGAGACATGGTTTCTGGTAGAACTTTAAAGATATTCTACTTCCTGTTCTACAGTTGCACATAGGAGAAATTATAGGCTGAGGTTGTGAGTAAAACAAAAGTTCTTCCTCTATTTGGGAAGCCTTTTCAATATCCTCTAGACAGAAATTGATGTATCTTCTCCCCATTAATAACCATTACAAGGACCTCTATAGTATCAATTAACTCACTGTTTCATACCTGTTACCCTATAACACTGTAAACAGAGCGTTAATCTTGTTCATCTTAAAATGATTCACAGCTAGGACAGAGTTTGGCAACTCATGAGAGCAAGCATTTATTGAATGTTATTATGTTCCAAGAACTAGCTAAATAGTGTTATCCACTCAACTCTCTCAGAAACCAAAAAGATAGGTACTATATTTATTCCCATTTTACAGATGCCGAGTCACAGAGACCTTAAGAGGTAGAATCAGAACTCAAACCCAAAAAGTCTAATTCCAGAAGCTGTACTCTTCACCACCACACTATTATTCAACAAATATTTATTTAGCATAGGCCATGTCCTCTATCCTGTGCTACTCAGAATCCTCTAGTATTTTGTGAGACTTGTTCTCACGGGGTTAAAAGCACAAAGTGTCTTATGTAAGGAAAAGTACAGGTCGATGTTGGAAAGCATCAATTAGGACATTTTTTTTAGCTGCAAATAATGAGAAGTCAAATTAATATTAAACTAATCCCTAAGGATATTTACTTTTTACTTGAGAAATTCAGAGGTAGGTAGTTCTGAGGTTATTTTGGGGCTCAGTGTCATCGATGACCCAGTCTCCTTTGATCTTTCTATTCTACCTCCCTCAGTGTGACTGTGATGTCTCCCTTCCACGCTGTAAATGAACATCACAACTACAGCTGCATCCAGAGCAGAAAACGGGGTGGAGAAGTAGGAGCTTACAAAAAGCTCCCCCTTTCCTAAATCTATTTCTTACCAGGAAGAATATCTTCCTGGAATTTTCTTATGTCTCATTCGTTTGGCAACTGATAGAAGGGACTAGTGCTTCCGTGAGAAGATTGGATTAATCATTCTAGGCGTTCACACCTAAATATGGCTCTTTTACTTAGAAGGAAGGAGAGGATGGCTGTTGAATAGAAGACAATAGAATCTGCCATCAAAGAACTTAGTTGGATTTAGCAATTATTGGAGAGTTGGGAGCAGTCTCCCCTAGAGGAAGAAACATCTCTGTAAGACTTGAAATGAAGTAGAATCTGTTCAGCAAGAATACATGTTGGGGGAGATAATTCTAGGCAGAGGGATTGTGTATAAAGCCTAGAGTCAAAAGAAAATTTGGAATTCTTGATGGTATCTGGGAGTCAGTCTATAGGTATTAAGAATGCTTGGACTAAAGATAGTTAAAGAAAAGTAATAGGGAAGACTCAGGGAGGAGTTAGATTATAGAGAAACATATAAGTCATTTTAGGATTTTGAGATTTTATTTTTAGCAGAATGGAAGGCCATTTAGAGTGTCAGGAAATAATTAATGAAAAAATGTTGAGTAAGTAATGAGTAAATAAATGTTGGTTTGGAATTTCAGACTTTAGCTGTGATTTGAAGAGGCCTCTTTCATTCTTCCTCAATAGATTTTAAATGTTCTTCTCTCAGTTTGGCGTGTGTCTTAGGCATAGATTAATTTAGGTGAAGTGTGAGATGCCTGTTCAAGTTAGCTTAAGCTACAAAAGGAGATATTAAAATATTTATAATATTCTTTGAGGTATATCATAAGAGATTTCAGTATCTACATGCTAATGTTGGTTTTTAAACATACAAACACATATTTCCACCCAGGCCTGTTAAAATAAAACACATTTTTATTCTGTGATCCTTATGTAATATGATAGGTTAACTGCTCAGAAAATTTGTAAAGAGTCCAGGACCACTTTGAAGACAGGTCCCTCTCCTTTTTTTTAATGATTACCTGCTGAAATTTAGTAGGAGAGGGGAGGTCTGATGTGGTCCATACAGGTCCGTCTTCTGGAGCAGAGAACAGGATGGAAAGAATATGGCAAGAATGAAACTAGAATGACAAGTTGAGTTAGTGCCTTATTAAATCTATGCTGTAGGTGTCTTTCTAACTTCATTGTTGTCCTAGCTCTGGGATTGAGAACGAATCCGGATTTTTAGCTACTTGTAGCCAGAAATATCCTCCCTAATGGAAGGTCTTCAGTACAGCTGAGTTTAAATAGTTTATAGTTGAGTGTCATCAGGTAAGTTACTCATTCTCTCTAAACCTTATTTCCCTCATCTCTAAAATGTGGTTGCTTTTTAGGGTTTATAAGGAACAAGTTAGTAAAATGCTTAGGATAATAGATCACTATCCTTGTAATGCTCAGAAAATGATAGAGTATCAGAGTATTGTGCTGATGACGGATAGGAATTAGATTAAGTTTTTATTCAGGCTTGCTATGTCTTCGTCTTCCTCTAAACTTGATGTCTTTCCAAAGGGTACAGGTTAGAGTGAGGATCATAAGCCACCAAAGCAAATAATGAGGAGAGATACTTTGAAATTAGGAGGTTGTCAAGTAGATATTCATCAATATTGCCTTGAGATATGACATGTCCAGTTTCAGTAAAAATACTTTGACGTACTGTTCTAGTTACTCAGGATGATACAAAGCATATGAACATATTCTTTGACCTCTGTTAGCGTAAATGCTAATTATAAGCATTAGGAAAATTATTTCATGTACTAATGGGAAGTAAAGATATATTCTCCAAATTTACTTAAAATCTTTAAATTTTTCTTCATAGTTTAAATGAGTTTAAAAGCATAAAATGATTATCAATGTATACCAAAATCAAACTTCAAAATTTATAACATGTTCCAAATGAATAGGAGAATTGGGGAATATATTAATGCATATTATAAGATTTAGCCATTGAAATCATGTTTAAAGAGGAATTAAAGACTATGCTATAATATACATAAAAATTCCATAATGATTTATCGTAGTGCTTTGGCACCAGAGAGAAATCTATGATACTCAAATAAGTTAACTAAGAGTATGGAGTTGGTGGAAAAGGGATACTGTTACCATAGTAACCGGATTTGAGATTCACAAGGTTGGTTTTAACCTAGACTCCTGTCTTGGGAATGAATACAAGCAAGTAATTAAATAGCTAAATTGCTGAGACAGCATGTGGTAAACACAAGTATATTTAAGGAAAAAATCTCTCCCAAATTTAAATCATCATCAGTTGCAAACAGAATTAGAATAATACCAGAATGCACCGACTTGTATTTCAAACTGCTCTATGTGAAGGTTTGGGTCCTCTCCTTTTATCTAGACATATAATGTTCTTTTTGGTGATTCCTTACTGAACTGCATAAAATGTGGCTATACAGAGAGCTGCTTTATCTATCAAATGAAATCACTGGAATAAATACTGTTTCAGCACCTTAATTAGATGGATGCTATTGGTTTGGAATTTCAGACTTTAGCTGTGGTTTGAAGAGGCCTCTTTCATTCTTCCTCACAAGATTTTAAATGTTCTTCTCTCAGTTGTTTGGCCTGTATCTTAGGCATAGGATAATTTAGGTGAAGTGTGAGATACCTATTTAAGTTAGCTTAAGCTAAGAAAGGGGACATTAATGAGGCAAGAGAGTGCTACCATGTCCACAACTGCCACTGCCACTTCCAGCATCATTGCATTTACTGGGTCATATAGGCAAAAGTGAGGAGCAATTTGCTCTGCAGACTAGACCAGCTGTAGGGCTCTATTAAAACAAACAAACATTAAGAATCGTAAGCAAATTTGACCAACGATTAATATTATTTCATTGTGTTTAAAAATTTTAACAAAATGCCTAATTTCCAGAAAATTTTATAATTTACCAAAACTTATTTTAGAAGTGAAAAATCCAAAATAGACCAATTGTCATTAAAGCAGCAGAATAATTTCTTTAAATTATTATATACATATATTTTAAAAATCAGTGTATGTTCAGATGTTTTATAGGTGAGTTTTTTCAAATCTACAAACAGATCATATTTATCTTTTAAAAAATTAACAAAATATTCTAGTTAATATAAAACGAAGGAATATTCTAGTTCATTTGGGGAATTATAATAGTCTGTCTGAAAACTAGACAAGCACTGCATAAGAGAAAAAGTATAGAGCAGTGTCACTTAACATATTGAGAACACAAAAATAGAACGCTAGTAAACACAGTTCAGTGATGTATTAAAATACACCCTGGGTAAAGTGATGGTTATCCCATAAAAATTTAGTATTAAAATTCACTTCATATGGTAAGGCTTCACAATTTTCCCTGAAATCTGTTTTCTCTCTTCCATGGATGAGGATTTGCAGCTGGGCATGTAACAGCATCACTAGAAACCACATTTCCCAGCCCTCCTTGCAGTTAAGTGTGGTCAACAAGTGTTTGCCAGTGAATGACGGCTTGACATGATCAGGCCAGGGTGCTGAGCTAATGGGTGTCCCTTCTTCATCTGGTGTGGTGAGGACCCAGCTGGACTGGGCAGATGATAACATAGCCAATGGGGATGCTAAAGCAAAGTTGAATTCAGAAAACCAATGTCTGCAAATGACTAAATTGAGCAGAGCCTTTTGCCAGTCTGGACTGCTTAACTTGGACTTTTTCATGATGGAGGGAATTATTTATACTGATATGCATGTGAGTATATACTCTCATTTATTCACTAAAATAATTTTTTTAAGTATTTAACTTCTACCATATTTTAAGTTGTCGCCTAAGATTTTTTCATCACAAGTTTAATAGCTTCAAAATATGTTTTCTGGCTAATTGCTTATAGCATATTGGCTTTTTAACACATATTTTAATTAAAATTTTGAATCTGCATATTTTACTCATTCACTTTATGAAAATATTTGTCATGTAAATTGAGTAGCAGAGAATTTTTAATTCAGATTAACATGTCACATGCCATAACCATTTTTTCATGTGCGATTTTAGGAAAGAGAAAGATAGAGATTTATAGATGAATGGGTGGAAAAAAGATAGGTAGACAGTTGAAGAGATAAAAAGAGATAGCTAAAGTCAGGAGCCTTTCAAAGTCAGAATCCTGGCATGATTCTCTGCAGGAGCAAAATTTCTGTGTTCCTTACTGACTTATTGACTTTTTGTTTGTTCTCTTGGGTCTCCTCCTTAGCAATTATGCACTCCAGAATGTTCCTCTGTTCAGTGCCTGTATGATTTATACATAAGGGCAATACATTTATAAGCCAGAATAAATGCAGTTCCTTTAGAAAGTGGAGAAAAGGCAATTGCAGAAGCACCGGTAGTTACGGAGGACCGATAGGAAATGGAGCTTTTCAGGAAGGTCACCTTTAGGAAAGTCTACATTCAGAAGTTGAGAATCTGGAAATGTATTTCCTTAAAATCATACATCCCTGCATATTCCCTAAAAAGCCTATGTGTGGGCATACTGAGGGAGTAACTTCCCCAGTTTGAAGTAGGAATCCTGGACTAGATCAGTGTTTCGAATAATATGGTGTGTGGATCATGTGTCCTAGAAAAACCTAGAATGTTTATTAAAAATGAAGGTATCAGTGATCAAGCTCCAAACATGACCCATAACTCTAGAGATGGGGCCACAAATTCAAGTTTAGTGCTGCCAGGTGATCCTGATGTATGTAGTCTAGTCGAAACACAAAAAACTCAGTATAAAAGAAGCAACAATCTTTATCCTATCTCTCAACACACATAAAGGAGATTCAATTCAAAGCCTCAGTGGACTCCCCTGGGATCTCAGGGGCATATGTGGACAGAACTGTCCCACTTTGGGCTGAAACGGCCGGGGTGGGGCCTTTATATCTCCACCTCTCTCAAACACCAGATGTGAGTAACTCTGGGAAAGGAGAGACCTGGGAAGAAGAGCTGGCTCTCTGCAGCTGAGGCAGCCCCTGCATGCGCCTACAGCTGAAGGCTGACCATACTCCCGCAGCTTGTCAGCAAGCACTTCTGTGAAGGAGGATCTGTGTCATGCATCTCTAAGTCCGTCTTGAAAAGGATCAGTAGAATAAAAGAAAGGGACAGAGAGAAAACCAAGAGTGGTTTTGAAAATGAAGATAGACGAGCAATTTTGGAAAACGGCATGCAAAATGGAAATAATAGCATTTATGCTAGAAAGTTTTTGATTTAGGAAGGATAGACGGTAAAACATAATACTAGAATATTCTGTGCTTTATTCAATTTAAATTCATTTTTGGCATTTTTTTTTCAAACTTATTCTTTTAATATTAGGCATTTTGTAGAGAAATATTCTATAAAAACTATATAGAACCTGGGTTCCACAAAATCTAAGTTATGGATTTTACATCTGTAAATCAATCTGATCTTTACATGGATGCATTCCATACATGTTTCATAATAAATTTAAATTTAAAACTATTCATATTTTATATTTTTTTAATAGAATGATAACATTTCAGTGTAGAAGTTATCAACTTAGCCTCATACCTTTAGGCAGAACCATAATTAAGTTATCTTAAGACAGGCAATTGTCCATCCAGTAAGAGTCTATAATATGCTTAGTAATCCACTTTTGTGGTATCGGTAATATATTTTCATTTTTGGCATTTTTAAAAAAGAGACAAATACCTTTTCAGTTTTTATGTTTGTGGTAGTGGGCTAAATTCTAGCTTTCTGTGGGTAACAAATAAATTGTCACTCCCTTGCTTCAGTGACTTTCCATGATCTCAAGACATAATCCCTACTTCCTAAAATGTCAAACGAGACTGCAGTTTCCACTTTTTGTTGGTTTTTAAAGTCTTCTCTCTTCACCCTTCTTCTCACGTTCTACATGCTAGCCATAATAAACGCTTGGCTGGCAACCTTCCAGCTTTTCATAGATGCCTTTTACTCTTTTTGAATCACTTCTTCTCGCTTAGTTTCCTTATTCTTCAGGTTTCAACTTAAATACTACTTCCTCAGGGCACCTTCCCTTACTCCCAACATCTTAATCACATTGTCCATCACAGCTATATTTTCTCTTTCAGAACGTTAATAACACCCCAAATTATTTATCTCAATTCCTATGTTTTCTGAGAAGCTGATAATTTTATGAGGGCAGGGAGGTCTCCATTTTGCAAACCCCTGCATCCTCTAAAAAGCTTTATGTGGGAAAAGATGGTTTTTAATGTTAAAGTTATCGATTATAAGCAAGTGCTCATGGCAGAGAATTATAAAAACGGGAAGCTGAAGTATTGATAACAGAACTAAATTACTGCCATTTGCCCATGATTGGAAGATGAGCAATTATTATTATAATAATTATGATCATAGGTAATACTTCAGTGATACTTCCTGCCAGATATTACCTCAATTCTCACAGAAACCTGGGATGATCTATTTATGTGGAAAGGCTTTACCAATCCATTCTGTCCCCAGGTCTTCAGATGTAGGAACTAAACAACAGAGGGGTTAAACAACTTTTCTAATTTCACATACTTTGTAAGTATTACCGCCAAAGAGAGGAACCCTGGTCCCCAAGCCAATGCTCTTAAGTAATATTTCATTCCACCATTTAACATCTGAGTTTGCCATCCATAATAACAATAGAAGGGGACCATTTTTTTCATAACGGGATTTTTGTTTTTCAATTAAGAATGTGTTTTTCCTGCCGAAAATTAAATCTCCCCCTACACTTCTTCATTTACTCTTATATCTGAATGGATACTTAGCAGTTACCCTTGTCAGCTCTTATCTGTGTCTGCCTTGTCTTTTTTTTTTCTGTTTATTTATTTGAGATTCCACATGTAGGTGAAATCATATAGTATTTGTCTTTCTCTGTCTGCATTATTTCTCTTAGTATGTGTTTGCCTTTTCTTAGTCACAGAAGGATTCTGCAGAGAGTATGGATGATTTAACAATGTCTTTCAAACTTCCCTAATGTAGAGATTAAAGTCATGGGCAATATAGCAGAGATCGAGGTGGGTTCAACCCTCATCTATTTTTTGGGCAAACAATCTGAAACCTTTATCTCATTTGTAAATGAAAATAATAATAATAATAATATCAAGTATAAGGTTAGTTGAAGAATAAATAAGCACAGTACTTGTTACCAAGTAAGAAGATGGCAGAGAGAAAAAGGCCTCTGCTCCCATCCAAAATGTTCCCATGTTACCTCTTGTACCAACTTAACACTGTTTGCAAATCGACAGTAGCCAGTTTGGTTTATGTATAGCCTGTTGGAAACTTGAACAAAATGTATCCAGCTGATCACTACTATGGTTCTACAGACTTATGTTCATAAATTTAGAGTTTAAGATTATAGTAACTAAGCAATGCAGTTGCTAATACTTTCATGCCCAAAGTAAAAATAACTAAAGTTGTCTTAACCTTACTTGCCATTCACACCGAACTGAATGTGAATCCAGTGTAGAACTTTGGAATTTCACCAGGTCCTGAATACTTTTTAAAAAAATGTTTTAGTGTCTCTATGCTGTGAGCCCTGTATTGGTTCCTCAGTCCTGACCCAGGGGAAGGCCAGCTCTTATCCTGAGTCAACAGAACACACTGCTAATCAACAAGTTTCCTTTTCTAGTTGAGCCTTGACAGGTCCTCCAGATCTTTCCCAAGCAGCCAAACAACTGATTAAAGTTGGCCTGGTAACTATTTGTTCTTCCAGGCATGGGAAATGAGAAAAGTAGTGTTAGTAAGGGCTAAAAGAATTAGGTAAGGCTTTATGGGTGAGATCAGACTTGACTTTAGCCCTGAATAATAAAAACGATGTAGGAAAAGAAGTCATTTTAATATTCTAATCCTAACATTTATGTTTTAAAATATACCATCCTAGTTTCGGTTTGCCTAGTCATATCTCTAAAAAGAGAGTAAAACAGGTTTTATACTAAATTATTATTCATGTGTGCTTACCCTAGCCAAGCCAATTTCATTTTTCTTCTCCGCCACATATGGGAATGCTCATTACCATAGATGAGAAAAAGAGGGAATGTACTTAATATGCTCCAACTAATTTCTAATGTTTTTTCAAGCAGCCAGCTCATGCTTCCAACAGTGGTGAATAACAAATAAAAGGATAAGGAAGTAGACAAAATAAGGGGCATTTGTAGGGATAAAGAGTGGAGATTTTAATTCTGTGCTTCTTAATATTTTAAACGTCTCATGTCTTTCTGAAAGTTGATGAAAGCCATTGACTCAAACCAAGAAAAACATACCTGTTCAGACACTTAAGGAATGTATAGGATCTCACTGACCACTAGGGGCATCCACGCATCACAACATAATAAACCGTGCTAGACTCGTGGCTTCGCAGAGTAAAAAATCAAATCCCACTCCCCAACATTTGAACAAGGGTGTGATTTTCTCTGTAACATAGCATCTTATGCAACATGTTGGATTCTAAGGGAACTGAAGTTTCCTCAAACTTCTGTTCATCACTTTAGAACATTGTTTCCCACATTTCAGCTGTTCTCATCCCACTTCCATGGTTTTATTTCTATCCGTACAAAATAAAAACATTCTATAATTTGTTTAATATTTCTTTAATTCATTTTCTAACAAATAACTTTGTATTTCTGTGGAAAACAAAGTAGATATAGTTTCCATGGAGATTTCCATTCCTATGATGATCTTAAAAAATAGAAATTACTGTTATCATTTTATAGATGTGGAAACTGAGGTCAGAACGTTAAAACAACACGGGTAAGTTTCCATTACTAATAAGTGGAAGAAGTAAGATTTGAACACAAATTTAACTGGCTTTATAGCCTCTACTCTCAGCCACCGAGTTTTTTACTTCTTATGTTTTTAATAGGCTATAAAACATGAGATGTATGTGAAGAAATTTAAAGAACGTCAAAAGATTTCACTAATAAGTTGTCTATAATTTGATTTTCCCCTATAAAAAGTTAGAAGATCTCATAGCATGTTTATAAATATCTGAGCTTAGGTCAGAAATTTTAATTCTAACCTGCTTTTTTTCTTTATCGTTACAAGAAAAATACCTGTATTATAAGAAAATTTGGGGGGATAACCACTATTAACATTTTTGTTTCAGTCTTTTTTCTTACCCATAGAAGTAGCTTCTATATCCTACTTTACAAATCTGAAGTTCAAATTAAAGTCAAGTGCTTTTATATTCAAGTTATAATTATTCTTAGCCTTATACAATATGTATGACTCCTGCAACCACAAAGGAAAGTTCTATTACTAAAATTTAAATATATAACTAGCAAGAAGATATCGGTAGAGGAGTGATGTAGCAAGATGGAAGTATAGGAATTTCTAGAGCTCATCTCCCTCCCAGAAACATCAATTTAACTACCTACTTATGAAAATACCTCATAAGACCTAGGGGTTCCAGGCGAGAGATTGTAACAGTTGGATGGAATATCAAAATAAGACACATTGAAGAGAATAAGAAAGAAAGTTTCGTATTTTCCCTATTTCCCCTCCCTCAAGCCTGGGCAGCCTGGTGTGAAGAGAGACACCCTCCCTGTGGGGGAAGGAGAGTGAAGTAAGCACCTGACATCATTGCAGACCCCAGCACCAGACCCACACCAATGCCAGACAGGCTTCTGCAGCCCTAGAATACCAGTCCCCCCCCCACCAGTTCCAGGTCAGCTGCCAAGGCCACAGAGTGCTCCCAGAAACCCAATTTTTCAGTATTGGGCCAGCCCCCACAAACTAAGGTTCTAGGTGGGCTTCTGTGGAACCAGGCTCCTGGTTCACTCCAACAATAGGCCAGTTTCCTGTGGATCCAGACATACAAATGGCAACAGGTACATGACAAGGTGCTCAACATCACTAATCATCAGAGAAATGCAAATCAAAACCACAATGAGAGATCACCTCATGCTAGTTAAAATGGCTGTTATCAAAAATACAAGAGATAACAAGAATTGATAAAGGTATAGAAAAAAAGAGAACCCCTTGTGCACTGTTGGGGGGAATGCAAATTGGTACAGACATTATGGAAACAGTATGGAGGTTCCTCAACAAATTAAAATTGAACTACCATATGATCCGACAATCCCACCATTAGGTATATATTCCAAAAGAAATGAAATAACTATCTTGAAGAGATAACTGTACCTCCATTTTCATTTTAACATTATTCAGAATAGACATGGAAACAACCTAAATATTTATTGACAGATGAATGAAAAAAGAATTGTGAGATACATCTATATAGCATAGAAAATATATTTTTTTAAATAAAATAAGCTCCAGACCATTTAGAATCCAATGTGTGATGCAAGAAAATATATAATATGAAAAAATAGGGAAATTCTTCTTTTGCAACAAGATGGATAGACCTTGAGGGCATTATACTAAGTGAGTTAAATCAGACAGAGAAAGACAAATATTGGGTCATCTCACTTTAACGTGCATCTAAAAAAATCCAAATGAGGAGAAACAATAGAATGGCAGCTGCCAAGGACTGGGAGGCGGGGGAACTGCAGAGATGTTGATCACGAGGTACAAAGTTTCAGAGATAAGATGCATAAATTCTACAGATTTAATTTACAACATGATGACTATAGCTCACAATACTATATTATGTATTGTTAATAGGTGTTGATGGAATTGTTAACTAACTTTATTATGGTAATCATTTATATATATATATAAATAAATTTATATATATATAAACAGCATATATATATTTATATATATATAAACAGCATATATATATTTATATATATATAAACAGCATATATATATGCTGTTTATATAAATTTATATATATATAAATTTATATATATATAAACAGCACACATATACCTTCACTTATACAATGCTGTATGTCTATTATGTTTCAGAAAACTTTGGGGAAAAATATATGTGTATGTTAAAAAAACAAAAAAAAATACATAATAAAATTGCTTAAAGTACATATTCATATGACAGCTTTTCATAAATACATTGACATTTAAACAAAAATTGGATTATTAAAAATTCAGACTCAGTCTGATTTTTAAAAATTTTATGTTTAGTATGGAGTTTTTATAGTTTTTATAACATTACATATTAGATATAAACCTTGAAAACTTCTTTGAATATTTCCCCAGGTTATGACCCCAAAGTCTGTTTCTTGGTCAAAAGGAATGCTTATTTTTAAGGGTTTTGATATAAGTTGTGGGTCTGAATGTTCATTTATCTATTTATTGGCAACAACCTTTTCCCTTTCGGAACACATTCTTATGAAAATGTTAGTTGAGTTTCCCTGTTCTGCCTTAGAGAAATAACAGACGTGTGTTGCAGGGTAGGACAAAGAAATGCTGTCTCTTTGAAATATGAAAGTGGATAGTTTAATCAAAGAGACTAAAAATGCTTAGACCTGGTTTATTTCGTTTCAGGCTCCCTAAGAGACATTCATTAGCTCCTGCTCCCTGTACCTCCACCCAGTGCTTTGCCGGCTCTAGATGACACTGTTCCTTTCAGTTTAAAAACTTTGAGGTATCCTGCCAATAAAGCCCTTATCTGTTTCCATTGGCCAAAGTCAGTTTTAAATGCCTCAAGCTAAGATTCTAAAAGATAGCATTCTTTTTTTCTAAATTTCTCTCCAAAGAGATCAAACCAATTTCTGTTTCCTTAACAGTAAGTGAAAGTGTTAAGGTACGATTCTGAAAAAAAAAAAATGGAAAAAAATACCCTAATGACAAATGAGGGCTGGCAATGATTTATTTAAAATTTACTTGACCAGATAGAAAAAATTGAAAACTACATGATATCACTTATATGTGGGATATAAACCTAAAAGCAACAAATGAACAGAACAAACAAACAGAGACTCATGGACGTGGACTATAGACTAGTGGTTACCAGAGGGTAGGGGGTG
>NW_011888811.1:5931469-5936032 GCF_000151845.1 Pteropus vampyrus
GTCTTGCAGTTAATATCACAGTGAATAAATGAAATCTCTTCTTCAAAATTAGAAAACTCATTTTGTGATGGGGGCATATTTTTCTCAGCAAACACAAATGCCCTTGTTATGCTCTGTGGAGATTTTCTTTTTAACAGTATGCTTGGATCTTTTTGGAGTCGCTTTGAAACTTGTCCAATCTTGCCAGCAAGTGATTATCAATTAGATGTTTCTGTGAATAAACATCCACCTTATTGTAATGATTTGCAGATGTAATTTTGCTTCTCTCTGTGTATCTGTCTGTATTTAACTGCATAGAGCAGCAACATATATCTGAGCTTAAAAATAACAAGGTATGTATTATTTTAAGTGGAAATTAGGGAACAAATTACCTATGAAACTGTTGGAATAACTGTTAGGGTCTGTTGGGTTTGAATAATCTTCATTTATATTTGGAGTTCAATTTAAACATAAAAGAACAGTTTAGCCAAAAGAAAATGCAGGTATTAGGTATGCAGATGATGTGGTTACTGATATAGCTGAAGACAACTAAACATATTAAGGTATTAAGGTATTTCCTTCCTTAGAAATGGCAGAAAAGAAAACCTTTAGTTAAGGCATTTGTAAGTGGGTGAGGGGAGCCTGGGGGAGTCTCCAACAGTACTAAATCTTTAAAAATAAACAACTTGACTGATTCAACTTGAAACAGAACAGACAGTGCTTAATTAAGTTAATATATATTTAGAATTATGAGAAGTAGGTATGCTTTTATAATTATTGGTAGAAAAAAGTATATATCAGTTTGAAATGTTGGCAATATTCAGACTGGGGAGTTTACTGCCATTTCATGTGAAAAAGTTGAGCCACAGTATAAATTATTTACTATCATCATTCAATGGAGAAGGACGTGTAGGTTTTGGCATCAGAGTATCTAAGTTCACATACAAACTCTACTAGTTATCAGCCAGTAAGCCAATAACCTTAAGTGTCAGTTTCCTAAAATGGAGAGTGGTGAGCAATACAACTGACCTTGCTGTATTTCTGTGAAGTTTAAATGTGCACAGTGGTCTAACATATAATACATAGTCCAGAATGGTAGACTACTGTTATCTCAAAACAAGTTCATGCACTCAAGCCCAGTGTTTGGTAATTCTGATTGCTGTGAATTAGAACATATGTTTCAAACCAAATTGACTACTAATTTGTATCAGGGTTTCTTATGAGTGGCACTAATGACATTCTGGACAATTCTTTCTTTTGGAAGTCTGCTCTATGCATTGTAGGATGTTTACCAGCATCCCTGGTCTCCATTCACTGAATGTCAATAATACCACCCCCATCCCACAGTCATGACAATTAAAAATATCTCAAAAAGTTGCCAAATGTCCACTGGCTGAGAACCACTAAATTAGATCAAAAAGTTTGAATGTTGGTTTTTGGAGAGCATTTCATGGATATTTTTATTTTAATGATCACATGGATATGTTCATTAATTCAAAATATTTACTAAAATTTCCTTGTAAATAAAAAAAAGTTATATGAAATTGTAATATACACGCATAATAAACACACATGGAGGCACTTGATCATTTCTCAGGTACCATTGTGGTTGAAGCTGAAATGGAGAGTCCAAAGCATACCATATACTTAACCCCTTCCCATCCTCATCTTTCATAGCAGCTGAGGGATCCTCTAGAGCAGTGGTCCCCAACCTTTTCGGCACCAGAGACTGGTGCTTCTATGAGAATCGAATGCCTGATGATCTGAGGTGGAGCTGAGGTGGAGCTAAGGCTGTGATGCTAGCGCTGGGGAGCGGCTGCAAATACAGGTGAAGCTTCGCTGGCTTGCCCACCACTCACCTCCTGCTGTGCGGCCCAGTTCCTAACAGGCCATGGACAGGTACTGGTCCACAGCCCAGAGGTTGGGGACCCCTGCTCTACAGAACACAGATTAAAAGCCATTGGCTTAGAGGAAGGACCCAGGAGAGAGGAAGCTAGATGATCACTAAGAGCAAGTGGGCTAAATCTTAAGGATATCTTATGTATAGTATAAGCGAAAAGAAGGCCAAGAAATGTCTACCAACATCATTTTTTGTATTTGTATGATATTTTTAGTTGCCGAACATACAAAAAGGCACTTCTGTGCCAGGCTAAGGGTTGGCAACACAGAGAAGTTTCTGTCAAAGGCTTCGATTAATAGTCTGGTCGAGGATTCATCTATTATCTTGTATCGCAATTTGGAGACCATATATGGTACATTAAGAGTGTGAATAACATTTGTAGAATATATGTGTGAATAAGTAAAATTCAAGAGAAGAATTTCTGTCATTCATCTTCAGTTCCTCTCCTACCTGCTTGAATGATTATGCTTCAATTTTGAGAGCATTCTATTCAAAGCTCTTATGAACATAATTTAGGTTGCCAGAAAAAATTTACAATGCCCGGTTAAATTTTAATTCTAGATAAACATATTTGTTTACTTTTTAATGTCTCAAATGACATTTGAAACATATTTATATTGAAGATATTTATTGTTTATCTGAAATTTACATTTAACTGTGTACACCATGTTTTTATTTGCAAATTCTGTCAACCTACCTGAAATTCCTTAATCAATCTTCTCTGTCCTTAAGCTTTCTCTTTTCCTAGAATCTCCTCCCTTCCCATTTTAGCCTTTCTTTTTAAATTTAGTTTTCCTTGTCATCTTCTATGAATTCTTTAAGCCTCAGAACAAATACTCCATACTTCAAGAAAATCTTGACTGCTTTATTACAACAAATTGTACTCTACATTTTATGGCATCATGACACCTTATAGTTCTTCATGATATGTTTCGGAATTATAATCAAATTGTTATATGGGTATTTATTGGTTTACTATTTTTCTTTCTTGCTAGATTTTAAACTTTATGCCAGCAGACTCAGGGGTTTATCTTGTTCAATGCTTCAACCCCAGCACCAATTATTAGGAGCTCATGAAATATCAATGGAATGAATAATTGCATGGTGTTCATCATAAATAGTTCAGCTATTGACTTGATATATTATTAGAGCAAAACCAAACATTTTACTTGCATGGAATGAAATGTCATTTTAATGTTAGTGTTCCATATGAAGGCATGGAACAGAATTTTATGAGTGTAAGATCAGAGACTTTTCCTCCTACATGGTATAGAACAGAACCCCTGGAGTTTTCTTTCCTGTTTGATTAAAGAAAGAGAGAAATTCAATAAGAATTGATTTATTCACCCAAATATGCATGGGAATTAGCAGCAGCTACATATTTCACTAAAAACAGGCAATTTTGTTTGATGTTCAAATAGTTGACCTGATACTACTCTCTAGTCTCACTCAGCATCCCTCTCATCATTGAGCATGAGTCAGTAATGGACTGTTTCAGGGCCTGAAATATGATAGAACCATTAGAACAAACCTTAGAGTCATACAGCACAGCCTTTCTTGAAGAGGGTATGGTAACACATCTCCAGCAACATGCTCCATGTTAAAAGGTATCTGAGGTCAGACAGTTTGGAGAGCACTTGACTCAAAGCTGTGGTGGACACTCACCATGTACAATGATTATAGAGAAGCCTGTAGCAAAGAAGCTTGTTTACCAGATATCAAACCCACCATTACTCAAGATTACGTGACTAGGAAATTATCTTTTTAATATTTATTAAAATTCCACAAACTTTGTGAAATGATTATCTGTGTGAGGAAACTGGGACTTAGAAATGGGCAATTAACCTTTCCAAATTTATGCAGTTATATATAGGTAGAAAATAAGTCCCCTGAGACCTATTCCATATTCCAACCCTTGATTCAGGAAGTTCAAATTGGGAACTATTTGAATGTGGACATCTTTTTCTCAAATGTAGGAGAGTGCTGACCATGGCATTAGCCTATTATTTATTATTATTATTATTATTATTATTATTATTATATTATCATTATTATTATTATTTTATGTCAAGTACTTAGGTTTTTTCTTCTTTTCTATTATTACAGTGGAGGTAACTAAAATGGAGCTGAAAATCTATGTTGGATGATCAGATGCAAATTTCTAAGAGGAAAAGATACTCAAGAAAATTTTTTCCCTTTTCATATCACTCTCTATACATGATCCAACAACAACAAAAAATAGAAAATATTTATTGAACATCTATGTGCAAGGCACTTTTTAAGAAACTGGAGATATGCTTGTGAATAAGAAAGTTAAATTTTTCCTCTCTAGAAGAGAGACAGAGATATAAAGTAGTGTGTGTGTGTGTGTGTGTGTGTGTGTGCGTGTGTGCGTGTGCGCGCGTGCGTGTAAAATATGATTTCAGGAAGTGATACAAACCATAAAGACTATTAGAGTACAATAAAGGTAGATGAAGCCTATTTCAAATAGCATGGTCAGAAGACAGACACCAACCAGCGACCCTCTAGAGGTAACATTTGAATGGGCTCTTACATGAATTTAGGAAATTAGTGAAGATATCCTTGTTGAGGAAACAACAAATGAAAATGCTTAGGAATGGGAATAATCTTGACACTTTTGAAGATGAACAAAGAAACCTTTATTTCTAAAGTTAAGTGGGAAA
>NW_011888811.1:5936082-5939997 GCF_000151845.1 Pteropus vampyrus
TATGGCATCATGACACCTTATAGTTCTTCATGATATGTTTCGGAATTATAATCAAATTGTTATATGGGTATTTATTGGTTTACTATTTTTCTTTCTTGCTAGATTTTAAACTTTATGCCAGCAGACTCAGGGGTTTATCTTGTTCAATGCTTCAACCCCAGCACCAATTATTAGGAGCTCATGAAATATCAATGGAATGAATAATTGCATGGTGTTCATCATAAATAGTTCAGCTATTGACTTGATATATTATTAGAGCAAAACCAAACATTTTACTTGCATGGAATGAAATGTCATTTTAATGTTAGTGTTCCATATGAAGGCATGGAACAGAATTTTATGAGTGTAAGATCAGAGACTTTTCCTCCTACATGGTATAGAACAGAACCCCTGGAGTTTTCTTTCCTGTTTGATTAAAGAAAGAGAGAAATTCAATAAGAATTGATTTATTCACCCAAATATGCATGGGAATTAGCAGCAGCTACATATTTCACTAAAAACAGGCAATTTTGTTTGATGTTCAAATAGTTGACCTGATACTACTCTCTAGTCTCACTCAGCATCCCTCTCATCATTGAGCATGAGTCAGTAATGGACTGTTTCAGGGCCTGAAATATGATAGAACCATTAGAACAAACCTTAGAGTCATACAGCACAGCCTTTCTTGAAGAGGGTATGGTAACACATCTCCAGCAACATGCTCCATGTTAAAAGGTATCTGAGGTCAGACAGTTTGGAGAGCACTTGACTCAAAGCTGTGGTGGACACTCACCATGTACAATGATTATAGAGAAGCCTGTAGCAAAGAAGCTTGTTTACCAGATATCAAACCCACCATTACTCAAGATTACGTGACTAGGAAATTATCTTTTTAATATTTATTAAAATTCCACAAACTTTGTGAAATGATTATCTGTGTGAGGAAACTGGGACTTAGAAATGGGCAATTAACCTTTCCAAATTTATGCAGTTATATATAGGTAGAAAATAAGTCCCCTGAGACCTATTCCATATTCCAACCCTTGATTCAGGAAGTTCAAATTGGGAACTATTTGAATGTGGACATCTTTTTCTCAAATGTAGGAGAGTGCTGACCATGGCATTAGCCTATTATTTATTATTATTATTATTATTATTATTATTATTATATTATCATTATTATTATTATTTTATGTCAAGTACTTAGGTTTTTTCTTCTTTTCTATTATTACAGTGGAGGTAACTAAAATGGAGCTGAAAATCTATGTTGGATGATCAGATGCAAATTTCTAAGAGGAAAAGATACTCAAGAAAATTTTTTCCCTTTTCATATCACTCTCTATACATGATCCAACAACAACAAAAAATAGAAAATATTTATTGAACATCTATGTGCAAGGCACTTTTTAAGAAACTGGAGATATGCTTGTGAATAAGAAAGTTAAATTTTTCCTCTCTAGAAGAGAGACAGAGATATAAAGTAGTGTGTGTGTGTGTGTGTGTGTGTGTGTGCGTGTGTGCGTGTGCGCGCGTGCGTGTAAAATATGATTTCAGGAAGTGATACAAACCATAAAGACTATTAGAGTACAATAAAGGTAGATGAAGCCTATTTCAAATAGCATGGTCAGAAGACAGACACCAACCAGCGACCCTCTAGAGGTAACATTTGAATGGGCTCTTACATGAATTTAGGAAATTAGTGAAGATATCCTTGTTGAGGAAACAACAAATGAAAATGCTTAGGAATGGGAATAATCTTGACACTTTTGAAGATGAACAAAGAAACCTTTATTTCTAAAGTTAAGTGGGAAATTGAGAGAGTAGTAGGTGATGATGAAAGGAAATTGTGTAGCAGCAGACCATGTAGGATCTTATAGATTATGATACTGAATTCAAATAGTATTTTACAAAGTGACAGTGAACCATTTGAGTCTTGATCACAGAGTCATAGTTCCCTGCCTCTTTCCCATTAGACAGAAGACTGTGTGTGGTCGCTGGTTGGTGTCTGTCTTCTTCACTAGGCATTCATTAGGCATCTATAGAGTTCAATGGGATGTAAATATGGTTCCACAATGTTAGTGAAACTTCATATTTTAGCTATACCTGGCAAAAAATGGAGAAATATTAAAACGATTAGAATTTGAAATCAAAGAGATATATTTATACCTAAGTAGATGACTGGGGCAATACTCTTCTTTGCACTTGGGCTTGAGCTCTTCTTATTTTTATAAAAGAACCCAACCTAGATGTAAATGCTGTTATTTCAGACAGTGCTTTTGTATACTAAACTTTATCCTTCAAACACAGCACTCACCTTAATCAGAATAGAACAGTAGGGAATATTAAAGCCTGAAGAAATTCAGTGAGTTTACATCACCAAAATACATCAAACTGAGTATTGGGTAAGTTTCTCTTTGTAACTGCATTGTCTCAGCTTTTACTTAAGGTAGCACATTAAATACAAAGTAAAAGGATTTTCTTTGCTTCTGCTTGTAGTCTGCAGAAAACGATAATCTAGATTTTTCCAGCCCATATGAAAAAATTTCATTAATTAAAATGAAACTATTACTAAAGCCCATGCTATGTTCATTGCTTTGTACTAAATGTTGGGTCTATTCATGATTGTGCTGTTACTTCTGCATGGAATTTTCTCTTCCAGCTTTCTTTCCTAATTTTTATTCTAAGAAACTAATATTTATTTTTTAGAACCTAGATTAGGTATTTATTGATATTTAAATTAATTGTCCGTCTTTTATATCCTCAACTTTTCATCTGTAGAACTTATTACATCTTCTCAAATTCATCAGTTCACAAATTTATCACCTCCTTGAGAGCTTCCCTAGAGAATGGATTCAAATGCATTTCTTCTGTATCCTCAAATATTAGCCAGTGTCTGGCATGTGATGTGTTTTTAGTAACTAGTAGTTCAATGAAAGACTGGAAGGAATATAGTAAAGATATTGTCCTGGTTTTCAAGGAGCTTATATCATATTTGAGAACAAAATGCTAATAAGATGATACAAAAGCAGTGAGATATCAAACTTTCTGCCTATAGAAATTTGGAAAAGAGATTAGAATTGTTGAGGAAAACTTCATGAAGGAAGACAACTTGAAGTATTTGCCTCAAGTAGAGAAGGTAGAGGAAACTTAACACGTATCTGTGAAACTTGTTATAATTATTGGTATTTAAAGGCAATGTAACTGAACTAACAAAAAAATAACTTTGATTCTGCAGAGAATAACAACTGATAGGGAAAATATCTACTTAATTCACTGTTCTCATAATTAAATGAAGGCTCTTTGTTGAGGGAAGAAATGCACTCCATAAAACACTGAGCAGACTTTCCAGCAGGTACTTTAGCTTGAGTTAAATTAGTTAACTGTCCGCTGGTAGTCATTTTGCAGATTAATTTATCTTGAGGAACAAAAGAAAAAAAAAAGTCCTTGGAGAGAAAGATAATTTCAGATCAGAACAAAGAGGTAACTTCCAGCTGTCTGATTCCTGTTCTTTGCGTGATAACAGGCTCAGATATTACCAAGATATCAAAAATTAGATAAAGAAATCAATTAGCACACATTTATACAATATCTTCTATTTGTCCAGATCAGAGTCCAGGATTTTCAATTACTCTAGAAGCATAGTTCTTGCTTCATGTTCACAGAGAATTGTCAATCTCTCCCTGGAGATGAATGAACACACAGAAGGTGGAAAACAAGTCAGTGTTTATTCTGGTGCTAGTTTGTATATTGACCACATTGGCTGATAACATTTCAGAAGCCAGAGATAAAAGTTTCTCAGAAAAGTAGGTATGGACTAGTCTTTTAAAGACTATGAGGGTGGAGTGCCTTGTGTACATGGGTCTATAGAAAAACTGTCTTTGACTAGAGTTCAGGGACCAGTCGTACTGTGAGTATAATTTATAATTTATAGTGTTA
>NW_011888811.1:5940047-5956088 GCF_000151845.1 Pteropus vampyrus
GAATATAGTAAAGATATTGTCCTGGTTTTCAAGGAGCTTATATCATATTTGAGAACAAAATGCTAATAAGATGATACAAAAGCAGTGAGATATCAAACTTTCTGCCTATAGAAATTTGGAAAAGAGATTAGAATTGTTGAGGAAAACTTCATGAAGGAAGACAACTTGAAGTATTTGCCTCAAGTAGAGAAGGTAGAGGAAACTTAACACGTATCTGTGAAACTTGTTATAATTATTGGTATTTAAAGGCAATGTAACTGAACTAACAAAAAAATAACTTTGATTCTGCAGAGAATAACAACTGATAGGGAAAATATCTACTTAATTCACTGTTCTCATAATTAAATGAAGGCTCTTTGTTGAGGGAAGAAATGCACTCCATAAAACACTGAGCAGACTTTCCAGCAGGTACTTTAGCTTGAGTTAAATTAGTTAACTGTCCGCTGGTAGTCATTTTGCAGATTAATTTATCTTGAGGAACAAAAGAAAAAAAAAAGTCCTTGGAGAGAAAGATAATTTCAGATCAGAACAAAGAGGTAACTTCCAGCTGTCTGATTCCTGTTCTTTGCGTGATAACAGGCTCAGATATTACCAAGATATCAAAAATTAGATAAAGAAATCAATTAGCACACATTTATACAATATCTTCTATTTGTCCAGATCAGAGTCCAGGATTTTCAATTACTCTAGAAGCATAGTTCTTGCTTCATGTTCACAGAGAATTGTCAATCTCTCCCTGGAGATGAATGAACACACAGAAGGTGGAAAACAAGTCAATGTTTATTCTGGTGCTAGTTTGTATATTGACCACATTGGCTGATAACATTTCAGAAGCCAGAGATAAAAGTTTCTCAGAAAAGTAGGTATGGACTAGTCTTTTAAAGACTATGAGGGTGGAGTGCCTT
Source organism: Pteropus vampyrus (assembly GCF_000151845.1). Taxonomy (NCBI): domain Eukaryota; kingdom Metazoa; phylum Chordata; class Mammalia; order Chiroptera; family Pteropodidae; genus Pteropus; species Pteropus vampyrus. The sequence goes on from NW_011888811.1 coordinate 5,940,953, forward strand.
GTGTACATGGGTCTATAGAAAAACTGTCTTTGACTAGAGTTCAGGGACCAGTCGTACTGTGAGTATAATTTATAATTTATAGTGTTAAAATAAATAGTGCAGAATTAAATTTTGGACTTTTTTAATACAGAAAAGAACTGAACTCCTTAATGTGAAGATGATTATTATATTAATATACTCACTAAGTGAATTTGATTAAGAGTAGGGACTCTATATAATTAGATTGAGACATTATTAAGAAAATGTTTGAACTAACCATTTGTAGAAGAGCAAAAGAGAAAATTATTTTCACTTTTTTTTTCATATTTTGATTTCTCTTTTTCCTCCACGTATTCTTTTCCCCCCTTTGTCTTTTTCTGTCTCCTCCTAATCTTTCTTCTAACTTACTTTTCTCTAAAAAGTGATGATCTGAGCAAAAATATATAAGGGCTGAAAATCAGTTTCAGTTGTCTGAATGACAGATGTATATAAATCACCCAGGTCAAAGATATCTTATATTCCTTTGACATAGTGGGAAATTGGATTTTGAGCACTTTATGTACCATATTGGTATCTGGAAAAAAAAAAAAGTATATATTTGAAGAGCATTTTATTTTTCGAGCAAATTCACTTTTTATTTCTATTTTTTAAAATAAAATCAAAAGCTATAGCATAAGTTCACTTTAGTAATGTAACATCAAAAAATACCTTGCCTTCCTGCTTCTCACTCTTCTCCCTTAGAAGGCTTAGCCGGATTGTAAAATAGCCAGAGGAAGGAGCTGATTCTGGTTTCTGTAGAAGTGAAGAAAGTCTAACTTAGTGTTTTTGCCGTGGCATGTTATCAGTGAGGATTCATACGGAGCACTTTTCATGGGCCAGTGAATACATGCACGCTGAAGACTGGCCTTGAGAAAGACTGACGTCAGTCCTGCACCTGCCCTTCTGCAACCTGCTGGGCCTCTTTATTACTGGAAATAGCTCCACTGAGTGGTCTGGACTGGCCTGGGATAGAGAAGCAGCTTCCTTTGTTTCCTTCTTCCTTAGGAACACAAATGATTGTGTTTATGAGAGTGAAAAGCAGATTTCTCAAATCACCTATTTATTTTCCATTGAGTTCACAACTAACATCCATACAAGGAGGTGGGGAAAGTTAGCTCATGACCTAGAACATTCTCAAGAGGTTTACTGAATTTAAAGAATTAATTCAGAATTTCACAACTACAAAATGTGTGGTGGGAGGCCATTAGAATGATATCAGTTTTTCCTATTGTGATTTCTGGTAAATTAGTGAATGTCACCACTATGCCAGCCAACTTTACATTAAGGTACAATGTCTAGGACCATAAAGTTTTTGGAGGGCTTCTGAAAATATTTAAAATAATATTTAAAGTAATTTCATTCACATATGTGAAAACAGAAAAATTAAAATTGATAACAGTTTAATTGTCCATAGATTCTTTTAGGACAACTAGACAACTGCATCACAATGCAATTCTTATGTAGCTATGAAAATCATGAAGTGTAATAAAACCTAATAAGGTTAAAATCATAAGAAAATATGAATACTGTACCTTATAATAAAATTAGAGAACTGAGAAAATTCCATTTTCACTTATTTATTATAATTACTTATGACATTTAACAGGTTTGCGTGTATATTTTAAAATTCCTAATTCAGCTTGGGATAAGGACTCCCAAAGTATAAATATATGGACTACGAAGGTCTTAAAATAACTCTACCATTATCTGTTTTTCATAGAAATCATGAGTTCTTTCTGTTTACTGTGTCACTCATTCATTTACTTCTTTCCATTCCCATGCCACCAGAATTCACTTCATCCCTCTTTATCATCTGATCACTCCAAATTTCTAATAGTCCTCCCTGCCTCCAATTTTGCCCTTCTCTTGTGAATTTTCCCCACCACAGCATAGTGTGATTTACCACGCACCTCTGACCTTGTTCTCCCCTCTCAGTGACACTCAGTGCTTGCAGAGGAAAAATCTTAACATGATAAAAATTAACCTCCAGATTACGGCCCAGCTAACCCACCTCCCCAAACTCATCTGTCTCAGTCCCAACCATTGTCTTCTCTTTCCCTTTTCCATGTATACGCACTTTTCTTCTATTCATATTGAACTAGAAGAAGGTGGGCTTCTGTACGTGGTCTTCTCGCTGCTGGAAAAGTTTCCACATCCCTCTTCCCCACAGTGCACAGGGGATACATTTTCTCATTCTTAAAATCTGAATTTATAAAACATTTATTCTGTTTTCGAAGATATAAAGTGGGTGGTGGTTTTACCAACTCCTAAATCTCTTTCTCTTCTCCTCCTAGAACCCTCCTCTCCCCAGCCATAATACTCAACTTTGTTTCTTCTATATGTTATATCAGGCCTTCTTCTCTGTATTCCTTGCACACTGTTTTGCTCTTGGAATTACTTAGGTTATTCCTTTACTGTTTAATTATTATGCAGTCTCCCAGGTCTTTAATTCATACTACCTACAAGAAGACTTCTCTGGTTACCACTTTCCGCTATAAAAAATTTAATTCTCAGAACACATAGCATACATTATCTGTTTAATTTATTCAACATTTACCATATACCTCTCTGAAACATCACTGGTGTCTTGTCATAAATGATTGTTCAGTTCTGATACGAACAGTTTTGATATGGAAAAAACCAGTTGCAAGTTTTTTTTTAGAGTGAAAATTCTGTATATCTTCTGAAGCACCTAGCAGACTGGTTTATTTACATAGTAGAGGCGTGGTAAAAAATAAAATAATTAATTGAATGAATAAGTGGATATGTGACAAAATAATGATTTTGTTGACTGAATAATAGTGACAAATGGAAATAATTTATTTTATAGCAGTTGAGAAACAAATTATGAATAGTTTTTTAAAAATCAAATTGTAAGAAATTTTAAAAGAACTATAAGCCTTTAATAAACATGGCTTAGAGAATTGGTAGTAGTAACTTGCTATGAATTTTGACCAAAATGAAATTACTTTGGTGGGAATCTTATCAAGGAAAAGTTATTATATATAATAGATCAGTGATATATGCACATTTTCGTATCCTCTTAGTTTTCTCATTTTTTATGAGTTTAGACTCCTTTTGCATTTGAAATTGAAGGATTTAACATAACGCAACACCTGCTGATGAATTATTTGACCTGCCAGCGTTTTAACCTCAGAGCACAATATTGTGGTAATTGTCACCTGTTTTTGTATTTTCAGTCAGTAAAATACTGTTGTAACATTTAGCCTTCATGTTTTGTGAAGATGGTAAATAGTACACTGCTGTGTTAAACACACCAAACATTAATTTAAAAATCAATTAATTAGCATCATCTTGATGGGATAGAGCATTGTATATATGAGATAGGGACAGACATTTTGATTACATATGTTAACTCATATCACTTCTGGGGTTAACATGTAAAAATATTAAGAAATGATAAAAGAAAAAATTAAGATTTGAGAGAGAAATCGCAGAAATCTGTTGCACTGTCTCAGTCTGGGATATTTCCACATAATTTCAAAACATTAAATAACACAAGCAATAAGAAACCTAAAGTGGAAACAGAACCATAAAAAGGAAAATAGGTCAACAGGTTTTAGTTTCTGTGTTTTTTGATGTTTTGTTGTCTTTACTGCAGGAAAAAAAAAATTGTTGAGTGCCTGAATTGTTCATTTTGATGCCAATTTTGTTGGTAGGATACACCATAGCTTTTTGAATCTTAAAAATCAGCTTACTGGAAGATTGTCTGCTATCTAAAGAGTGTAATGGCAGAAATCAGTCACTGTCTATCACACATTCCTACTTTTTCCATCCATAGCTTGCAGTTGTGGCTGGCAAGTGGGTAGCTAGCCAGAAACTCCATCTCCCTGCATGTAGATGGGACCATATGAGTAGTTTTTGCTAAATGAATGTTTCATTTCCGGACTAAATTGGTTAACAAAATGAGGTATGCCTTCTCTAGTTATAGCAACTAGAGCCATCCTGTGATCATCAACTCTAGAACTATTATCTCCATGCCACCCTGCTATTCACAATTAGATCTTTGGCAGCCAATTTGATTGCATACTACAAAAACGTCTTACCAAATGATAATTCTAGAGTTAACATTTTTTGTATTAATTTTTTAATCATCTGCTGTTTCTTTAAAAGTATATATTTAGTGCCTTTGATGATGAAGTATTAACAGTGCAGAAGTTAATGATTTAGGCAGTGCATCCATTTCCAATCTAACAGGGAAAACAAGTATTAGCCAATTTATCACAATTACAATAAGTGCTATAAAAGAAAAGCAAAAAAACAAGAGCTATGAAAGGGTAAATTCAATGTCCTACCATAGTCTGAGGAGAGGAGCAGTCAGATAAAGATTCGGAAAAAATAAAATGATACTTAAGCTCTTTAGGAATGGACCAGATGAGGAGGAGGAAGAGAGAAGGGAGATGAGAAGGAACTAAATGTAAAAAGACTGAACTCTGAAAACGACTGATGCTTTGGAATTTTGTCACTATTTCAAGATATTCTGTGTATTCAAGTAATATGGTAACCCCATGTCATAAGCATTGTATTGCCATACAATCAGAAAGCAGTTAGTATGTATGAATTACTTATTATGTACACAGCTCACTCCTTGGTGAAATAGGGGATATAAGCATATACAAGCAAGGGCCCTAACAGCTGAGGTGGTACGATATCCCACAGAGTCCATATTACCACTCAAATGACAATGGATAACACAGGTATCACATAATCAGATTTGGCTTCCTGTTTATTGTTAACATTCATGCACAAACAGAGCTCAGGTGAGTACTTCTTTGGATTTATATACAGATTCTGGCACAAGATTCTGACTTCCTTCCATTGGGGTAACTAAGCTGAAGTGCTGTAACTTTTGATTTACCGTTTTTGTTTTGCCATGTGAAAAAGACCAACATGCTGAAAGAAGTAGAGTCGAGAGCTGGGGGATGGGGAGTGTAAAGAAGATGATGGTGCTGCTTAATTTCATGCTTCTAATCATACCTAATGCTAACTATTGAATCCTTAATTCTCTTTCTTCTCTTTCTCCTCATCCATGTTCCTCTTTCTTTTCTTCTTCCTCTTCTTTAAGCCAGTTTGAATTGTGTCAACTGAAAGCATGCTCAATAAAATAATGCAAGGCTACACAGAGCCTGAAAATAAGAAAAAGGAGCTGCTTAATTACACTTAGGCATAGAAAGTAAAGTTACTTTCTAGTTGTCACTTAAAGTCAAATTTAAGTATGAAATTAGGCCATTCAAGGGGATGTTCCTCACAGATGAAGTCATTGTAGTGAACGTATCCCAGAAAAATATTAGGATTAGGACAATGAACTTCATGAACGTTGTTGAAGCATAGCAAGGCTTCACAGAAATACTTTGATTTATTAATAGTTACATAAAACTCTATGTGCCCTTTAATTAAAAACTCATAAAATGTAAAGGACAAATGCCTCAGTAAAATGCTGAAGCATTTGTTCCGTAAAATATAAATGACTTACAGTCAAGAGTGTCTTTCCTTCTTTCTGATTTTTTTAAATGACCTACATATTGTAAACCAAAAATACATTTCTCTTGGAACCTAAGCCTAATAGACAATAGTTTGACCAAGCCATGTGGCATTTTACAGTTAACTTTTAATTATGACTCAAGCAACAGTCATAAAAGATTGAAGGCTAATATAGAAAACCTTAGGCTATAACCTAATAGATTCCTACAGAAAAAGCCAAACTTTGTTCAAAGAATCACAGTGAATAACATTTCACACAATTCAAACATAAGAAAGCAAAATTGACAAACTAATCAAAAACAGACTCACAAATATAGTGGACAATTTGGTGACAGACAGAGAGGAGGGCGGTTTGGAAGGCTGGGAGAATGGGATGAAGGGTTAAAGAAGTAGAAATTAGTAGTTGATAGAGGGTCATGGGGATGGGGAGCACGGCAGAAGGAATGCAGTTAGCATTTATATATTGGCTAGGTGGAAAAGCAGAGGAGAGAAGGAACAATTAGGGGGATCATTGTATACACTATATAAATGTCTAACCAATGTAGTGTATACTTGAAAGTAATTAGAATTAATTAATTCTTTAAAAGAGAAAGCAAAATTGAATCATTAATACCTTGAATGTGGATGATGTCAAACATTCAGTACAATCACAGGCAATAATCTGAGTAGCAGAGGAACACGTTTTCCTGGTTAATTGAGACTTCTCTTCCTATTGCATATTAAGTACTTTTTGATATACTTTATGCTAAAGCTCTTTTGGGTATAATTCTCATCAAAACCATGCATTCAGAAATTACATGTTTTATGTATCAAAGATATTATCATGAGAGATTATAGGCTGCTCTACTCAAAACATCTACCCCACTGGTGAATTTCATTGAAATTACCTGACCTGCCATAGATGAGTTGAAAAACATCCTATTAAAGGCTCTGTCTTCAGGGAATCCGTTTCACCTTAACACTTCAGCCTTGCCAACAACTGTTTTCTAGACTTATTTCCAAATTTCAACTTCAGAACCAATTTTCTTAGCCTGCCTTCTCAGACTTTATCTAGTGGAATACCTTTTCTAAATTGAGATAGCCTCATGATATAGCCTTTTTTGTGTGTGCCTTAGTCCTCACTGGACATGGTTCTGCATTTTTAACCCATGGAGTCCTAGCCTGGGACCAAAGTTTTTCATGTAAGAGAGTTTGAGCAATTTCAGATGACTGTTAGAGACAGAAACCAAACCAAAACTGTCCGAGGTAAAAGAACTCATAGAGTTATTTTCCAACAAGTCTAGAATCAGGATCGCAAACAATGCCCCTGGAACTCATTTTTAATTTTGTGCCTTTCTTTCATTTTAGATCCATTCAGTCATTTTGTTCCTAGGTGGGAAGCCCCCAAAATATCAGGCTTATATGTGATCCTCTCAGTAGTCATTTCCTTGAATCAAAGATATTAGCATGAGATTATAAGCTGCTCTACTCAAGAAGGTTTCATTTTCCTAATAGTTCCAGAAAAAATATAAGGATTTAGTTTCACTGGACTGGCTGCCGTTGGTCATGGTTTCATTCTACTGTAGCCAGATGAGATAACATGCTGATTGTCCAGGGCTGGATAATACACTCGTAATTGGAACCAGAAGAGTGATAATGAGAAATGAGTAATTCCAAAAATTAAGATCAGCATGTCATTATCAAAACAGGAGAAGTGGATGTTGAGCAGGCAAGCAAATCAAACCGAAAAAAATCAAATGTCCTTTGTATGCTCAATGCAATAGTAAGAGGCACACCTAATTTCTTCTGTGATGTTATTTTTAATACTTACTAAATTCCAACTAGAAATTATAATGATTGCAAAGATTACTAATTGCAGTGGTTTGTCAAGCTCAGTGTCAGATCCAATCTTTTTCTAACTGCAGTCTCTGTGGACCAGTGATGATTAATTTTGATCTCAATGTATCTCTAAAGGGGTAATGATGATTGTGCAGTCAATCCCAACAGAAGTATGTCTAGTTTCAAGAGCCCAAATAATCACAGTGCCATTTTCCCAAATCTGAGGAGCCTATCCATCAACAGAGTGCTGAAGCCAAACTCCTCCTGGGAAACTAAATGCAGCAAAGGAATTGATTTTGTTGGGTTTTCCTTTAACATTAATTACCATTTTTCTATGTGCCTCAAATGCTTCTTGACAAGGAGATGATTTACTTGTGGCAAATAGCTACTCGTTTCCATCGGTAATGAAGCTTGTCTTTGTCCTGGTTATATACAGACTGGTTAGGACAGTCACATTATTGGAAAATGTATTACCCGACTCCAAGGTACAGATATATCAACTCCAAGAGTTGATGTAAAGTAATCATTTTTTTTTCAAGATACAGTTTGATAAACTTCAGGCATACCTTGAGAGCATGGTTGACTTCTAATGGAATGAAATAGGGATGCAATCAAATTATGGCTTGGTCTACTATTATAGTATATCAAGGAAATTGATGAATATATAACATATAAGCTTCATAACATTGAGAATGTTTGCCTTACCCATGGTTGTACTTATAATTTATGATAATAATGCCTGACAAGCAATAGGCACTAAAAAATATTGGCAAACAAATAGATTACAAGGTAGAATAAAACTAGAATTTTTAAGTAGTCCAAATTCTAAATCATATTTCGTCTTGTGAAAAACTAACTGAAACTTAATTCATCCTGAAATTCAATATAACATGGAAAAATTAAACAGATCACATAGCTAAAAGAGTAACGAACTGAACCCAAGTATGTTTGATTCCAGAGTTTATTCTATTTTTTTTCATTCACTGTGTTAGCAGAGCAGATTGACGCCTGAGGACCTGGACTCCAGGCTCAAGGGCCTGGGCCAGATGCCAGGATTCCTCTAGTTGCCAGCAGTGTGACTTTGGGTGGGTTGCTTAAACTTTGTTTTAATTTCAACAACTGAAAACTGGGAACATTATGACAAATAAGAAATTTTTAAGTGATTAGAAGAATTTGTGACTTGTAGAAAATTTTGCACATTTTCTTGTTAAATAAGTTCTAAAAACAAATGTACTTTTCAGCAATAAATGAAAGAATGAATGAATGAAATAATTAAATGAACTAGTGTTTTAAACAAAGGTAAAATTTTTCAAAAGTTACTCCATATGTATTTTTTTAGATCTTGTTCTAAATCAGTGTTAAAGCCAAGAATATACAAAATATTTCATGATCCCCATAGTCTTTTTTGTAACATGATGGAAATATCAGAGGACAAAATAGTAAATATATGCTTTGGGTTTTGTTATGTAACATAGCCTATTAACCATTTTAGGTCATATTATATTGTATATTTCAAAATACGACATTTCCTATAGTAAAAAAGCATACGTATAGGTCAAAGAGATTTAAAATAACTTGATTTTTATGGCTTCAGGTTTTCTATAAAACAAACTAAATTTTCTAGAATAAGTACAGAAAAAATATTGCATAGAAGAAAAATAATTCAACTAACAGCTAATTTACCCTAGATACCTGCAAATCATTAAATTTTAAAAGCAGCCATTTTTATTACTTCACATTATTCCTGAGATTCAAATAATAGGGGACCAAACTATTTGAAAGTTATCATCTGTGAAAAGGAAAGATAACAGTCCTAATAGATTTCTTCTAGTATTCTAATGGAAATTATTATGATGAGAGCATCATTTCTTTTAAGGGTTTCATTACTTTTTATATCCCAGGGGGGCAAAAAAAACGTAGCATACATATTTTCCCCAAATCACTATAAATTAGAGAAGGCTTCTCTTAAACATCTGCTATTTGCTTTACTTTTTCCCTTGACCTAACAAGCAGGTAGGAAATTATTAACGGATTTGGACTGTATAAAGTTAACACTGACCATTCCCAATGACTGGGGTATCAGTGCTTACCTACCATTTCACTAGGACTTAATGTTTTCACTAATTCAATTAACTGGACAATGGTATCTGCTAAACTAAAAACTAAAAAGATAAAAAATATATATATATTTTTTTCCTCCAAAGAGCTTGTGATTTAACAAGACAGGCATAGACAAGTGAAATGTCCATATAACATAGGAAATATTCTAATGTGTTAGCCAGGTTAAAATAAAGGTGTGTGCATGTGTGTGCACAAGCATGCCTACACATACATTGTTTTTTTCTTTTTCTTTTTCTTTTTTTTTTGGTTGTTTATTTTTTTTAATGGGAACACAGAGGAAAAAGAACAAAGTCCTAAGAGGCAGAGGTGAGGACAGTTTTTAAAAGAAATTATACTGAGGCTAAGTCAGTATGAGATCAATATTAATTTTTTTGCATATATAATTAAGCTTCAAACTGATTATTTACACTAAATAGTTAAAATAATTCATTTTAAATTATTCTAAATCAAAATCGTTGAATACTTTATTAAATCTTCACTTTTATAGGACTTTCTGAAAAAGCCAGTACTGAACTGGGTCCAATACTAGGCTTGGAGTTTTAGTAAATAAAAATACAAGATATCCAGTTTAATTTGTATTTTGGATAAATGATGAATAATTTATTTAGTATGACCAAATCCCATGTAATACTTAGGACATTTTTATACTAAAAAATATTATTTATTTTTTTATTTGAAATGCAAATTTAACAAGGTATTTTCTAGTGCATGTAGCAATCCTACTCAGGCTGAAAATAAAATAGAATAAACTTGGGATATGAAAGGAAACAAAAACTGAGAGTAAATAATAACCAATGTGTATGAGGGGGTAGCAGAGAGATGTTTTTCACCAAAGTAATATCATTTAATATCTGAAGATGGGAAAGATTTTCTAAAAATACTTATAAATGTAATGGGATATTTTATGCCATACTTTATACACTCTGTTTCTGAGAAACTTCAGGAAAAGTAACTTTCTGTCTATAGATTTGAAAAAGCACCCTAATTGTAGCTTGGCATTAACTGAAATCCAAATTGACATAAATATCAAAGTCTTCTATTCCTCTGTTAATTGCTGACTCTTGGAAAGATTGCAGTGTTGTATGTTGGCTAAAATTCTGGTTGGATTAATTCTGGAGCAGTTATGACCCTGAGATCTATTTCTGTAATTCTCACTAGGGCTTGGAATTGATAATCAAATTTCTGAAAGTCTTTTTGGTATAGTTAGGAATGTTCCTGGGCTTATTCTGGTTAGAATAGATTTACTCTTGCAACAATACCTTAATTTAAACAAGCTTTACACTGGTGTCTGCAGCAATAAGATGAATATAAGGAACTAATAGAAACTCTTCAATGGTACTTTAACCAGAGAACTGTAATTGCTTTAGATATACATCATAAATTATAACCTAACAATAAAACCCCCTTAGATCTCCTAAAAACTAAAGTGTGCATGGACTATGTGAATAAAAAGGACTTTAGACAGTAACTAATACTTTTGTTTCACCTAGTTCTTAATTGAGAGCCTCTTAAAAAGTCCAGGAAGACTGAAAACATTGTTTTTGTATGTCAGCATTTCTATTCAATATCTGCTCAGGGAGGCCCTTAATTACATATTCTGTTTAGGTAAAGCAGTTTACTTCTACTCTCTTATGTTTAATCCTCAATGACAGTACAGAAGAATGTAAAGATAAACTTTAATTATAATGCTTTGAATAATGCCACAAAATCTGAAAATATGAAAACAGCAGAACAATATCTGTGCTATCGCTTTTGTGTATTTCTAAATACCTGATTCCTTTATACAATTTTTAATCAATACAGTAGTCACTGTAAATGACAAACCTCCAAATTAATTTCAAAAATCCTTGGGCAAAAGTTATATCACAATCACAATTTAAAGCAGTAACTATTTTATGTTTTTCATGATTTCTTTGGAAAAGTGTGGGAGAAGGTCAAAGGGAATGAAATCATAAAACAATGTATTATGGAACCATGGCATCTTCTAACTAGAAAGGAACTCATAAATAATTTCCATTCATTTATTCGAATATATACTTAGAAGCTTGGGCTGCTATAACAAAATATCATAAATTGGGTGGCTTAAATAACAGATATTTATTTCTCACAGTTCTAGAGGCTGAGAAGTGTAAGATCAAGGTGCTGATAGATTTGGTTCTTGGTGAAGATCTTCTTCCTGTCTTGTAGACGGCCGCCATCTTGCTCTGTCCTTACATGATTTCTTCTCTGTGAGCAGACAGAGAGAGAGAGAGAAATAAGCCCTGTGGTCTCTTTCTATAAGAATACTTGTCCCATCATGAGGACTTCACCCTCATAATTTCATCTAAACCTAATTATTTCCCAAAAGCACCATCTCTAAATATCATCATATTGGGGATTAGAGCTTTAACATATAAATTTTGGGGCACATAAACATTCAGTCCATAACAATGGGCTGAATAAGCAAGGAATTATTCTATATACTTGAATATAAAGAAACTCAGAGGCACACAGAAGTTAGCTAATTCAGATATCAAATGAAAATCATTTTATTGGGATATAGTTGAGATTTAAAAACATGTGAGAACCTATTCCATGGTTGAAATAATGAATTGTACTCACACATGCACTTTTAGCACAAAAATTTATCCATAGTAAACAACGAATTAATATTTATTGCATTGATAAAATAATTTTCTGTAACAGGTCTTTATTCTGAAGATTATTATATGCTAAATAAACCAATCCATTTAGTTAGTTTGGATACTAGAAGGATGAGTTCCCTGGGAAAAAGTACAGATGAATTTATATAACATCTCCACACGTATATTCACTTTCAAATTAGTAAATAAGAAAAAAATAAGAATACTTTTATGCAAAAAGTAAAAATGAATAGAAGGAAGCCGAATGGGGAAGTGTGAAGAACTGAATTTTTTGTTTATACAAGGATAAAGCAGAAAAACATCTGCATTTGCTTTCCTGGTTTTGAAACTGCCATGTAGTGAAATTCACTTAGTATTTTGTAGTGGGCTGTTCTATAACCTTAGCTTTATTATTTTGAACATCATTTTCAATTGAATGGAATACTAGGTGTAATAGGTAGAGAAAAAATTTGATAGAATAGCTTCAAATATAGGTGAAGATGCCAGAAAAGCTGGGCTACATGAGCTGTGCATATATATGCTTTGTTATTCATGCTGTATTCACTGTTTCTCTTGTGTTTGACTTTCCTTTAAAAATAGACTGCCAAAAGTCAATTTTTCTATAAAATTTGCAATCTAGTTTGTTCTTTTGTGACTCAAGTTTTATTGAATACTAATAGTGACTTGATACATAATAAGATATATTTAGAAATCTCTCCTTTTATTCAGATGTACCTCACAGTTACTCCTGTAATTCGTAGAGAAAAATAAATATTTTATTCATTACCCAGAGTCATGAGGTATAATTATTATCATAGTTGACCATATCAACATTCAGAAGCAACCACATATCTTGAAGAAAAATATTGAACATCTCTTTCCCACCCATATACACAAATGAATGTTAAAGGAAAATATAGGTATAATATTAGATGGAGGAAATTTGGCTTGATAGAAATCTGTAGTAAGAAAGCATAGCTTTTAGGTGATAATGATGATGAGTTCAGTAAATATCGACGGTGTGAAATGACTCTGAAGACTCCTGATCAAACCTAAGGATGAATAAACCAGAGCAAATGAGAGGATTCTTCTATTGTGCTTCATACTGATCAAACTGCCTCTAGGACACAGTACTTAATTCTTTATAAGAGCTCTTTAGAAAGGATGTTGATCAACCAAACTGTTGAGGAAACAAGATATTCTAGTAAAGAATAAAGTTTTTTCTAGGAGAGGAGTACTTAGAGGCTAAAATCATGTGTGTATGTAAGAGAAATTAAATTTGTATATATTACTGAAAGAAATGATAGGGTATAAGAAATTTGGTTCAAGCTTAAGAACTTTGTCATTTTGTTAGTCTGAGGATGGTATAGTTTGCCATGTAAATTAATGAGATCTATTACCACTAGTAGACTCTCTTTTGGAAAGTATTTTGGAGAGTATCTTACAGTAACCAATCCTCTATCAACTAAATCCTTCAAGGCCTTTTATAGGCCTTCTCCCACCAATTGTTTCTCCTACCCACTCTCTAATGAATTTATTCCTGAATGTCCTCATTTCTTTACAATGGCAAAACATTCAGTCTCTTAGGTTCCGATGTATGATCTTGTTATGAAAGATTGGGTGACTAGCTTGAATCTGGGCTGACATATTGAAAAGGCACGATGTGTGGTTCCAAGACTAGATTATCAAACCAATGGTAGCATTAAATATATTCAGTACAGAAGGAGGATTTTAGATTCAAATTAGAAGCAGGTCTGTGGTACATCCACTTACTGACAGTTGTCTAAGCCTGCAATTAAATGAAAAGAACCATTTTGCATAGACTTGTTAATAAAAATATATTGTTGGTCAAACAATTTTATTTCACTTGAAACACTCACTACCTCCACTTGCTGTATCCAGCCATTATGAAAATTTCATGTCGCTGTACATGTAATTTGTCACAAAGTTTCTAATTTTCACTGTTTTGTGATGGCTGATTATAAATTGTTTTTTGCTCCTAATAGCAAATTGTAAGGATAACACTATTCAGAGCATTACTTTTAGGGTAGAAACAAAGACAGAAATGATCGTAGTGTTAGCCACAGCATACCTTTGGGAACAGAAGGTCATTTTACATTTCTAACAGATGCTGTTATTTCTAAATTTCTTAAAGAAAGTGAACAGCTCTTTGAAAGCTGTTGCTAGATTGAGAAAACATGGAGGCCCCCAAATAAACCTGTATGTTATTCAGGAGGCATATATTCAGTTGTTAAAATATTGAAGACTCTCAATCCACATTGTTTTACATATCAATACAACTGCAGCATCAATGTGTATGTGTGTATATATACATATTTGTGAACCTTCCATATATTGAATAAGCAAACTACAAAAATTAATAAAAATAATTGATAATAAAAAGATTATAAACATATTTACAGAGAAAATGTTGGGAGAAGCAATTCTAAAATGGAAATCTGGAAGTTATTTCCTTTGGGAAAAGTACTTAGCACCTTTTGCAAAGTGCGAATAATTCTCTAACTTTTAATCGTAAGAATTCTCTCTTTTAGCTGACAAAGGAAAATGAGGACTACTATTTCCAGTTTCGAAACAAGACAGAGTAAATTTAATGAGTGTCATTCCCATTAGTGTGATTTTTATTTTCGTCTGAGATAAACTAAAACTCTAGATGTTAAGAGATCATCAAGCCTGCCTTGCAGGGAACTAGGTGGTGGCCTGAGTTATTCAATAAATAAGCAACAACCATATTCAATTAATTCTTTAAAAAAAATGAAAGACTTTGCAAATAGAGATGGCCATACATGTAAGTGGCATCATGAACATAGGCTAGTCATATGAAAAATGGGATTAACAGCATAAAAGAAAGAACTTTCCTCTTATTGTGTTAGAAAAAAGTCTGAAATTTCTATCTTTGCATTTTATCCAGAAATGTATCTTCAGTCATTAGCTTATGTTACAATATAAAAATGAAATGATTTGATAGAAAGGCAAAGCCAAATATTTTGTAGCTTCTGCAATGAAGCGATGGAACTGATTTCCCCATTTCTTGAATC
>NW_011888811.1:5956732-5963093 GCF_000151845.1 Pteropus vampyrus
GAACCACCACCAAAATCAAGATATAGAACAGTTCCACTACCCTTTGCTAACCCTTTCTACTAACAACCTCAGCCTTATCCCCTGGAGATGACTTATATGATTGATCTATTCTCAATCACTGTAAGTTGTGTTTTCAAGAATGTCATATAAATAGAATAATACAGTATATAATCTCTTCAGACTAATTTTTTTCACAGTCTACATAATGTCTTTGAGATTCATCCAAGCTTCTGTGTATATCAATAGTTCCATTTTATTGCAGAGTAGTATTCCATTTTATGCATATACCACAATTTCTTTATTCTTGTACCTGATTAATTACAATTGGGATAGTCTGGTGTTGGATGATTAAGAAAGAGCAGCTATAAACATTTGCCTACACGATGTTGAGTAAACATTAATTTTTATTTCTCTATTGTAAATACCCAGGAATGAGATTGCTAGGTCATATGGTAAGTGTATTTTTAACTTAATAAGAAGCTTCCAAAACTATCTGCACTATTGCACGTTCCCACCAGCAATGCAAGAGAATTCCTATCGCTTTGTATCCTTGCCAGGATTTGGTGTTGTCAATATTATTTTAGTCATTATAGTATGTTTGTAGTGGAATCTAATTATGGTTTTAATTTGTGTTAGCCTATGACTAATGATGTTGAACATCTTTTCATATGCTCATTTGCCTGAGTGTGCTTTCTTTGGTGTTGTGTATGTTCAAGACTTTGGGCCATTTCTTGGATGTTTTTTTCTCTTACATGAAAAAAATAAAGTTGCAGTGAAGAACACTGTTAGAAGATTGTGATAGCCACCAACGAAGATGGCCCCAACGATCCCCACTATCTGATATTAACACTCTTGGGTGCTCACTTCTCACAGCGTACAATGCCTATTGGTTTGTGTCGCCAATAGTTATAGTTTGCTGACCTCTGATCTTGTTCTTGTTTCTATATGCACTTGAAAAGAAGTGTATTCTGCTCTTGTTGGAGTGTTCTATAAATGTCAATTAATTTCAATTGGTTCGTGGTATTGTTTCACTCTTCTGTATCCTTGCCAATTTTATGTCTTATCAATTCTATCTGTTACCAAGAGGGGAGTGTAGAAGTCTTCTACTGTATTTGTTTTTGTATATTTCTCCTTTTTGTCAGTTTTTTATACTTCAAAGCTTCTACAAACACATTTAAGAATTTTTTTTGGTCTTTTTGGTGACTTAACTCTCTTATTGTCATGAAATCTCTCTCTTTATCTCTGGTAATTTTCTTTGCTTTGCAAATGATACTTCGATATCAATAGAGCCACTCAAGCTTTCTTTCAATTAGTATTTACATGATATATCTTTTTTTTATTCTTTTACCTTTAACTTACATATATAATTATATTTGAAATGAGATTTTTATAAACAGCATATAGATGGATATTTTAAAATCTTTCTCTGTCTTTTAATTGGTAAAATTAACACTTGAATTTAATGAAATTATTGATACATTAGGGGATATGTTATTATGAACTAAATCATGTCCTCCTAACCTCCAATGAGACTCTATTTGGAGATAGGACTTGGAAGAGGTAATAAAGATTAAGTGAGGTTATAAAGATTAAGTGAAACCTTAATCCAACAGGACTAGTATTCTTATAAGAAGAGGAAGAGGCACCAAAGATCTCTTTCTCCTTCTCCACATGAACAAAAAGGGGAGGCCATGAGTTTTAAAGTTTATGAGTTTCATGCAGGAATCTGGGACAAAGATTAGAAAAATTATTATTCAATAACAGCCTTTTGTTTCAATTATCAAATGTATGGTACGAATCTCAAGAGGAGAAAAATAAGCTATTATATTTACTCAAATGTTTACCATTTTGGTTACTTTTCTCATTTCTGATGTTTCTGATTTTTTTCCCACTCTCTGGTACTATTTTCTTTGTATCTTAGACTTTTCTTTAATTATGCTTTATAGCAGTTTCATTCATAAATTATCTGTTTTCTTTCATCCAAGATGTCTTGTTTTACCTTCATTTTTTTGAAGATATTTTTACTGGTTAGAGAATTCTGGATTGATATTTTCTGTCAGTCGTTTAAAAGTGCTGGGCCACTTTCTTCTAACCTTCGTGATTGCTAATGAGAAATCTATCATTAAATTTGCTGTTTCGCTGTATATAACATGTCCTTTCTCTGGCTATCTTCAACAATTGTTCTTTATCGTTGGTTATATGCAGTTTGATTATGAAGTCATTGGGATGAGTTTCTTTGGGTTTATTCTGTTTTGAATATCTGCATGTCTTTGAATCTGTAGGTTTACATATTTCATTACTGGAGGGAAGTTTTCAGCTACTATTTTTTTAAAACATTATTTTCAGTACCATACTCTTTCTCCTGTCTTTCCAAAACTTTGATAACAAAAATTTCAAATTTCCTGTTATTGTCCAACATGGTCTTAATTTTTTTTTTAATTTTATTTTTCTCTATTTCCCAGAGAATAATTGAATAATGTTGAGTAATTTCTATTGCTCTATATTTATATCCACTGACTCTTTTTACTGTAATCTTCATCCTGCAACTGAGCCTTTTGTTTTTCCTTTATATCTTACTTTTGTTTTTCTTTTTATAGCTTCAAATTATTATTATTATTATTATTATTTTTTGCTCAGATTTTCTCTCTTTAATTTGTTTCAATGGTAGTCACAATTGCTTGGTGGAATATCATTGTGATAACTGCTTTAAAATGTTTGCCAATTTAAATATGTGTGACATATTATCATTGAATCTGTTGATTGTCTTTTACCATGTGAGATTTTTCTAGTTCTTTTTATGCCAAGTAAATCCAGATTGAATATTAGACATTTGGAATATTATCATATGAGACTGAGGCTTGACTAATTTGTAAATGCGATATATTTGTTTTAGTAGGCAATAGACTCGTTTCGATTCAACCACAATTTCCAACCCGTGGTTTCAAAGCTATTGTAGTATTACTCTGATCTGTTCTGCACACATCACCCAGTCATGGGCTGGGACCTGTGCGTCTGTCTGTCTGTGAATTCAGTTCTCAACATCTTTAGTACACTGAATAATGTCAGATCCATATATGTGGATCTTGAAATGAGCCTAGGAGTTCATAAAAATCCTTTCTTGGGTTACTTTCCCAAGTTCCTGCCTCTCTTCAGCCTCTTCAGTAATTCCTGTTTTCCTGGGGCTTCTCTTCTGGGTTATATGACCAAAAAGCTGAAGCTCTGTTTACCTTGTTTTACCTTGTACTTTACCAACTGATACTACGTCTGGGGCCAAGCAGCAGAAAAGAGAATAAAAGCAATAAAGAATGGACTCCATATTCTTGAAATCATAGCTCTGTTGATCCAAGAGGAAGGTTCCCCTTAACCAGAGTATTAGTTTATGGCCTCTTATTGCTTACAGTTATCACCAGTACTATGTAATTACTTGTGGGCTGGGTTGTAGAGAATAGAGAGAAGGAAAAAACAAAAGAGCATATTTCCATAATCTTTCTGAATGTTCTGAGTTCCTTTTCCACCATTGAACCAAAGCTAGAGGATTTTAATTGGTGTATTGAGTTTTGGCTGGAGGATACCAAAGGGGGCAGAGGGGATTGTAAACTCATGGGTATGTCAGTGGTATTTCAAATATTGATTTTCCTCCCCAATATTTCTGCTACTGTTTAAGAGCACTCAAATAGCTATTCCACACATTCTGTCCAGGTTTTATAGCTATATTTAGTGGAAGAAACAGAATGGGTATGCTTATTTTATCTTACTCAGAGCCAAGGCCTAGACACCTTGATAACAAATATTTACAGAGCAGATTTCAT
Source organism: Pteropus vampyrus (assembly GCF_000151845.1). Taxonomy (NCBI): domain Eukaryota; kingdom Metazoa; phylum Chordata; class Mammalia; order Chiroptera; family Pteropodidae; genus Pteropus; species Pteropus vampyrus. The sequence continues at coordinate 5,960,542 of NW_011888811.1, forward strand.
GTGACAGGTCATACATAGGCTAAGTGATTTATATAGATGATCTCTTTATCTCTGACAACAGACTACTAGGCTGGTTCAATTTTACAGCTGATAAAACTGAGTATTTGAGAAGCTAAATAATGTGCTCACAGTCACGCTGCTACTAAGAGCTCTCTATGCTCAGACTTCAGGCCTATCGAGCTGTACACCATAAAGGATTTTCCTGGAATAACCTCATCTGGGGCAATGACCCAAATTGAGAATGGTATTCTGGATATAGAGAAATTTGCGTGAAAGCTCTGGAACAGCAAAACTTGAAGAAAATTACATATGTAATGCTGAAGACTAATTTGCCTTGTTCATTATTTTGCTTGGCTCTAGTCTTGCTATCAAAGTCTTTCCAAGGTCAGAACTATGGTTTTCTTCTAGGAGGAAAATGTGTGTTTAAAGAATTCTTAAAGCTCTCAAGGTCTATAGGTAGAAAGAAAAAAAAAAAAGCCACAAAGAAACCAACAGATTTTTAAAATAGAACATTTAAGATGGAAAAAAGCAATGAGAATTCTTGATTAACTGCATTCGTCCAGTGGTAGCTTAGCTTTTTGTAATAGCTATTTAAGGTTGGAAACTGTTATTGGCATTTTTGTAGCCCAGAATCTTGTTTCAGTATACATACAATGTATACTGAAGGCTGTACATACAAGGCTGATAAAATATTTTTATTGAGTTGATAAAAGCTTATCTTGTAGATTTTTTTTAAAACATATCTGAGATTCAGTTAAGGAAAATTTTTGCTATGCAAATGCCTGAGGGAGGTCCAAGAAATTAACGGCTAACATAATTTGGGAGACAATTAATAGGAAAATATATTTTGAGATAATCTAATCTTCACTTGGGACCTAGTTGTACCTGTCATCATTTGACTTTATGAAACATGTACTTTTGTATAGTGTTCTGTGATGTTATTTATTTAGTGCTACTCCTCTCTCTCTCTTTTTTTTCCTTTCTAAGCAAACAAACCTGCAAATACCAACACACAATTAAACAAAGGGAAAAATTGCCCAGACCCAGTTGCTCTGTGGTAGGAACCTGTTAAAATATGTTTATAGCCTTATTTTAACCTCTGCTACTGGATTACAGGATTAGATATGATTGTTTGTGGAGCCTACTTGTTTGCCTTATTTAATTTGTTAGCTCACAGTATTGTTGGCAGTAAGGTATAGTCCTGTGGTAGAGACCATGGCCCACATCAAAAATGAATTCTCTCAGGCTTTTGGAAATAGATACATCTCCTAAATTAAAGCTTCCCCTAAATAAGATCATCTGACATTGGGGCTCATAAGGAAAGGTTATCATGGAAAGATCTCCATAACTCATGAATCAGTATGTGTGACTTCTAACTCAGAGATGACTTATGTACTCAAAATTTATTCAGCCTTGTTACAACCATTGGCACATTGTTATTTAGATGGTGATTGTATTAGTTCAGTAGGGCTGCTGTAACAATGTACCACAGATTAGATGGCTTAAACAACAGAAATTTATTTTCTCATAATTCTAGAGACCTCTCTCCTTGGCTTGTAGATGGCTATCTACTTCCTTTGTCTTCCCATGGTCTTCCCTGTATGACTATCAGTGCACTAACATCCTTTAGCATTATTATTATTTATGCCTATAGCACCTGGTCTTCCTGGGTGGTCTCCCATCCAAGTACTAACCAGATCCATCTCTGCTTAGCTTCACAAGATCAGACATCGGACTTGTTCAGGGTGGCATGGCCATAGACCATGGACTGTGGCTCCACTTGGGCACGAACCCAGGACCTTCTGTGTATAAAGCAGACAAGCTAACCGCTACACTATGGAACCATGTCCTAACATCGTCGTCTTATAAGAGCATCAGTTAAATTGGATCAGGGACATTTTAACTTAATTACCTCTTTAAAGATTTCATCTCCAAATATAATCACATACTGAGGTACAGGGGGTTAGAACTCAACATATTAATTTTGGAGGGGACACAATTCAACCTATAACATTATATTTAGATTTCATATGTTACCATGTATATAATATATACATATTTGTATGATTTATGTGGGTATGTTTAACTAGAGAATATAAGACTGCACAATTTTTTTTTAATTAGATCTGATTAAATATGACTTACATTTACACAAGATAAGGTAACACTTGGTTAGATAATTTTTACTTGGTCTTTAAACTTTTGCTAGCTCAGTAGATTTTTCTCACAAACTATGGCATTTAGAAAGGCAAGCAGAGAAGCCAGTGGCTCTGTTGTACCTAAGGACATATGCTCATGGGTCAGCACAGTGCTCATCCAATCACTTCAGTTATTTAAGTTACCTGAATTACCTTTAGGCGCTTGAGTTTATAACAGATGTTCTGACCACTTACAGTCCGTGTAGATCATGCCAGCCGGCCTGATTTCAGGCCTTTTCTTCCTGGGGGGAAGGGATGGTGTTTTTGATTTATGGTCTAACACTTAGAAGCTTCTGAGAGCATGGCTTAGATAAGGTTTATAGCTCGATATCAAGTAAAAAGGATTTGATATCC
>NW_011888811.1:5963783-5965526 GCF_000151845.1 Pteropus vampyrus
CAAACACTCCTTTATTTCCCCTTTTATTCATCATCTGTCACCTATATGTTACTAAGTGGATAAGAGTTGTATTTTGACAGAATTACCTGAGAGAAACTCCAGTGGAGATTGTTTATCCTGCCTGAGCTATGGCTTGCATTTTACCAACAGCCACTCTTTCTTTTGTTTATTAATTTTTCTCACCCTAGCAATGTAGATTTGCTGCAGCGAATTGTGAGATATAGTGAGGCAGGCAGCAAAGCAAAGCCTTTGGTCAAGTTTTCCACCTGTCACTTCCTGCAGTTAGTTACCTTTTGACTCAATCCAGTGGCTTCCAAAGTGCTTGTGAAGTGCTCCAAAGATGCCAGTCTAATTCTGTAGTGACCTACGCTGCTTGTCTTATTTGAGGGTTCACCTGATTTAAAACTTTACATGGCTTTGGAGTATAACGATAAATACTGTGCCTGTAGACACTTTCACCTTATGCCTTGCACATCTCGGCAAGCTGAAAGTCAGCTCTGTGTTTTCTATCTGTATTGTGCCACTCACTGAGAAGGAAGCTGCAGGCCCGGCACTGTTTCAGTGACTGACTAAAGCCCAGGGCACGTTTTCTTAGAAATGATAGTGGTTAATGGGATAACGAGTAAGAATCAGATCTTGGTTGAAAGAAAGCCTTTCTTAGTTATCCTGACATGGGTCCAGAGGCTCTGGAAAAGAACAGAAGTATGTGACCTTCGTGATTTGGTAGGCAGCCTGGCACATGTCTTGACATGCTCTAGAGAGATGCCCTGGAGAAGAGCAAACCCTAAACTTCCTTTACAAGACTGGCTTCCTTTACTTCACTGCTGACTCTGGTGAATGGTCACCCATTTTATTTTTGCTGATTAATTAACATCCAACTTAATTGCCAACTTGCTGTTCCTAAATTTACTTACAGACTTATACTGTTTGATTTCTCATCTAACCTCTCTAGAGTTTTAACCTCCTACTAGTTTCAACCCCAGCAGGCGGTTGTTTTTTCTCTAATCCCTGCCTTTTTTTTTTTTTTTTTTGGTGAAGCTGATGGTTTGAAATGAAAGGTGATCTTGCAAAGGAAAGACAAACTTCTTTATAGTCTCAGCAGCACCTCCAGTCAGCTCTTCGGTTTTGATTCAAGGTGACTGCTTATTGTGTTACATTTCTTATCTTAACATTCTGTTTCAGGAGCTGCCGGAACATTCATTTCATTTTTGAAATGAATGCAAAAATCCCCAAAGCCTCTACAAGGACTATTGCAGCTTATTAATTAGATTCATTAAACAGTACTCAAAAAGGAAAGGGAATTTGTCTCTTATTCTGTTTTTTTTTTCTTTTTTTCCTCCAAGATGGTCTCTCCACACTGTTTTATTAAATAATATGCTGTGTTTAATCATCTCTTTTGCCAAAAGATTGGGTCACAAATTGTTGGTTTGTTAGACTCTTTATGAGTGCAACTTGATTAATATCAGTGTTTCTTTCCTATGGCTATGTTTGGGATGCTGATATTCAGGGGGTTATAAAGTAATCAAAATGCGATTGGCATGATGTCTAATTCTGGAGTTGTAAATGTGCTAGAGGAAGTATCATAGAAAACCTTCTTGAGAATTTTTTTTTTAAAGAAAAGGAAAAAATCTACTACTGTATTGGCTTTTAAAATTTCACATAAAGTAAAATATACCTTTTTTTATTGTACATTTTTGAGTTTTAATACATTCATAGACTTACATGACAATCAACACAATCAAG
>NW_011888811.1:5965576-5970822 GCF_000151845.1 Pteropus vampyrus
AATTGCCAACTTGCTGTTCCTAAATTTACTTACAGACTTATACTGTTTGATTTCTCATCTAACCTCTCTAGAGTTTTAACCTCCTACTAGTTTCAACCCCAGCAGGCGGTTGTTTTTTCTCTAATCCCTGCCTTTTTTTTTTTTTTTTTTGGTGAAGCTGATGGTTTGAAATGAAAGGTGATCTTGCAAAGGAAAGACAAACTTCTTTATAGTCTCAGCAGCACCTCCAGTCAGCTCTTCGGTTTTGATTCAAGGTGACTGCTTATTGTGTTACATTTCTTATCTTAACATTCTGTTTCAGGAGCTGCCGGAACATTCATTTCATTTTTGAAATGAATGCAAAAATCCCCAAAGCCTCTACAAGGACTATTGCTGCTTATTAATTAGATTCATTAAACAGTACTCAAAAAGGAAAGGGAATTTGTCTCTTATTCTGTTTTTTTTTTCTTTTTTTCCTCCAAGATGGTCTCTCCACACTGTTTTATTAAATAATATGCTGTGTTTAATCATCTCTTTTGCCAAAAGATTGGGTCACAAATTGTTGGTTTGTTAGACTCTTTATGAGTGCAACTTGATTAATATCAGTGTTTCTTTCCTATGGCTATGTTTGGGATGCTGATATTCAGGGGGTTATAAAGTAATCAAAATGCGATTGGCATGATGTCTAATTCTGGAGTTGTAAATGTGCTAGAGGAAGTATCATAGAAAACCTTCTTGAGAATTTTTTTTTTAAAGAAAAGGAAAAAATCTACTACTGTATTGGCTTTTAAAATTTCACATAAAGTAAAATATACCTTTTTTTATTGTACATTTTTGAGTTTTAATACATTCATAGACTTACATGACAATCAACACAATCAAGATACAGAATAATTTCAACCAAAGAAGTCTTTGGCAGTCAAAGACTCCTCCCTCCCTAACTCTGACAACCAATAACCTTCTCTCCATCAGGGTTGTTTTGTCTTTCCCAAAATATCTATAAATGGACACATTCAGAATGTAACCTTTGACACTGGCTCCTTCCCTTGGTATAATGCCTTCAGAATTCATTCATGTTGCTGTGTATATCAATTGTTCATTTTTTGTATTGCTGAGAGGTATTCCATTGTATGTTTGTACCAGAGTTTATTTGGATAGTCTCTCATTGAAGGTCACTTCAGTTGTTTTCAGTTTTTGATAATTATGACCAAAATGCTGTATATATTCATGTATAGATTTTGTGAGATTGATAGGTCTTATGATAAGTACAAATTTAACTTTATAAAAAATGAACAGACTTCTGATTTTTGTTTTGTTATGAAAAGAGCTTAGAAGTGACCACTCTGTCCTAACAAGTAAAAATCTGAACAAACTGAACATCAAAAACTCTTTTTTACATTCATTATAGAAGTGAGGTCACAGGGAAAATAGCTGCCCCCAAATTCGAGACACGGACAGGTGTATACAGAAAACCTCAGCTCACTGAAGTCGAAACATCCATGAGAACTAGTGCCAAGGTAGGAAAAAAAACCTAAACTGTAATCGATGAGTTGCTAGAGGCTCAATGTGGGCAGGTCTAAAAGTTAAAAACTCCAGGGAATCCAATAATAAGGGATTCCCATGCTTTTGAGAGTTTTACCTCCAGTAACTCTGAAAAAATCCCCTGTACTTCCATGCTTCTGGCAGTTTGAAATATGCCATAGCATGTCGTTTTTCCACCAGCAATACATTTGTAATTGTTCTACTTGCTAGCCAGCATTTGGTATTAGTATATAGCCATCCAAATGGATGTGTAGCAGTATGACATGGTGGTTTTAATTTGCATTTCCTTAATGACTACTAATATGGAACACCTCATATGCTTACTTGTCATCCATATCCATATATTTTCTTGTTAAAGCACTGTTCAGATCTTCTGCCCATATTTTGATTGGGCTGCTTGTTTTCTTATTCTTGATTTGTAGGAGCTATTTATATATTCTGGATATCAAGTTCTTTGCTGAACTTGTAAGTTAAAGTACATTTAAGACGTCTTTGCCTAAATCAAGAACACATAGATTTTTGTGTAAAGTATAGGATGTGGTATTCATTTTTTTTTTTTTTTTTTGGTAAACAAATTTTCAAGCACTGTTTGTTAAAAGGGCTATTCTTTCTCCATTGAATTGTTGTACCTCTTTGTTAAGAAAATCAATAAATCATATTTATGTAGGGATTTTTTTTCTGGACTCTATTCTGTCCCATCGATCTAAGTATCTATCCTTTTTTTTAAATAACATACAGTCTTGATTGCTATAGCTTTATAGTAATTGTCTTGGCTAGTTCTTTTGCCTTTACATATAAATATTGAAATTAGTCTGTTTATGTCTACATATTAACTTTGATTGAGATTGCACTCTTAATCATATTGGATCTCCCAATTAACAAACACCATATATTTCTTCATATATTGGATCTTAATTGATATCTTTCATCAGCATTTTATAGTTTTTAACATACATATACTATGCATATGTTATTAGATTTATACCTAAGTAGTTTATTTTGGGGGAATTTATAAGTAGCAATTTAAAAAATATCTATCATTCATTGATAATGCATAGAAATATTGATTTTATTATGTTCACACTATTTTCTGTGACCTTGCTAAACTCAGTTATAGGAGCTCTTCTGTAGATCATTTAGGAGTTTTCGCATAGAAAATCTTGTCTTCTATCAATAGGGACATTTTTATTTCTTTCCATTTCAGTGCTTTTTATTTCTTTTTCTTGCTTCATTGTGATTAATAAGATTTCTGTACAGTGTTGAATAGGAATAGTGAGAATGAACATCCTTGCTGTATTCTTAGTCTTAAGGAGAAACATTCAATCTTTCACTATTAAGTAGAAGTTAGTTATATATTTTATGTAGCTGCAGTTTATCAGGTAAAGGAATTTTCTTATGGTTCCAATTCACTCAATTTTTTTTTTTTATCATGAATAGATGTTGACTTTTGTCCAACGCTTTCTTTCATCTACTTATATGATCATGTATTTTTCTCTTTAAGACTGTTGATATGGTAAATTGCATTGATTGCTTTTCTAATATTAATTTTTAATATTGCATTTCTGAGATCAACTTCATTTAAGCATGATGTTTTATGCTTTTTATTGCTGGATTAAATTGCTGATATTTTGTTGAGCATTTTAGCATCAATTTTATGATTGATGTTATTCCATGGTTTTATTTTCTTGTACCGTTTTTGTCTGGTTTTGGTATGAGGACAATCTTGGCATCATAAAATGGGTTGGTAAGTGTTCCCTTTTCTTCTGTTTTCTAGAAGATATTATGTAAAATCTGTATTTTTTTTTCTTTAAACATCTGGTAGAATTCACCAGTGAAGCCATCTAGACTTGACATGTTCTTTCAAAGGGGTTTTAATAATATATTCAATTTCTTTATTAGATATAGGACTGTTTGTATTACCTCTGTCTTGAGGGAATTTTCTCAGTTTCCGCCTTAAAAAAAAATGGCTCATTTTTCTCATGCTGTTAAATTCATGGTGATAGTGTTTGCTATGGACTGAATGGTTGTGTCTCCCCCAAATTCTTATGCTTAGATTCTAATTCCAATGTGACAGTATTTGGAGCCGGGGCCTTTGGGAGATAATTAGGTCATGTGAATGGAACCCCCCAAAATGGAATTATTGTCCTTGTAAGAAGACAGTAGAGAGCTCTCTAGCTCTCTCTCCACCCTATGAAGATAAAGCAAGAAAGCAGTCATGTGTAAATTAGAAAGAGGGTCCTTGCCATGAACCCGATCCTGCTGGCACCTGACCCAAGACTTCTAGACCTTCAGAATTATGAGAAATAAATTTATGTTGTTGATAAGCCACCCTGTTTATGGTATATTTTGTAGCAGCCCTAACTAAGACAGTGTTGTTTATAGCATTCCCTATAAAATTTTAATATCTGTGGAGTTTATAGAGATGTTTTCTCTATCATTCCTGATATTAGAACTTTGTGTTTGCTCATTTTATTGGTCAGACTTGACTAGAGCTTTATTAGTTTTATTGATGTTTACAAAGAACCAGCTTTCGATTTTATTTATTCTCTATTCTGTTTTCAATTTTTTCGATATCTACTATATCTTTATTTCTATTTTGTATATGCTTTGGGTTCCTATGGCTCTTCTTTTTCTAGATCTTTAAGATATAAGCTTAACTTAGTGATTGGAGACCTTTATTCTTTTTTCCAATATGTGCACTTAATGTTATAAATTTCTATAACTTCTAACTTTGGTGCGTTCCACAAATTTTGATGCATTCCATTTTCATTCAGTTCAAAATATATTTGAATTTATCTTGAGACTTCCTCTTTGGCCTAGTGATTATTTAGAAGTATGTAGTTTAATTTTCACATATATAGGGGTTTTCTGGATATCTTTCTGTTATTAATTTCTAGTTAAATTCCTTTATGATAACAAGATAAAGTTGGCACAATATCATTTTTGGTTAATTTGTCAATATTCTTTCTGTGACCTGGGATATATTTTATATTGGTGAATATTCCATATTCATATGAAAAGAATGTATAGTCTCATGCTGTTGGGTGGAGAGTTTTATATATGTCAGCTAAGTCAAGGTAATTGAAGGTTAAAGGTCTGAAAGGTTTTGGACACAGTTCCAACATTTATGAGGGTGGAGTTTTTCCCCAAACCAAGCAATTCTGCAGACACCAGCAGGATGTCCTGGTATTCAATTCAATTCCTGCACCTTCTACCTGGAGATAGCATCGAATCTGGCAGGTTAAGGTTCGTTCTCAAAGCATTTGGTTTTGAAGTCATTTCCACAGATGTGCAGGTAGGGTTTCCTATATAGATCTTTTTCATTATCTTCTGATCAAACTTTCTTCTCTCTATAATTTCCACATTTCACTGTCTTTCAAAGCCTGCCCTTCTTGTTCTCTGGCCAGAAAAGCAGAATTTTAAATTCCCTGCACTGTTGAAAATATAGTCTCCTCCAGGGCAAATTAAAGAACCTGGTTGCTGCTACCAGTTCCAAACCACAGGGTTGAAGCTTGGGAACTAGGTTCTGCCTCCTTGGCAGGCAGAATTGGGAGAGAAAAATAAGAAAGGATATCCACACCCTTTTCTGTTCCAGAGGTTCCCTGCCCCACTCCTCTGACCAGAAAGAAAAATTTGTCCATGGCCACACTTCACGCAATCTCTGAATTAGACTGCTCTGAGTCCAAGAAGGACGATAGGAGGGTAAGAAGGAAAAAAAAGAAGCC
>NW_011888811.1:5971725-5978252 GCF_000151845.1 Pteropus vampyrus
GAGGCTGGTGTCAATCTAATATTTTATTAAGGAGACAGTATATGTGAGGTGCTATGTAGCAGATGTGTGTATTCATGAGGCTCAATTCAATAGAACATTTTACAGTTTCCTTCAAGAGGTTAAAAAATGAATTAAAAAAAGCAAAAAACCTAGCAATTTTTAAACCAAGTCTCTAAAAATAGCAAACCAGTTTGTTCTCCAAAACTTCCAGATGCTTTAATTGGAAAATCTTACTGAAAAATGTTTTTCAGACAGCTTTTCTCCTTTAGAGTATGATATATATTTTATCCATTTAAGTAAAAAAAAAAAAAAAAAAAAACTTTAGTAATTAATCAATTTGAATAATAAACTTTTGGGGGGAGGAGAGAGGTAGATGGAATAAAAAGGGTTAAATATTTGTTGATGGAAGGAAATCTGACTATGGATGGTGAACACGCAATGCAACATATATATATATGGCATACTGTTGAATTGTACACTAGAAATTTATTGGATTTTTTTGATCAATGTAACCTCAATAATTTTAATAAATAATATATTTTCACATACGGAACTCAAGTAACAAAATAGTTTGCAGGAAGGATGATCCGAAAGTCTTTGGTCAAGAGCCAGAAGCAACCTTGACACTCTTTTCCAAATCATCACCTTATATATTTCCTCTTTCTGAAATTCAAAGCATGTCATGGCTTAACATTCACATTATCAACTTATTGGTATTACTATTTTTGTTAACAGTAGTGTTCACAGAGCACTTAACATATGCTGGTAACCAAGCTAAGTGCTTTACGTACATTTAATTTTTACAATAATTGCATATTATTGTTATTCTACTTTTTTAAATTTATTTTTAATTTTTTAATTTTTATTATTTTTGTTTTACTTATTTGTTTATTTATTTATTTTCTGCCGACATTGGTTAATGAAATCCAATAAGTTTCAGCTGTACACTTTAACAGTGAGGTATATATGTTTACACTGTGTGCTCACCTCCCATAGTTAGATTTCTTTTTGTCACAACACATTTAACCTCCTTTCCCCCACCTACCCCCCTCTTCCCATTTCCGCCCTACCCTCTGGTAACCACTAGTCTATTGTCTATGACCATGAGTCTCTGTTTGTTTGTCCTGCTCATTTGTTGCTTTTAGGTTTATATTCCACATATAAATGATATCTTGTGATTTTCAACTTTTTCTGTCTGACTTATTTCGCTTAGCATGATTATCTTGAGGTCCATCCATGTTGTTGCAAATGGCAGTATTTTATCCCCTCTTATGGCTGAATAATATTCCATTGTATATGTGTACCACAGCTTCTTTATCTAGTCATCTATCATAGGACATTTCAGTTGCTGGCCACGGTGAATATTGCTGCTATGAACATTGGCATGCAAATATCTTTTCGGATATGGGTTTTCAAGTCTTTGGATAATACCCAGTAGAGGGATTGCTGGATCATATGGTATATCAATTCTTAGTTTTTTGTTATTTTTACTTTTAAGAAAAGTTAGTGACACTTAAAAAATTTGTATTAATTGCCCAGACTCATAAACAGAAAACAGCAAAGCCATATAGTCCTGTGAGACTCCAGCGTGTATACTCTTAACCATTGTATCATACTTTCTTTGAAATGATACACAGAGATTAAAGGCTAGCAATAAATTTCATTAATGATCTACCAATAAAGTGTCTAAACTTAAACCAGGCTTTCTATGCTGAAGGCCTAGAAGGTCTGGCCAATGAGAGACTTTCAAGCATGTTGGCAGATGATATCATTTGAATTAGAGACATCGTTCAGTAGTTTTATATCAGAAAAGCCAGACAGTTGACAATTATACCCATGAATAGGTTCCATTTTGGTACTAATATTATGTCAAATCCCCAAAGCTGTGTGACAGTGAACAAGGAAGCTATCCCAAATCAGCATAGTTGTTTCTATGAATATAAATCAGTCATACTTGTGTGATTGAGATGATGCATATTTAATCCTGTGTTTATCAAATTGTGAATTATAACTTAGCAGTGTGTTCGGTAAATTCAATTGAGTAGATAGTGCCAGCATTAAAAAATGTAGGGGTGGGGGAGAGAAAGTAATGAGAGAATAAAATGTATCAGTATGCATTGTCATAGTTAGAGTTATTGTTTCATAAAATATTTGTTTATAGTATCAGTGCTAGCATTCAGTTTACACTAGAACTGGCTGAACCAGTTGTTATAATAATGAAGTGTTTGTCTGTAGTAAGTAAAAATGTCTGGGACTCCATGGCTCCCAGTACCCTCTGTCCCCTGGACACAGTGACCCTTTGGGTCATCACATTAGAGCACTTCAGAGGCTAACAGCTAAAGGGATTTCCTGATGCTTTAGTGTCTTCTAGCATTACCACTATTGTCTATCTTGATTGATCAGTGTCTATGCCAAAATAATTTTACAATATTTTATATAATTATAGATTTTCATTTGCATAAATATGTTTGGGCACTGAAGTGTGATTTAAAATATTTATTTTACTAAGGATCATGGCAAAAAAAGTTATATCCCCAAAATTATTCAATATAATCTATGTTGGTGATTGTCAATCAGGAAGAGTTTGTGCCTCTCCCCCAACCCAGGGAAATATTCAGCAGCAATATCTTGAGACATTTTTTTGTATGTCACAGATGGAAATGAGTGAGTGAAGGAGAGGGGCATTATTGGCAACTGGTAGGTAAAGGTGCTGCTAATATCCTATAGCACAACAGAGACAGCTTTTCCTAATACAGAATTATCTGGCCCAAAATGTCTGTAGTGCCAAGGCTGGAGAACCATGGGCTATCTGGAACCGTAGAGATGAAGTTTTCCATTTTCTTGTATGTAACGTTCTATAATTATTATTCTAAACCTATTATAATAAATAAAATTTTCTCTTTCTATATGTTCTGTGTCATCTCACTTGAGCAAGCTATTTACTCAGACTTAGAGAATTCTGTTCTTCACTTGCATGAGGTTTTGACTTTAATTTCCATTTTATTTTCTGTGTTTGAGTTTTGATTTGCAGAATTGTTCTCACAAAATTATATTTATTAAAATCTGATTCATTTCAAAAGCATTTTTATCACCTGGATGAGGAATGAGAGTTTGTTTTCCTGGTGAGAACCAAGAATTACTCAAGGTCACTCGTCTGTATGTGCTGGGTTTGCAGGCTGATGAGGCAAGCATATGAAAATTGGCAGTGGATTACCCCTTTACACTATGCAAAGTGTAATGTTAGTCTTGAAATAACTACCGAAAAATTCTTTTATTTAATTTTACAGTTTCCATTTAAACATGTTTTATAATTTTTTTCTGAAAGTGACGTGAATAGTGGATTTCAAAAAGAAAATTAATTTCTGATATCTCTATTGTTTTTAATCTTGTTCTTGTTGCTGACATGTTTCTTAAAAAAGTAAAGATAATATATGCACATGGCTGAAATATGAAATATTATAGACACTAAGCTACTACTAAATGTCTAGGTATTTAATACTCTACAAGTTGAAAAATTACATTCATTTTAGAAAAATAGGCTCATTCTTTAAAAACATGTCTTTAACTTTACTTTTTGACTTATTAAATCTTGGACTTTTTTTTCATATTGACATTTTATCCATATTCTACCTTACTTTCACATTGTGATTACATCATAACTTGACCATCAATTAATCACAGCATGTGTATACTATAATATAATCATAATTTAACACATTGTCTGATACTGATGGATACTTTCATCTCCTACTACAAACAATGCTTCATTAAATATTATTTTACATTTATATGTTTTCAGTTATATCTGTACAATAAATTTTTAACAATAAAAGCAGTATGTGGTATGTGCATTTTAGTTGTGATAGCAATTGTCAAACAAATAAAATCTGATTTTTCACAGCTAGGTTCATTAAAATATTATCAGTGTTGGAAAAAGAACAAGTGTGTGGGATTGAGATAAAGAAAAGGTTGAGAATGGGTTGCTTTTTCTTTAGATCCGGGAGAAAAAATTAAGTTTGGATGGGATAAATGATAAATCATCTTGTAGTGTCAATTTTATAATGTTACAACCTTGTAGTATCTGTTTTCTACTGTTTTCATTTCTTTAAACCTTTTTCTAACCTGTATCTTCTTTTTGAATAAGTATGTAATATTTTTGTTTACCATTTCATTAAATGGTATTAAATAGAAGAAGGGTGATTTTCCATGATCATGTACTACATATTAAAATTTGCTTATAGGAATATGATTTCTGTTTAAATTCAAACCATTAAACCATAACCTGGACACCAACATTCTTTAGTTGGCAGCTTGACCAAATTACACAAATAATATGCAGAAGGAAATGAATAGTCTCATGTGTGCCAGAATATTAAGTGATAGCAAGCAGAATAATTAGTGGTTAAGTATTTTCTTTTCAAATTTCAATAATGTAAGATCTGACAATTTATTTCCAATTTTATTCAATGTTGCTTATTATAAGCTTTGTTTTTAATAAAAATGGTCTTGCCATTTGGGATGTAGGAGGCGTTTTTATTGGAAACTTAACTATGATAACTTGGAAACACAATTGCTATCTTTTTTCCCCTCTTCTTTGACTCAAATATTTGACAATGTTTTGATAACTATGTTAGCCCCAATTTGTTAAAAGATTATAAATCTATCAACAAATTTATCAATCTGAATCTAACATACTTCAGAAGTTTGGGACAAAGGTCAGAGTTAATATGCCTTCTAATCATTAATGAAATCTACAAATACCTGGAGACTCAAGAAGACACAAATTCTCTTTCAAAGCAAAGGGGGCTACAGAATGACTCTCTGAGTGACATATAATAAAGTGTATTTTGTTCATTTTTTTTTTTTTTTAACTTGATGTCCTGGGATCAGTCTGTTGTTTTCACAGGATTTGTGGATAACGCTTGGTTGTCCTTGATTGTCCTAGAATTGTTCTATTTTTTTAAACATTTTTTTTACATTTTTTATGGCATTCTAGTTTAACTACTGTGCTTTCAGGATTTGATCGTTATTCCTTAGCAGCTCTTTAAAATAATCTCTGTATATTTACTGCAGTAATCAAAGTTTTTCTTCATTATCTTCCAATACTCTTTTTATGATGCATTTTATATTGAAATCTCTCAAAGGGAAACAACTTTGTTGTACTAAATATTCTGCTTTGTGCCTAGTCTTGTGTCTTTGCCAGTTGGCACTTCACAAACTTTTTCCTCCAAGCATTATGAATGGTTCATATTCTGGAAGACAAGAGGGATAAAATAAGCCGATGACTTAAATTTAATGTGGTAAAATGACACTTTGATGATTCTAAAAAGTAGATTAAGTTAAAACCACAAGGAATGTAATAATTTTTTTAGGAGAATGTGCTTTTATTATAAATGACTTTATATTTTAGAAGTTTTAAGTTTACAGCAAAATTGAGTAGAGGGTCCAGAGATTTCTGTATACCTTCTGCTTCCACCCATGCATAGCCTCCCATACCATCAATATCCACCATCAGAGGACTACTTTTGTTACAATTGACATACTGACACATCATTATCACTGAAAGTCTATAGTTTAAATTAGGATTCACTCTTGGTGTTGTACATTCTGTGGGTTTGGACAAATGAATTATGATATATATCCATCACTACAATATCATAGCTAGTATTTTATTGCTCTAAAAATCTCCTGTGCTCTGCTTAATTATCTCTCTCTCTCCCCAAACCCTGGCAACCACTGATCTTTTTTACTGTATCTATGGTTTTCTTTTCCAGAATGCCAAGTAGTTGGAATTATACAGTATGTAACCTTTTCAGACTGCCTTCTTTCACTTAGTGATATGCACATAAGTTTCCTTCAAATATTTTCATAGCCTGATAGCTCATTTCCTTTTGGTGTTGAATAATATTCTGTTGTCTGATATACTGTAAGACATCTTGGTTGCTTCTAGGTTTTGGCAATTATGAATAAAACTGATATAAACATTCATGTACAGGTTTTGTGTGGACATTTGATAACATAATATGGAGCATCTTTTCATGAGCTATTTGCCACCTATATATCTTCTTTGGTGAGGTATCCATTGTGATCTTTGGTTACTTAATTGGATTGTTTATTTTCTTATTTTTGAGCTTTAAGAGTTCTTTGTATATTTTGGATAACAGTCCTTTATCAGATATGTCTTTTACAATTTTTTTTTCCTGTCTGTGGCTTGTCTTTTCATTTTCTTGATACTATACTCTTTCAATACTATTGTGGTAAGTTAAAAATCAGGAATTGTGAGTCTTCCAGCTTTATTCTCCTTTTCCAAATTGGTGTAATGTCTGTGTTTTAGAAGAGTGTGATGTTTTTAAGGTGAAAAATCGCAACTTTACTTATTTTAACATCATATATCATTAAAATATTAACTATTAAAAATGTATGAGACTGCAATCTTGAGTAAAGAAGGAGGCTTTCATATAAGGTAGAAAAGAGGTGGGATAAGGTATCATAAATTAAAATTAAGATGTTTGCTTGCAGAAGCTATT
>NW_011888811.1:5978732-6003501 GCF_000151845.1 Pteropus vampyrus
GGGCTTATGTTTCTAGGCTTAAAACTCAGCTCCCCCAAAAGACTGTGGCTGCAAACATGGGGAGAAAAGAGTCCTAGGATAAAGCAAGCGTCAGAAAAATCGAAAGATTCTAAATCAAAGAGAACAACCACTAGAAGTTTGAAATACAGTTTAAGTCCAGCAATCTTCAATCCAGGATAGCAAAAAGTTAGATATGGGTTTGAGAGAATAAACAATGGAGCTCGCAGGTACCAAGGAGTACTCATATCTATATTTTAGCCCCAATCCCATTCTGAGGGCTTTTTGCTTCTGAATAGAAACTGAGCCGATTCAGACAATAATCCTAGAAGTAAGGCATCACTTTTAAATTTTGTAATTAACCTGTCTCTCATTTTGTATTAGATTACAATAATATAAGACCCATGTGAGTCGTGGGTCTACCAGTTATCTCCGACGTAAACTCTTTAGCTGTCAATTTACTCATCTACAAACTGGGTTCTTAACGATAGACTAACTTTATGTTTTAGGAAAATTAAATAATTTATCTCCAAAGACTTTAGATTTTCACCTGTAATATAAGAAATATTTAATAAATGTTAGCTCTTATTTATAGTCCTACCATATACTCAGCCGTTCCAAGTATAAGTGCTGTGATTAGGGGTATTGGAGGAAATGTAAAGGCACTTATTAATTTAATTTTTTCAAGCAAGTTCCTATTCTATTTTAGCCTTTAAAAATACAAAACTAACTAAAATTCCTACTCTAAATGAACTAGCCAGAGGGCCCCAGCGTCTAATTGGAGAAGGGGCAATATTAAGTATAAATGAGTTAACTTCTGTTGTCAGCGTGGGCAGCCTAACAGCTGAACTATAACATAGCCAATATTCAGTGAACATTTAGCAAATGAATAAACGAAGTAACATTTAATGAAAAATGCCGGACTAACACACACACACACACACACCCCTAATAGCCAAAAAGGTATAGGTAAGCAACAGAAGGTAAAAAATAACAAAGTATATAAGGTTGAGTTGAGTTAAAAGATAATAAAAATGGGTCATTCAAGATATGTGACTTGAATTGGGTGTCAGGTAGTATGAAAATTATAGAGATTATTGTGATACTCTAATGCCTCTAAAACTCTGCTAGTTATGGGAGATATAAAAGTAAATTAGAGAGTAATCTCTGTCATTTAGATGCCTAGAGAGACAGATATAAACACAAATGTTGGAAATACAATGGTCAGTTTGATTATCCACATGTCCATTGTTATTTATCTCTTGGGTTTATTAAATGTCTGGTATACTGTAGATGTGCAGTAATCTTTGATGAAAGAATACATGAATGATGATTATATTAAAAACAAACAAAATGAGAAGTGCCTAACCCTGCCTGCCAAAGTTAGAAAAGAATTCATAAATCAGGTGATGTTTTGGGCTTGGTGGGTCAGCAGAGACTCACTTGGTACACTGAAGATAGAGTAGTGCTTGGTTAGCTTTGTGCTGTTTTTTGCTCTCAGAGTGGTGGCCTGAGGATGATAGACCACTAAGAAAAAGACATGATTCTAGCTTCTAAAGATCTTCCTGAAGATAGCTTTCCACTTGTGTTCATTGTTAGAACTACATCTTTCTGAAATTATAGCATTTAAGGCTTCTAAAACAATCACCATCTTTACTGCTCATATTAATCAGTTTATTGATTGTCTTTGCGTAGCACAGCTTGTTGGTTTTGTTTTCTTCTGCGATAGTCTTTCTCCCTGGTTAACCATAATTGAAGTTGTAAATTGTCATTTTACCACCAGGAATAGGAGTTTAATCTTAGAGTTTATTAGGAATCAACTTCTCTAGGCCCCAGGATGCATTTAACAATAGGCCGTGGAATCAATTATTCAACCTCCATGGAGCTGCGCTTGATAACTTGACGTCCACCTGAGGCTTTATGGTTAGGAAGATTTGTGCATAGGGATGCTCCTGTTTCCAGACCCAGTCCTTTTCCTCAAGTAGATGACATCAAAGGCTGCCCCTGTATCAAAGAGCATCTTCCTGGTTTAGACATTTAATCCACTATTCAGTTGTTCCTGATTTATTTTCTCCAAGGGTCACAGTCATTGACATCCTCAAACTTTAATTTTCTCATATTGTTACTGATAAGCAAACCATAATTAGAAAAGAAAGCTTGAGTACAAAATGTGCTTTCATTAATTGTGGTTAAAAAAGTTCCTCTCCTACGAACTTTCAACAAGACTACTCAAACCACTAATTAATTGTACTAGCACTGTACATCTCAGGTTATATAATATTAAAAGTCCAGATGTTCATAGACTTTTTTCTCATGAGGATAGTAGGATGAATTTGCTAGCCCACAGTCACAAGGATAAAACCCATGTCTTGAGGATCTTCCACTGAACCCCAAAATAACTACCACACCAGGTTCAAACTCTTCCAACACTATAGTCTTCAAATTTATACAACTTATGATTTATAGTTGCACAGATCTGGGTTGATTTTGTGTTTCTTCTTATGTCTTTCTATGCTTCACTTTTCTGTCCTTTGCATTTAGTTAGATACTCCTCATGCATTCAGAAAGCCCATGTTACTGATTCTAACTAGACAAGATAAACTGGGTTTTGCATAATCTTTATCTATCTGGGAACGTCTTAATATTTTGTCTGTCTCTAAAATCCTAAAGCTGTTGATTGATGGGTGCATATAAGGTGAGTTAATTGCAGTGATTTTTTTTAACAATGGCAGAAATAGTGTCAACGACTTTCCAAGACAAGGGCAAGAAAGGGTTCGGAGGAGGCAGAGTATCCAAAGGAAGGAAAACCCTCTCATTTAATGAAATAAAAAAATTTATCTGTAATTTGTGTTTTTAATAAAAATTTAATTATTTTAGGAAAATAAAGTGCTTTGGGCACATAAATGAGAGCACGCTAAGATGATGGTGATGGTGATCCAAGTTAAATACTAAGATTGATGGTTTGATTTAAGGTTTTTTATTTCCTTCTTTTCTTCCTCCCTTCTTCCCTTCCTTTTTAAATACTGGAGATGTGTGACATTTCAAACACTGTACAGAAGAGTGGGGGGAAATGGAATCTTAAAAAAAATTTCCATTCAAAGATAACACAACCCTGAAGATCTTAAAAGTACTTTATGGTAAAATTATTAAATATGATTTTTTATTATTATTGATGTATCTGCTGTTGACTTGTTCCTTTAGAAACACTGACTGCATTCATCATTTGTTTAATTTTCCAAACTGAACTTTCTCTTCCCTTTACTTATATATTATAGGCAATTCAGTTTGTATTTTTTCCTTAAGATATGTGTCTGAGTTTCTAACTTGTTTGTTTCATATCTAGTAGCAAATCTAAAAATATCTGATATATATTTTTGCTAAGAATAACTGAAAATTTATATTTTTATTGTTTATTAGCATGGAATAATAAGAAATCAATGAGACCTCTCAATTATCTTAGGAACTCCATTTGTAGTTGGGTAAGCTCAATTGATTTGGCTTACCCTTATGCTTAGTTATCTCTTTTATCCAAAATTTGAAAATAAAAATGTTGATAAGGTGACTTCAATATGATGCCAGATTATTTTATAATAAGCCCATCTGAGTGATATCTGATGCTCTCAGAAAATGTAACTTTGGCTAATGATTGGAGCTTAGATGTTTTACAGCTTTCCTAAGTTAGACATTAACTTGTAGAAATTGCTATCAAATGATATATTTGTTCCTGTCCCATAGAGATGATAACCCCAAATATCATAGTTTATTGTTTAGCAGGATATCACTTGTTTTCCAATACAGACATCTTATTTGAGCAGCCCTTTCCCTCAACAAACATATATGCCATTTTCTCAAATCCTTTCCACACTATCTCTTACATTCTTCTGATTATCTCATTAGTGCAATTTTTGTGCATGCTTACCCTCTGTTTGTATGAAAGTTACCTATTTAACAACTTGAAAATCATCCTTTTCTATTTAATTTTTTTAAACATTCTAGTTGGACACACAAAGTTTTTTTCAAAGAATACATCCAGTACATGTAAAAGATGAAGGTACCTGTCTATAATCTCACATTCACTTGGAGAAGCTATGATAGAGGAATTAAGCATGATATATATAAAGAAAAAAACAAAAACCTTTAAATATGAATTTAGTATGTTGAGAAGTCTGTTTATTCAAATCTTTGGTCTTATTCAGATAATTTAGATAAAAATTCTCCTGCTTCTAGATCATTTGGAGCCAGACAACAGTATTATTACATATTTACAAATGCACCTATCACCACCTGACACCTGTGCATAGTAGATATTTGGCAAAAATTAGTTTTGTTTTTTTTTTAAATTATGATAGTGGTAAAGTAGCTATAGTGTTCTTTTTCTGTGATCTCTCAGAAGAAAGTTAATTTTAATTTAGAGAACATTTTCTTTTCCTGTTACAATTTGTCATGTAACAAATTAGAAACAAATTACTGAATGCCTCCCTAATTCAAAGGACAGTAAGTCCCAGTCCTGTGGGACTTGCTGAGTTTAAGGTGTTGGGTGCACACAAATCACTTTTTTGTTTGTTTCCCTGTAACCATATAGGCCATTCTGTTAAGTCACTTTTGAATTATGAGAGAAATGAGCTCATTAGTCATCATTACACTTTCCGTGAAGTGGATCCGTTGATAGGCACATCACTGTCTAAGCTAACTCAATCATTGTTATAAGCATAGGTCCCTGATTACAACTACTATATCATTGAGGGAGGAGAATCAACTAAAGAAACACAAGTGAGCCAATGGCAGCATAAAGGAAGACAGGAAAAGTAGGGGGTCAAGTGCACAGTTGAGAGAGAAAAATTGTCACTTACCTCCAGTCAATTCCACAGTTATTTCAAGAGTGGAATGTTTTAACTTCTGTTCCTATACTTCTGTTTATTTTTAACATTTTATTTTTTACTTCATTACTCAGGAATCTTTTAATTTTCAGTGACAGTAATCTACCTTAAAGCAGTTTAAACCAGAAAGGCAATTTGTGTGCCCATTGAACAGACAAGCAAGTTCATTAAATACACCTACATTAGCGAGTTCAAAAAGTGCCAACAGAATTCTCTCCGGCGCTTAGCTCTGCTTATTCTGCTTGTTTACAAGTACGTTCTTTTTTTCCCCAGCTTTATTGAAATATAATAGGCAATTAGTTGCTCATATTTACATTATTTTCACATGTAATTAATGTGACTACAGAGAGCCACAAACCTCCATTGTCTTTATATTTCTTTATCTGAATAAGATCCATCTTTATTAAAAGCTGTGGCAAAAGTTACAAACAGAACTCTAATTGGTCCAATGTGAGACATATGACTATCCTAGAAACTGTATTAGTGGCCAGCGGGCAGGAGTTCTCTGGTAAGATAGAACTAGGCACCTTACCTAAAACATACCTATGAAGAATAAAATTCTAGGAAACAGTCCATGCAGATTGGAGTGGATGCCATCAAAGGGATTTCAACTGGAATTAAATTTGAGAGGATACAACATTAAATCTGGCTAAGGCAACTTTCAAAGGTTTTTAGAGGAGATGGCATTTCCTAGTTTAAAATAAACATATAAATATTTGTATGTCTATATGTCTTTGTGTGTTACACACATACAGACATACACACACATGCATACACACCCTAGTACCACCTGGTATTTTTTAAAGTTTCGTATTAATTTTAAAAAGGAAACATAAGATCACAGTAAAAGTAGCTATAGCATTCTTATCTTACAACCTCTCAGAAAGAACCAGTTTTTTTTATTAGATGTGTGACCTTGTGTAAGTCATGTAGCATCTATAAGCCACCATTTCATAATCTATAAAATGGAAATAATCATATTTACCCTATCTTTATCACAGGATTATCTTTTTCAATCGTGGGGTATTTTATAAATGTCAGGTGGTCTTACATGTAACTGAAAAAAGACAAAATGAATTTGTACATACAAATACATTGAAATTACACTATACGATGACATCTGAGAAGCCAAAAAATGTTTTATTTGTCTTATATATAGTCACTCTGAAAAATCTGTAAGATTCTCACCACATTCTATGGAGACTGAAGTACTTCTGCTTTTCCAGGAAAAATCCAAAGCCTGAGGCAAGGGTCCATGGGAAATGTAAGGTACTGAAGAGAAGAAAGAGAGATCAGAGAGGGAAGGGGTCGATGTCCATATTAGGCAATCCATAGTATGGATTGAAATGATGTAAACACTGTCTTTACACTATCTGGACTCTGTATGCAAGGTTGCCTCTCACATATACAATGCCTGAGTGGGATTTTTTAAAAAGCATTTATCTGTCTCTTCAGTGTATATATATTAGAAAAGTCACTTTCTCTTGAAATACAGGTTGGCCAGGGATATAAGACCTGAATTTCATCTCTCATTCAGACCTTTTGCCATGCAAATGAAAAATCTGAAGTTTGTGTACATGTGTCTGGCTTATAAAATATTGCCTTCTTTGTGCCAAGAATCTATACCAGTTTGCCCTCCTAGATGTCATTGGCATAATTGAAGAGTTTTGTGTGGTAAAGAGTTTAATCTTACCCAAATAGAGATCTGGCCTTTGCTGTAGGTCTCTGGGAGGTATTTCAGCTACTTCCTTGGCTTCCATTTCTCTGCTGCTTTTTCTTTCCTGCATATCCTACATTCTTTCAATTCCCCTGCCTCAGGTGCCACCTGCTCTCCTGAAAATGAAACATGGCATTTACCATTTATATTTGCTATGCTCAGCAGCGTCCTGGAAAACAAATATAAAGTGACAGCTCCACTCCACACTATCTCTGGGTTTCACACTTCTGTTTCTCTTTGCAAATCTGGGGAAAATTCAGAATTCTGTTGAGAAAAGTCGTTGATGGAAAATGCTGCTTCCATTTTTTTGACTTTTAGAAGACTCAAAGAATCTCTCTTGAGCAACAACAAAAGAATTCCAAATGCAAAATAAAGCAACCACACCGTTCCCTAGAGAGAAAGGGGAATATTATTATGCCTAGTCTATCATCATTATCATCACCAAATAGTGTTTGCTAAGCCTTCAGGAGCACGAGGCAGTGGGGTGGTTAAATTGGCATGTTTTCATCCTCCCAAGAGCTTGCAGTTTAAATAGAAACAGAGCATCAAAGACAAACATATACAAGGTCAGGCTGAGACCAAAGCTAACACATTAACATACTCATTAAAATAGAGTAGAGCTCATTATAATTCAATAAGAATGGGAGGCAGCAAGATATAATATAAAAATGTGCTAAACTAG
Source organism: Pteropus vampyrus (assembly GCF_000151845.1). Lineage (NCBI taxonomy): Eukaryota > Metazoa > Chordata > Mammalia > Chiroptera > Pteropodidae > Pteropus > Pteropus vampyrus. The sequence goes on from NW_011888811.1 coordinate 5,986,006, forward strand.
GAGTTAAGGGACTTTGGGTAAGTCACCTCCCAAACCCTCAGGTTGAAATGTTTGGGAGAAGGTAGTTTGGGAAGGTGAACCAGACACACAGTGTGGAGTCAGAAAACTGCACAGTTTCTGTAAACATGACAAAGCAATTTAGTCTTTCTAGATCAATTTGTCCTCCTTATAAAAGGCAAGACTCTCAGTTTCAAAAAATGAAGAAACTGAGGTTTTAGAAAGGCAAGTGCTTGATCAAGCATCATTTGATTGGAAGGATCAGAAGCCAAACAAAACTGGGAACATAGAGAGATTTTAAGGAATATAATTACAAAAAAAGTTGGGGGGGGAAATAGCAAAATAAGGAGACTGTTCTTCCTGTGTCTTCTTCCTGTAGGCTATATGACCATTTGGTTCATGCTTTTAAAAATTATTTTTTTATATAGTCAGCAAATGTTTATTAGAGGACCTACTATATGTCAGGTATAGTTATGTGTACTTGGGATCTCATGGTGAACATGAGTGTAGTGTAAGCCCTGACAATTAGATTTTTGCATTTTTGTAAAGCAAGTGCCTGACTTAAGGTTTCATTGCATCAAAGTGGCATCCACTTCAAAGATGGCTATCTTGAACAAACAAATTTCCAGCCACATGTGACTAAAGAGCCAGATCATGCATCCCCACCCCAACACTTTGTTTTAAAGATCTTAGTTGGTTTCTATAACTGACCATTTGGGTAACTTGTTTTATCACTTCTCCAGCTTTAAATTCCTGCCCTAATGGTTTAAATTCAAAAAAGAGTGAGCCCATGAAACCCTAAGTCCCCACACTTGAGTCAATAAAAGCAGAACCCTGAGCCTGCATGCTCGCATGCTCCTGCTATGTGGCCTCAGGTGTACCTTACAAATTCCAGGACCAGTAAGTAATAACCATTTTTTTTTTTTTTTTTTGTTTTCATGATCTTTATTGCTGAATAGTGTCTTGCAATCCTAATAATAACCAAGAACCACAAGGGCTGGTCTGGCCACAATGCTGGTTATCTGTAGGCTCAGACAGGCATAAAACAATGAGCAATGTTTCCTCTTTTCATGGATCTACTATTCCAGGAAATGGAAGAGACAGATGATAAACACACAGGAAAATATCTGATAAAAGGGGTTGTCAAGCAGATAGATGAAACAGGATTATGTTGTAATAATGAGTCATTAGATTACTTCTATATTTATGAGTCCAGGACAATCTCTTTGCATATTTAATTTTTAAGAGCTAAATACAGATAAGGGAGAATTCAAGATGCAAGAGAAAAAGAAGTCAATTGGGAATAAACCCCCGAGATGGTAATAGAGTTTCTCCTTTTTGCAAAGCAACAACCCTAGGTGGCACTTCCTTTCTGTCCCAGTGCACTAGGCTATTTAATTAGCTAATCTGTACCTTGTTTCCAAGCTTTAAAACAAAACAAAACAAAACAAAAACAGAGGATCTGTTTAGTCCAGATTGGCTCCATATAGCAGGGTCTTTGCCCATCAACACAAATGTTCAAAGAACACATGGCTTCCTACTGTTTATCTGTAACATATCACCTCCTAGTTAGTGAAGGACTAAGAATGAACTAAAAGACACCACGTTAGTGCAGTCAATATAGTCTTTTGGGTACAATGATTTATACACAATATTTTAAATGAGACAAGGATCAGTCTTGGAACTAGGCCTGATTTTGATTAAACACTGGCCACAGTAATTAAGCAGTACATTCATCAACAACTTGCATCATTTCTCCTACCTTGACTCCTTGAACAAATAACAAATAATACAAATACAAGCAAACATTATGACACCTCTGGTGATTCTTTCAGCTCTTCAGAATGTCGAAATGTCTTCAAGTTATGAATTTTCAGTTATTTCATTTGACCCCCAGTTCCAAGACATCCTACATGTGTTACTCAAAGCCATCCCTCTGTGGTTGTCCCCACCAATGATGTCTTTTGTATCTTCAGTTGCCTATGAATATCATCGTGCTTTTTAGGACGACTGTGATATGTGACCAGAAACACTGTCCCTAGGAAACAGTAGTCTCAGAATTTCATCTCTCCTTCCATGTTAATGTCAGAAGCAAAATATTAACTATTTCTCCTTTTATTATTATGAATATCGCTATAACAATGTAATTCCCTACCATCTACTCAATCTTACTCGGAGGAAGCTGCATGCTTTGGACTCACTAGAGAAGGTGTCAGTCATAGGCAAATATGAAAGAGAAATGCAAATAATTTGCTTCTTATATAGCAAACTATTTCTATTTCTATCAGAAATGGCCTGAGAATGCGGGGACTATTATGTAAGGTTACTCTTTTCAGACATTACACAGACAGGTCTTTGAAAAAAAGAGATATGTGTGGGGAGAACATGGTGGGCATAAGAAGTTCACTCTGTATATATTTTTTTAAATATAGCCTAATATAGCCAAGCTATTAGAAAATCCATAACCCCAGAAATCGTCACCTCTTGTGCTAGATATTGCTATTAACAATTTGAATTCTGTCAAGAAAATGTTGTCAGACTATGAGACACCTGGGATTATCCCTATGTTTATTAATATAAAATTGGGAGTTGGTAATCAAGAGGTTTCCAGGGCAAGGTCAGTGTGGAGGGAAAAGAATGCATCGGAAGGGGTCATATACCCATGAGGATGATGGAAGCCAAATAGCTGAGATTCAGACAATTAAAGAACTTTGCTTACTTCACAATCAAGAACTAGACCAACTCTGCACCAAACTCTGAGATTATGAGCAGTAACCTTTCTGTTGTTGTCAGAAAGTTATCAGGTGCGCTATTCTTCCTCCAAAGAAATTGGAGTCGAGGGACCATCTGATAAGAAGTGTAGAATACAAGTCCCTTGGGTCGGCAGGAGCAGACCAATTAGCATGTCATTTTCTACCAGAGCTAATTAAGCCATAGCTTGCTGCATTCTGCCTCAGCACCCTTCTGTCTCAGATCCAGTATCTGCCTGTTGAGCCTGAGGCTGGATGTGCTTTACCCTCTGCTTCTCTTCAGCTAGAAGTCACTTTCCCCCTTGAAATTAATGGGGTGAGACATATTCCAGAAGTGCTAGGAACTTGTATGTGAAGAAATCTTTTCCTAAGGGTGCTGGTTCCAACAGAGACACAGAAATTCAACTGAGATTGGGGCAGGAGAGGATATTAAAGGCAAATTTGATGTTTAATTTCAGGAGACCCCATCATCCTCTGATGGCAATGATAACTAAAGTTTACTGAATGCTTAAGTAATATGTATTAAACACTGTACTAGGAGTTCTGCATTCATTATTTAACCCTTACAACCATCCAGGAAGTGGAGATTTGCAGTTCCACAGAGTAGGAACAACTTCATAGGACTAGGAAGTTGTAGCCTGAATTCAAACCCAGGTCAGATTGAACCCAGAGCTAGTGTTCTACATATTACAGTATTTATTCTTGGAATAATTACATATTAAATTCCCTTCTTCCCAGTTTTCTTTAATCTCAGAGACAATAACTCTTTACCTCTGTTAGTTCCCAGTTAATGATAGACAATATACACTATGAATCCCTTTGATATATATAAAATAATTTTATATAATATATAATTTGAGATATATAATATATAATTTGAGATATTTAATAATATAGATACATACATACATACATACATACATACATACATACATACATACATACAAAAAATTTTTCCTGTCATTACATTTTTAGGATCAAGAGGTGAGAAAATCACAGCCACAACAAATATAATTTTCATGATGAATGGGGAAAGTCAGTTCACTTAAATTCACACATATTACTTCTTCATGATCATCCAGTTTCAACACATATTTACAGTGATGACAGCAAGGCTTGCTTAGGTATTTAGTCACCAATGATATAATTAGATTCCTTAGACAAATTTCATTCTGATAAGACTGTATATGATTTATGAACGTTTTCAGTCATAATTGGTGAAAGACAGTTAGTTATCTTTTTAATATTCATAATCTAATTCCCACACTCCATTTCTAAACCCTTCTAGAAAAGTAAAGTCTTACTGTATTTAATTTGAATGATATATTTAAAAGCCTTTCCTCTTCCCTCAAATAAAAGATTCTGTGGTGGATACACACATATTTATGCATGTATAAATTAGTGTGTCTCTGTGTGTATAATTAACAGCTCCAGAGACCATCAGATCTCAGCATAAATCCCAGCTCCCCTACTTCCCTGCTATGTAAATTTGGGAAACTTACTTAAACTCTCTAAGCCTCATTGTTGTCCTAAAGCTGTTAGAGTTGCTAGAGAGATCAAATAAAATAACTACATGCAAAGCACTAAATGCAGTGCCGGACTCATGATAAGCAAACCCTGAATAGTTGTTGTTATTATTTATACTTTTCCTCTGGAATCACAGCTTGCTCAACTTGTCCATCCTATTCATCTTATAAAAAGCTGAAGTACAAAGGTTTTGACGTTTTTCGTTTTATTTTGTTTGTTTTATTTTGTTTTCAATTTCATTTGTGATGGTAACCCTCATCCTTTTCTTCCTCCTTTATCATTTGAATCTTTATCTTTCTGCCTGTAGTGCTAACAGTTTTTGGTATTGAGCATAAAGGGGAAAAATGATATATGAGCGTATTAACCATGTCTTTTATTTTCTGTATTCTGATGCTTTGATATCAAGGGCCTCGCTGACCCTGGAGGGTCTGCTCCTCCTAGTGTTAGCCAGTTCCTACAGATATAGTAAAAATCTCACCCAAGAGGTTGCTTTTCAAGTGTACACAAACCATGGAGAGCCCACATCCTCAACCACATTCCTTATGAGGTTCTCACATTCTCGACTACTGTCTATCTGCCTTAGTCACTGCAGGGCCAGGGCCAGACAACTAGAGACAGTTCCTATGCCTCAGAGCTCACTGAAACTATTCAAGCTAGCCAATACTAAGCATATTTCCTCCGCCTCTTCCATGTCTTCCCATTAACCCCTATGACCACATTTTCCCCTTCTCCCTCTTCCTCCTGACTTATCCCAGTGCTTCCCTATGTGGCCCCTGTGATGTGGCATCCTCATTCTCCTGGGATCCATGGCTATAACAAACTGTATATATATTTGTTTTTTTGTTATTTATTATTATTATTTTTTAATTGAAGAAAGATTTAAATTTGGGGGGGTATTTTTCCCCATCTACCTTCTTCTTCCCCCCCCAAACTATATATTTTAATAGCAATCATCTCACCATACCTAGATAACACTAAACTCTATATTTTAAAAATGACGAGTAATTCCAGTTAAGTAACAACTACACTTATCTCTTCTGTTTGACTGCAGAGACCTTGAGAACAAGGACCATGCCTACACCAACCAGTTAATGCTCAGTAACTATTTACTGAATGAATGAATTTATTGCGTATCTAAAATGCACTAACATATATTTTTCTGTGGAGGAAATCTCTACATTTGTAAAGTTGAATGAATGTGTACTCTCATGTTGTATGTCGCCTAGCTTGTTCCCTAACAGGAATTCGTTTGGTTATTTAAATGTATATAAAACATGCTAATTGTATATACTGATGGGGAAAACATGTGTCTGAGTAAAAGAACAGTCCTGGGACTCTGCAGCACTGCTGAAGTAGGTTAAAGAAAGGATTAAAGGTTAGGTGTCCTTAAGTTTTTGATGGAGGACAGAAAATATATCATATTCCATCAACTACCTGATGTTCTTGGCAAGCTTCCTGAGGCTTCTTCCTACTAAGGTGTAATGGTTTTTTCTTTTTCTCTAACAATTTGCATGCTATTAGAAAGCCTCTTTGGCAAGAGATAAGCATTTCGGATGAATTCTTGGCTCAAGAAATACCAAGGGTTTAAGGAGAGGGTGGATCTTATGTTTTCGGAGTAGCAAGCACTATGGAAATAGCCTTCTTACAAGTTTTGGGGAATAACCAAAATAGGGCACTCTTTGAAATATCTAATATGTATGCATCTAATATGTCTTTATCTAGCATCTGCTCTGACAGGCTGATAATAATATTAAATAAAATTATTTTGCCCAGGCTAATTCTATTTCTTCTTTGAAGTGCTTTATTTGAAACTTGCACTCAATAAATATATGTTTAACATATGAATCTGTCTTTGGATATTAGGAGAAACAATGTTGGACACCCCAAAATATGCCCTTTTTTGGATATTGATTATTTTAAACTGGTTATGCCTAAAAAAACAAAAGACTCAGGAAGAACATTTAATTTTCCCCCTAACTGTCTAAAAGAGTTTAGATAGAGACCTGCTCTGGGAAGGGAGCTGTCATCATAGATAACTATACTTTAACATGAACTTCGATCCTGGCAAGGCTAGGATCAAAGCCCTGTGTCCCATTGTTAAATTTGGCCCAGCAAACCGTTGTTTACCAAACACTTACTTTTTCATTTCCATGTGAATTACCTTGTTCCTCTTTGAAGCCCAAACCACTATCCCCTGCCCCTTCATCTTAGCTCCAGATGGCATATAAGCCTCAACTGCTCAATTTGTCCTCAGACCTCACATTCTTGGGGAACCCCAGTATGCACATATGTTATAAAATTTGGTTATTTTTTCTTGTTGCTCTTCTTCATGTTATTTTGATCATTAGGCCAGCCAGAATAACTAAGAGGGAAAAGAGAGGAAATTCCCCACACTGCCTCCCCACCCACAGACGCATTTCTCCTAGTGAAGTCAACTAAAAAATTACCTGATCTATTCATCTTTCCTTGCTAAGAAATTGAAATGTTTCTGAAGAAGCCCAACTTATATTAAATAATATATATTTTTAAATCTCATGTATACATGAGGCCATTTTCATAAAATGATAAACTTTACTTAAAATAAGATTTCAATATAGGGAAAAATTGTGAAAGCCTCTGAATGAACCAAAAAGATTACTGAATGTCCTGTCTAGTAATCCTCCCCAGGTTATATCTGATTTTCATTGTTTAAAACTATTTTATAGGTCGGTCAGTTGTTGGAAACTGGTAATGATGCAAAGACTCTCGTCCATAACAATGTAAATTTTGTCCGGATACAGTTGATTAAACCCCTATGGAGACTGACCAGTTTTACCAGTTCTACATCTGTTTAAACACATTTATTTCAGCATCCCTGATCATCCAATACAGTGACCTTCCATTGACATTTTTCTTTGAGAATCTGAAGTATCATATTACTGGTTCTCTTCTTAATTAATTAGTTAAATACAAGCTTTGACTTTTTTAAAAAATATCTATATGATTATACCTTCTTTTGAAAAGGTACCTTTTAACATTAATACTATGAAAAAGAAAAAAATAGAATCCCCTAGGCAGGAGTTCAGAAAATTGGCAATAACGAAGGGATGTCTCGTAATACTCATGCCTGTGTAAGTGACTAATACGATGGGGTCACTGGCTTTACTAAGGCTCAACTCAAGAGTATTTCCTAGAACTAGATAGTGAAGCTTTTTCATTCTCCCAAAAGAAGTTAATTATTTTCTCAACAGCTTTTTTTTTTTTTTTTTCCTAAATGACTCCCTAGAGCTAAGTCCCTCCAGCTTCCTTCCCAGGCTGCAGCCATTTCTTTGGTGCCTTCAGAATTACTTCCTTCCAAACATTTGAACAATTTCTGCAATTACCTTGCATTTAGAGGATCCAGTCTAAAAAAAGAATACACTACATTGCATTGCTTTGTATATAATGTCCTTATATTTCAGCAGGTAAGGCAATAATTACCAAATCAATTCCTCAAGCATATGAGCTTTAGAGAACATAGTGCCTTTTGTTTCTACATTTTATACAGTCTTTTAAACTTCTGTTGTATTCCACTCAATTGGCTTGTCAGTTCCTGTGACAATCATTAATGCTTTATGAAGTGGTGCATTATTTGTTCAATGAAATTCAAAAATCTGTAGTCAGAGGTACCTGACTACCTGGAACCCTGACAAATATTCTTCTCCTTAGCTGGTTAAATGGGCAATGAACTAGACAGCCACCTCTAAGCAAGATAAACTACATTTTTCCTAAAATAAAATGCGCTTTTCCCTTAAATGGACTCAAATTACTGAAAAGAAATTAAAACTGACCAGGCTAAGGAGGAGATATAACAATGACTCCTGATATAATATCCCAAATAATGCAATATATTTACTATGTTCTGATTGGAAGATAGTGGACTTTGACATTGGATAATCTTAGATTTAGTTTATAAACCCTCCACTTAACTAGCTGTGAGATAAAGGCAAGTTTCTAACTGCTCTAAGCATCAGATTCTTCATTTATAAAATTAAGATAACTATTAAATTAATGAAGTTTAATGATGGTAAATTTATGTAAGTCATGGAAATGCTTGATGTAGAGTTGACATATACTAAATATATAATAAACACTATTTTTATTTGATGTATTAATTAAAAAATTAAATCAAGTTGAAATCTCTAGTTAGATATCTCCATTGATGTCCAATGCCCAGCGTAATGTCTTATGTATAGTATAAATATTTTTTGGCTAAAGGAATGATTTACTCCATTCCTGAATATAGGAATAAATTTTATTCCTGAGTATAAGAGGTTAAGCAATGATGGTGAATGACACTGTAAAAAAGAAAAAGAGCAAAAATGAGACAAAGTACAAGTAAGCCCTTAATGTTGTCTATAAATTCTACGACTTTAAGCAAAATGGTGTATAACAAAACCAATTTTACCATAGGATGATTGATATAAACAAGAATTAAGTTCTTATGGCACCTCATTAACTTTATAACAAAACAACTTGAACAAAACATTATTTGAGGACTTGCTGTACAAGTGCAAAAAGCAAACCAGTAGGTTCCTGTTAGGGCTTAAGTCTGATTTTCCCAAATTATCATCTCAGGGTAGTTGCATGTGAGAAAGAGTTCTTTCAGAGAAAAGATATAAATGTGAGTAAGAAGTGGATGAAAGAGAAAGGAAGGAATAAAATACAAAGCATTTCTATTTTTTTGGCTGAAACACTAAAACAGACAATGACTAGATAAATTATCATAGGCTGTAATTGGAACAACATTCATGACTTATAAATAAGTTCAAATGAGTCCCACGTGTTAGAGATGACAAAGTTAGCAACTACCTGAAAATTTTTCTTCTGCCTTTTGGATTTGTTTAGTGATGGTCTCATGTTCCTGTCCTGATCATAACATAATGCACAAGTAGGACTTTAAACAGTGTTAACAAATTAAAAGGCAAAAAAAGGCGGGGGGTGGGAGGGATTACATGTAGAGGAATCAGAACTTCATACCATGAGAAAAAATTGATAGAATAACAAAGTTAGCTTGAAGAAGAATAGACTCAGGCCGATATAAGTATCTCTAAATACTTGAAGTTCTTAATGAGTAAAACTTGATTATAGTCATTCAATGAGACTCTTGAGAGGTAATTGAGAACCATGAATGTAATATATGAACAAACAGATGAATTTCTAAGAGTGAACACTATTCCAGCACAGTAATAAACTTACTCAGGGCTTTATGGTTTTTTTCCCATCCAAGAGATTCAAGCAGAAGCTGAACCATCATATTTTAGGGATATTACATTGTTGGAATGGATAACTTTTGAAGGTTTTTTCAGCTCAAAGATTATATTTTCTGAGATCACTTAGTTCCAATTAGTGTTGTTAAATTTGCAAACTTCTGGCTGGTTCTGCATGCATCAGAAAATTCTGATCTTTAGAGACCAGAATTTCTTCTACTTATTTAATGAAACAAGAAAATATGTCATTCCAACATGTATTTCTCTCACTTGCTTCATTTTTCATGACTAAAATCAAATTGGGAGAAAATATTTGTCTATTACACTGTCTGGACCCTTCCGGAGAAATTCTCATCCCACTGGGATCCTTTCTGAATAGGCGAAATCTTATTCTAACATGAAAAACTGACTTTTTCCTTCTTAGTTCACCCAGATCACAAAAATTTTGTTCCTATAATTACTATTGGTTCTCCTAGAGAGATTCACTCAGCATGTTCCCATGCAGCCTTTTCTCTTTTCCCCAGTTTTTATATTTCTCAGATTTTATATTTAGACACATTCCAGGCTACGTCATAGAAGTTTCTGAGCTCTGGTAGCAATAGGAGGTTACCAGGCATTAACTTCTGATGAGGAATAAGAGACAAATTGAGGGCAATTGATATAAATGCAGAGTGATAGATATAAGAGAAAGCACTAAGCCTAGCTATTTGAGGAAGTTTAGTGTCAGATACTTCCGTTTTCTAAACTTTAATTTATTTCTCTGTAACATAGGATTAATTGGCTTTGCCCTGCTTTTCTTAATGAGTGGTTTTAATGATTAAATAAGCCAGTATGTTTGAAAACTTCCTGTAAAATATAAAACATTGCTAAAATATGAAGAGTGATGAAAATGATGATTGTTCAGAATACCATATCAGTTCATGAATACATTCTGTAGAGTATGCATGCAATATACCTTGAAGTTATATATGCTTATTATTCTTGCTGCTTCTTTTGAATTGGGCTCGTTAATGGGTTTGTATTAGGAGAACTGCACTCAAATCTTAGGTCTGATCTCTATGATGTTGGGAAAATGTCTTAACTTTTCTGGACCTTAGTTTTCTTAACTGTAGTAAGAAGAGATTTGGTGTTACCTTAGAAAAATTTTATAACAGTTAAGAAAGTCAGTAATATAAAAGCATTTAGCAAGCACAGTGCCTGACATATAATAAGCACTCAGAAAATAATTATCAAACTTGAATTTGAAAGTTTAGCAGCAGTGGATATAATTTGTAATAGTAGTTGGCTTAAGTTCTTTAAAAACTGAATTTTTTTTCTCTCTGTTAGAGACAGGGAAAAGCTATTCTTCCTAGAGGTCACTAAGATCCTAATGTTTCTGCTGCTGGTATTTTTATAGCTGATAAATGGTAAGAGACCTTCCTAGAAGCATGATTAGCTCAGGGAGTAGCTTGTGTTAGCAGTTTCCAGAAAACAGCAAGGCTGTCTCTTGCACCTGGCTGCTTGAAGACACAATACCATAATTTATAATTCAGGTAAGTCTCCTCCTTTCCCTACCCATCCTTGTACCTTTTAATATCCTTCGATTTCAGAGAAAATTCCAGCAAGCATCAGACTTTAAAATGCAATGATAAAGGGCCACCATAGCAATGAAAATATTGGCAGGAAGTAAAACTACATCTCATTCTGTGGTGGAGACGGTGGCTGATCTCTTGTTTCCTTCACTTTGCCTTTTTAAAGACTATCACAGCCTGGCAGGGAGAGAGCTTTCAGTGCTAATAATGTTGGCATTATTATTCCTTGGAGATGTGTTGATCTTTTGGATTTCTTCTCTTTCTTTTATGGGCAGGTAGCCAAACAAATTAGCCTACTTGGTTCTCCATGATATTTCTGTTGCCCCATGTCCAGGCCTTAGTAGAAATGCAATTTTTATTGAATAAATGAATGAATAAAATGGCAGTGCTTTGTCTCAAAGCAGATGTTGCAACAAGCAGAAAACCTATTTCAGACAAACTCCAATAGCTACTGTTCACAAAAAGTTCAATATTACTGAGTAGAATTTCTTGTCGAATTCTACCAGAGAAGAAAAGTGAAGGACCTATGGCAAATATCTATTAGATCCTACCAAAAAAAAAAAAAAAGAGAGAGAGAGAAAAATCCTGAAGAATCAGAGGAAAACTTTGTATCTAAAAAATATTTGTGCAAAAACAAAAGGAGGTTCTAAATGATGTCTAATCATTGAAATTAAAGCAAGTAAATGTGAAGCGAGGAGAAATGTAAAATTAAAAAATACATTTGATGAACACAGTTACTAAATTACAAATGAAGATAAAGGCAAACAAGTACAGAAGACAATGTTGAGATATTTACTGAGATCCACAAGATAGAATAAAGTGACATAATAGTTCAAAGATATTAATAGATACAGGAGTTCCAGTTTTCTATGTATGAGAAATACTTTATTCGGGTTAGGGGGCAGTGTTGGAAAGAATATATATAGAAGAAGAAATACACAATGAAATAATAATATCAATAATAATATCTTCAGAGGAAGATTTGAACATGCAGATCAAAAAGTTTACAGAATTAAAAAATTTGGACCTAGGTATGTTATTTTAATTTTATTTTAAATTTAAGAATAAAGAAAATGAAACCTTTATATATTAACAAAGAAAAAAGCTGTGTGTGTGTGTGTGTGTGTGTGTGTGTGTGTAAAAGCTATATTTATGTATTAAAAAGCTATATATAGATATAGATATAGATATTTTGGAAAAAACTCTCAGACTTTTCCTCTGTAGAAGCAGTCTTCAACATTTTTGGCACCAGGGTCTGATGCTCCTATGAGAGTCTAATGCCTGATGATCTGAGAGGGAGCTGAGGCAGTGATGCCAGCACTGGGGAGCGGCTGCAAATACAGATAAAGCTTTGCTCCCTTGCTGTGCTGCTCACCTCCTGCTGTGTGGCCCAGTTCCTTACTGGCCACAGACCAGGGTGTCAGGGACCCTTGCTTTATAGCATGAAGCACTAGAAGGCAATGTAATGATATTGACAACTTTGAGGTAAAAGAATTACAATTCAAGAAGTCTATACTGACATAGTAGTCATTTATATGCCAACATAAATATGTGTGTGTAATATGTAATATGTAAAGCATGTGTGTGTTTATTTGCAGAAATATTAGGGATAAGCAAAAAACCAAAAAACTCTACATTTGTTATAAATCCTTTGTAATGGAAATACACATGTTCATACACTGCTGTCTAAAAATGAATTTAAAAATTTAATATTAGATAAGTGACAGTATAAAATAATTGGTAATGCTCAGTGAAGCCAGTTATTCAAAGTAGAATGTAAATTTGAATCTTCTCTGGATACAATTGTTTTAAATTCAAGAGGGGAAGAGAGGAAGCCTCATATCAACGTCAAGCTTAAGCCACCTTCTCCAACATTCAGAACCCCTTTGTTTAGTGAGTTAGAGAATACTGTTCTAAATTAATGAAGTAAAATTCTATTTCCCATTTGGATATTCATCCTTGATTATATTCTCTCCTAATTTAACAATCCCAGAGAACAAAAAGATTGAGTGTCAGGTCCCTTAACTGCAAACGTGCAATTGATATGGGACTATTGTATTGGAATCAAAAGTACGCCATCACTATTGAGTCAAGCCCTCTCCATTTCACATTCAATGTTAAGAATAAATTACCAACTTAAGAAAAAATAGAGCTTTAAATTATGCATTTAAAAATGTAGCTTTCTCAGTTTCTTTGCAACTCTAGGGTCCTTGCCCTAAGAGTGGGCTTTTTTGGTAGATAGGAGACATGGAAAATGCTGTATTGATCCCACTCTGGGAGCTCTATAAAAAGCAAATTAGCCACAAGAGTACTGTGTAGAAAAGGGCTTTAAGGCATTTATTTAAAGTCAGAAGAGATTGCTATGAAAAAGACCTTGTTTACAATATACTCCTTAACCAGGACATTTGTTACAAAACTTAGCTCAGCAACTTTTCCAAGTGTTTTGCATTCATGATGACACCATACCAGGCTACAGAATATGCAATTTAAGTCTTCCTTTGTTGGGTAAAGAAATTCTGATTATTTTCAAAGAGCTAAATAAATTAGGAGAGGTGTACCAATTTCAGAATCCTAAGGAAGCCATTACGCAAGGCTTTTAGGAGAACTGCTTTTTGGTGGGGGAGAGGGAGAGAGAAGGAGGGGAAAGGTGTTGAAAAAATAATGAGTCCTTTTGGTAAAGGTGTGTGAGTGTGAGTGTGTGTGTGTGTGTGTGCGCATGTGCGTTTATGTATATCTTTAATTTACCACTCAGCTATGCTTGGTCAAAATCCAAATGAAACATTTCTATAACACTATGATAATAAAAATTTACTGTAACAAAGTAAACTAAAAAAATGTGAATGGAGGATAATTACACTTCATTTCATGTAATTAATCTTTTTAATTTTAAAGGCGATCCTGAGAATCTTCATAAGTCTTCTCATAAACAAGGTTACAGCTTTCCAGTAATTTCTTAGCATTTGCTAGATTTAATTACAGTTGAGCAATGCTAAACTCATTGGCAAATGGTATTGATACCATATGTGATATATCAAATGATTTTATTGATTTTCAACCTTTAAGATTCATAAAGGGGGTGTGTGTGTGTGTGTGTCTGCATGTGTGTGTTTTTTGATAAGATGACTTTTGGAAAGACCTAAGTGAGGGGAGCTGCTTGCCAGGGGCTTATGCAATTAGGGGCTTGAAACTTTCAGTCCTGTCTCCTGACATACGGGGAGGATAGGAGAGCTAGAGATTGAGTTCAGTCTCCAGTGGCAAATGATGTAATCAGTCATGCCTGTAGTGAGCTCCATGAAAACCCAAAGGACAGGTTTCAGAGAGCTTCTGGGTTGGTAAACACGTGGAGATTTGAGAAGAGCGAAGCACCTGAAAAGGGCATGGGAGGTCCCCACCCCTTCCCCATGCTTCACCCTATACACTTCTTCCATTGGGCTGTTCCTGAGTTGTATCCTTTTATAATAAACTGGTAATCTAGTAAACAAAATGTTTCTCTGAGTTCTGTGAGCCGCTCTAGCAAATTAATGGAATCTGAGAAGAGGGTAGTGAGAACTTCTGAGTTAAAAGCTGATTGATCAGAAGCACAGGTAACAGTCTGGGCTTGCAACGGGCATCTGAATTGGGGGGTGGAATATGTGGGCACAGTCTTATAAGATTGAACCCTTAATCCATAGAATCCAATACTATCTCTGGGTAGATAGTGTCTGAATTGAGTAGAATTCTCAGACACCTAGCTAGGATCCAAGAATTGCTTGCTGGTGTGGTGGGGAAACACCCTTCCCACATTAGAATTTAGTGATTAGGAATCCAAAAGACTCCCCAACAAAATAAAGAGAACACCTCTGCCCTATGATAAGCTTTACTTTATCATGTTAAAAAGAAGATATGGTAAAGATATAAAAATAGAAGATGAACTGGGTTTTTTAAAAGGGGGGGCAATTTAAAACCTATATAGTAATAATAAATAATGTTTATTAAGTATTTATTATATGTTGAACAATAAACTAAACTCAGC
Organism: Pteropus vampyrus; assembly: GCF_000151845.1. Taxonomy (NCBI): domain Eukaryota; kingdom Metazoa; phylum Chordata; class Mammalia; order Chiroptera; family Pteropodidae; genus Pteropus; species Pteropus vampyrus. Next base: position 6,001,091 of record NW_011888811.1, read on the forward strand.
TCATGGTCTGGACAGAAACTAATTCCTCAGTATGAGCAATGGGAAATGTTTGCCACTTTCTATTACAGTACCCAAAATATTCATTCAAAGTCAGTTCCTATGCTTAGTATTTCCTTGAACCAAAGGGAGATCATCTGACCTATTTGCTGAAATCTATCATTGACCATTTTATGTGGGACTCACACTATGAACCTTGAAATTGAACTAAGAACCAATGGATAAAGATCACATCTAGAACCTCAGAGTTATCCAACAGAAAATTGTTTCTGTCTCTAGTCCTTGTATTTTGATGATGATGATGATGATGATGATGATGATGATGATGATGATGATGATGCATCTATTATTCTTCAACCTTTGAATGTCTCCATTTAAAACTGCCTGGCTTTAGTCCTCAAACATAGATTGTGAATATATAATATCTAATGACAATACTATCTGTGCTAGATCAGTTTTATAGGGCTATAAAACATTTCCTGATTGCTTGGTGAGGTCTATAGTATTTTTGCTCTGACATGATAATTCTACAGAAGAGGAGATTAAAATAGATTCATTTCATCCAGTGATGTCCCAGGTGGTGATGAATAGGTCAGCTAAGATGCCTGTAATATAGACTCAGGAGAACTAGAAAGGCATAATAGAACCCCCCTCACCATGCACTAACACACACAGAGAATTATTTAATAACTGCAATTTGTTCATAAAACTTTTTCGTAAAAATACTTACAAGCAGTGCAATATGAAAGGTTAGAAAATAATTAAGTGTATGTATATGAATTGGTTTCCTTTTTGATTCATGAATTACACTGTGCTGGATAGCTTTATTATGCTCCCCCAGATTGTCTCTCCCTATTGGCCTGCTCTCTGCCTCCCAAAGGCTGACCTTTATGGATCCTTTGCTCTCTTCTATTGGATTGACAACTGGAAAGAGAGAGAGAGGACATTCAAGGTATTTATTCTCCCAGCTCTGTGGGTTGACTACATCCTTTAACTAAAGGTCAAATCTCCTCTCCAGGTGGCCATCTCCACATGACTCTCTTTAAGAGTATCTATAAATGCTCTGTCCACTCACCCCATCCAGGGTGCAAACAGCTCTGGTGTTGACCTGGCCATTTCTTTGTAAAGAGTCCCTTTGTTAAATTCCCTTGAGTTATCTTAATTTGAATGTGCCATCTGTTTCTTGCTGGCTTCCTGACTAATAAACACATGACCAGATCTCAAAAATTAATAACACTACTTAATTTCTGATGATCGAGTAGCTTTGCTTGAATAATTCAAAAACTAATTGCAAGAAGTTCCTCATATTTCATAAGTCACAGCTAGTACAAAAAGTATATGTTAGGACTACTGGATCACTTTTTCAGTTACATACAATGTGAATTATAGAATGCCCCAACTCTCTGAGAAGTAGTCTCTCAGACTCCCCATGACTTATATAATTATCAAATATTTAACAGTGTGATACCTATGTGTTGAGGGTTCAAGGTTAATATCATGAATATAGTTCACTGAGCTATCATTAAAGTAACAGGGAAGTATAAAGATTGAATGATTTTTTTAATAAGATAGCAATTCTGTTACTGTTCCAAAAGTATATCAGGCTCCTAGATTTTTCCTACACCAATATTTCATTGGGGACCTATTTTATTTTCAAATCTCTATGCACTGTATTAAAATATATTTAATCCTTAATAGAAGTTCTTTCAAAAGCTCAACAGTTCGTCGTGGCGTGCACTTGTAAATCTCTTCCTACTGTTTAATTCACTTCAGGAGAGAGCAAAAGAACATGTATTATAAGAACACTAATATTTTGCATTTAGATAATTCCTTTTAAGAAATAGCTCATAATTTGAACCTTGAAATTATAAGTCCTTATGTACCTAAGGACAGCTTTAAAAATACATAAATATATAAGTGCAATGGAAGAAAACATATAAGTGTAATGAATTAATGAATAAATATATGAATTAAGTTTTTAGATGAACTATTTGAAGTAGCAGAATTATAGCAAGTTGGTATCATGTAATTTGCCAGGTCATATAAGAACAGAGTGAGACAATGAAATACTCTCATAAATGTTTAGATACTTCTTGAACCTGCTACACTAAAATAATACTCTAGAAAAAGCTTGCAATTTATATAGTGTTTCATAAGACAGTAGATACTATAATAGTGATATATTTATAATTACAAACATTTAGTAAAGACAAAGTAGGTATTGTGCGATACAGAGATAAAATGACACTCGTACTCTTAAAGTGGAATAATCATACCTGACAACAGCATTTTAATACATACATTTTGAATGAAGAAATAAAAATGCAGAGAAATATCATCAATAACTAAAATGTATTAATCACACCTATGGGCCTAGCATTATATGCTGTTTCATTTATATTCCTAGAAGTTTA
>NW_011888811.1:6004111-6048356 GCF_000151845.1 Pteropus vampyrus
AGTTGACATTAATTTTAATGTGTCTTCACTTAGCAGAATGTTTCCTTCATTCATAAGACAGAGTAAGCAAGAAGCCACAAAGGTGAGTGATGCCCCGGTACAATTAGAGTGGCAATAGGCTGGGAGATGATTGGCAGTCAGCAAGAAAGGGTCTCTTCAGCTTGTGTATGTAGCTGGAAAATCTGCAGCACAAGTTTTTTTTTTCATTGTTAATTTTACGAAACAGAATCTTTTAAAAATTAAATTAATTCTGACATACACTTGCAAAATTCCTTTCTGTTATTTAATTCACTTCAAGACAGAGCAAAAGAGCATATATTCTAAGAATACTAATGCTTTGTTATTAACCAATTAATGTTAAATAATAAAATTGATTAATAACATTATATAAGTTTCAGGTTAATATTCTATATCTTATGAATATTGCATTGTGTGCACACCACCCAAAGTCTATCTTTCTTTTGTCACCATATATTTGACCCCCTATATCCTCTATACCCTTTTGTTGCCCCCCTTCGCCTGTGGTCATTACCATAGTGTTATCTGTGACTATGAGTTTGTTTGTTTGGTTTGGTTTGTTTGTTGCTTTCTGTTTTATATCCCACATATGAGTGAAATCATATGGTTTTTGTCCTTTACCATCTGATTTATTTCACTTAGCTTTTTTTCAAGATCTATCCGTGTTGTTGCAAATGGCAATATTTCAACATTTTTTATGGCTAAGTGATATTCCATTGTATATATGTACCACATCTTTACCCAATCATCTACTGATGACATTTAGGTTGTTTCCATGTCTTGACTATTGTAAATGATATTGCAGTGAACATAGGGATATATATCTTTATGGATAAAGATAAATATTAACTATTAAGTTTATTGGGGTAACTGGTTAATACAATTATATAATTTTCAGGTGTACATTATAATTTGACACCTGTATATTCTATTGTGTGTTTACCACCCAAAGTCCAGTTTCTTTCAGCTACCACATATTTGATCCCCTTTACTCACTGGATAAACTTTTTGCTGAAAATAGTTAAATAGGTTGAAACACAGATTATTGCAATCACTTTTGAAAAAAATGTGCTTGAACTTCCTAAATATCCATGATGTCTGAGGCAATCGTGGGTATAGCTGGCTAAGAAACGATTTAGGAATCTTTGGTTGCCCAGTAGGAGTTAAGGAATTGGAAGTTATTGCTGAGCTAGAGCAACATTTGGAGATTTGCTGAAAAATTCGCATTAATAAGAACGAGAAATAAAAGCTAAATATGTTTAGGAGACATGCCTGCTGGCTGGGACTTACTTGTTCAATGAACACAGGTTAGAGGATAATGCAGTGGGAAATGTGGCAAAGAAATTGTAGATAGGAAAACTGGGCAAACAATGTGGTTGATATAACTTGCTAATGATGGTAATTGATATAAATGCAGATTTATTTTATTAGAATTTGCCTCTTTAAGTGCCCAATACATACATATTAATTATAATTTAAGTAAGTTGTTTTTATTAAATTTATCTTTTGAAACAGTTTTAAGGTCTGTAATTATAGATTTAAAGATGCTCTCCTCCTTCCTGAAAAGTAGCACAATAAATGTTTTGTAGTTTTTTTAAAACATATTTCTTCAGGAGATTTAATTTAATAAATTTCCTTGAAATCATCATCCCGTGAACTTTGTAAGGTAAACAATAATTTTTCATTGGCCTCTCCTTGAAGCCTGTTACAGTCTTAAGCACATATTACTGACAATGTTTATTTAATAATGGAATATATGATTAGAATATCTGATATATCACAAAACCAGGGATGAGTTGGATAATTCCTTTTTTAACTCTTAGTGAGCTTGATTGCTAATGTCATTATTGACCCATTCATTAGCAATTTCATAATATTCACAAATGGGATATGTTTCTTTCCCCTGACCCGTTGCTCATAAATGGCTTACATGGTGTTTCTGTTCTCTGCTGGATGTAGCTATTTTTAATTTTCCTCCTATTCCTGTACTTCCATCTCCTTAATATTTATTGAACCCCTACAACTGTGTTGCACATTCTGTTAATCTCTTTATTTGTATTACCTCCTAATTTTCAAACAGCCACACAGGTGGGTTCTATTGTATGTAAACATGTGATAACACAATCCATGTTTAGGAAAATTAAGTACTAGTCCATGGTAAAAGCACTCGTAAATGGCAGATTATACTGAAAACCTAATCTTTGATGGTCAGCTACATCAAAGTCCATCATCATATTATTTGTGCTGTAATGCTTACTCTCTAGGTCTCTTTCACAGAGTGATAGGCTTGGCTTGGGTTTCTCTCAAACAAACTTCATTTGTTTGTATGCAAACTTTATAATTTTATCAATATATTTTATCAGTATATATTTCATCAATATATTTTATCAATATATTATATGTTATCAACATATTATAGTATATGTTATCAATATTGCAACTAGTCAACACTAATACTTACACAGTGCCTACAATTCTGGTTACTGTCTAAGCATTCATTTTTATTAATAATTTTAATCCTCCAATAATCTTATAGGTAAATGTTATTATCCTTGTTTTATACATAAACAAGCTCAGACTCACAGAATTTAAGTGGTAAAGGCAGAATTCATACTGGAGTCTGACCCCAGAGGATAGGTTCTTAAAACTTATATAATAATACATCACAATATTATCAAAGTAATAAATACTTCTCTTAAATAGATTCACTGTGCACATTTAATTTTTTAAAGCTTTATTCACTGTTATTATAAATAATGGTTATATATTTTCCTAAAACCTCTTAAAGTAAAATATTTGCTGACACAAATTTTTTTAAAAAGTGTACTGTCTAAAAATCAGCTCATGTAGAACTAATGGAACATGAGCCACAGTTTGAGTTGCTCGTTCAGTAGAAAACACTGGCTTCTCAGTCACAAGACCCTTTTATTCTGGACCAGCAGCACATGGGTATGTATTGCCCACCTCCAAAAATGCCTTTGGCCGGCACCAACTAATTCTTATTTTATCTTTTTCTCATAGAGCCCAAGTAAGACAGGTGAATTTTTCTTATTAGGGCTTTTACTAGATATCACTGCTTGACTCAATTCTCAATTCTCAGCTTGTTTACCCAGATAATCCCAGTGTAGCTATTACTAGTGCCTCTTTCACTTTCAAAAGTGTCCCAGTTTAGATGGTAAAATAGAAAGTTGTCCTAGATCGGGCCAATGTTGAAGACACCAGAGGGCAGGGCACCAATGCTGGATAGAGAGGCAGTGTGTGAGTCCAAGCCCAGAAGAGAACTCAAGGAATATAGAAACTAGTAGAACAGTCTACAGTTTTTCCAGTCAGATCCCCAGACTAGGAACATGTGCAGCGCCTGGGAACTTTCTAAAAAGGTACACGACTCTTGAATCAGACAGCCTGGTACCCGGCTACGTCCTCACCAGCATTGCGTGTTTTAAGGAACCCTTCAGGTGGTTCTGATGCTTTTTCAAGTTTGAGAATAACAGCCTGCTTTAGACAAAGTGTTTCTAACTAATTTGTTTTTGTTTCATAATGCTTCTGACTGTAGTCTAGAAGGACTAGTTTCCTAGAAAATAGAGAAGTTCCAGGAAGAAATGCTCAAATGTTCCAGGTTTTAAGGCTCAAAATTGTCCACAATGCTGTGATTCACCAAGCCTAAAAAATCTTCTCAGTTTCTTCTTCTTTCAAGAAGCTTTGTATTCACTTTGGGAGTCAGTGGAGAGGCTTCAGAAGCCTGAGTTCTGGCGTAGGCTCCATCAGGCACCTGTTATGAAATGACAGTTGCTTTAGATCTCTCTCTGTCTCTGACTGACTCTCTCTCTCTCTCTCTCTCTCTCTTTCTCTCTCTTTCTCTCTCTCTCAACACTAACCTATTCTAAAATATCTTTTAAGTTAAATGTCTTGAGTTCACATCAAACATCTGCATGTCCAGATTTATGTATATAATTAAATAATTAATACTATTTTACCTTTCCTATCATTTTTCATAAAGCTGAAATGAAACTGCGTATGCAAAGTTTGTAAACTGTGAAGAGCTGTGCAATCATAAGATGGCAATGGTAGTAGTATGAGTCTTCGCTAGACTTTTCTTTAGCTCCCAGAAAGCACAATTTTGTTTGATCAATCCACGTGTAATATTAGTAAGGAAACCTCATTGAAATAATAGTTTCTACTTTGAATGCTTTCATATATTAAGAGAGAAAGAGAGAGAATAACATATTGAAAAAAAGAGGGACAGTCTTTTCCTATTTAATAAATTTAATTTATCCTTTGCCTGTGAAAACAGGAGCTAAAACTTTACAAATTTTTAATTGGGAAAAATGTCTCTGGTTTCTATTTCTTCTTGGGCACAATATCAGTTTCCTCTGGGGCATTCAAAAATCATCAGTTGGAAAAGGCTAAAATGAACAAATAAAGGACTGGAAAACAATCTAATCATATTTTTGGATTGTATGAGTGTTAGTGAAACCATTCAAGAAAATGAGAACTGGTCTCTACGGACTCTTAAATCCATCTCAGTACTCACCAGGAACTTCATAGAGACATACTTAGCCATTGGGTATTAGGACATAAATTTCAACAATACTAACTGTGTCAGAATATAACTGATCCTGGCCCTGGCAAGGGGAGCAGTAAGGGACAGTTACTTACTGACAGAGGCGTGACTATGACCCTGACACTCTGCTCTCCCAGAATTCAACCCATCTGTGATAGTTTAAGTATATGTTATCTAATTCATCTAGTTTGCCCGTGTAATTTTGGAAACCATAGTGTCATTTTACCCACAGTTGATTGAAGACCAGGTCCAACTGAAAATAACTGTGGGAGAAAGACCACATCATTGGAAATCTGTGAAAAGCATGGCTTCTGGAAAAAAATGTGCTTTTCACTTCCAAAGTGTTGTCTGCAGACAATATGGAGCAGAAACAATCTGACTTTCTAATGTTTCCTTGACGAAAAAGCTATTTCAGAAATCATCTCAATGCTGCTTGGTCAGTCATTCATTCACACCAGGCAGAAATTCTGTCAGAACTTGTCACTTTTATTTAAGCAAGACTCTGACATAGGGCAACTTTATTCTAATCATGTTCACATTCTCTTTGACAGTTTCAGAATATCTTGTATGTTCATTGTACATGCTCAGATAGATAATTTATCACCAAACATCTCTCTTTTGGCAACTCTGATAGATTCTCACCTTCTTTTAGCCCACTTTCTGCAAACAAAAAAGCTTATATTAAAAATATCACAGTTTTCCAGTTCTCTGTGGATAGTGCGAGAAGACATATTATAGAAACAAACACGATTTATTTGTTACAAGAAGAAAACGTCAATGGAAGGTAGCATAAAAAGATGTAGTACTCACAGGGAATTGAAATCTGAACTTTTATATTTTCTCTTTGAATCTGATTTTCTCAAAGAAATAGATTATATTCACCCAGTTGGTTGTGGTGGTGTTTTACAAAATACCTTAAATGCAATTTTAAATGTTATATTAAGAATGGCATGAAAGCTGAATCTTCTAACCATATCTATCATTCTAACCTTAAAAAGAATAAAGATCAGGAAGGGCATTACTAAATAACCTAACTGGTAGTATGTGAAAGACATTGTCACAATAATACTATCAGCGTTTCTCATTTCTTGAATGTGAATATGGCTTGAGCATTCTATTTGTTTCATATACATTATTTCATGTAATTCTTACATCCGCCCTAGGGGTCATTATTATCTCTCTTTGCAGAAGACGAGAGTGAGCCTGAGAGCAGTCAAATATCTCATTCAAGGTCATTATAAATAAAGGTCATTTTAGCAAAATGGTCATCTATGAATTTTCTGTGTAGTCAGTTGGGCAACTCCATAACTCTTTGAGGAATTGAGAGGGTACAAGTGTGTATCTTGCTATAGGCTATACTAGGGGACTGACTGGAGAAGTGTTACAAATGGGCTTTGACTAGCACCTTGTTCATAAAGTCTGTTTCTGTCAAGACTTTCATTAGATGAGGACAGCTAAAATAGGTGATTCCTCACATATGGCAACACCCACTTCACACAGGTTGTTGAAATCAGAGTCCTCTGGCTAAGTGTGCCCCTGGACTCTCTGGAAAGGTAGACTTAATTTGATCACATAACATAACTGTCGAAAGAAAATGGTAAGCAGAGATTATTTGTTCTCACAAAATATCCATACCCTCTCCTCATTTTCTCATCCTCCTTGCACTTGGTTAGGGTCATGTAATGAGTTCTGATCAATCACTCTGAGAAGTGACATGTGTCAATTGCAAGCCAAGGCAATTATAGAAAAGAACATTATTGAACAATATGATGGAATTCTAATAAGGCCTGTAGTAATATTCTACGAATGTAATTTTTATTTCAAATTTAAAACAGAGTATACCTAGTAATAATCTTAGAGTTAGTAATGGTAGTGTTAATAGTGTCGGCAACAGCAAAATGAGTATTTACTAAGTTCATAGCATGAAAACTATATTTTTAAATTCTAACATTCATCCTATAAGATAAGAACCTACTCAACAGTCTAGGAAAACTACTGTTACATATGGTTGACACTAACATTCTCCGAGTTTTTATAAACAGTAGAGTTATAAACAATGGAGTTAATTTCTACTGCTTTCCTACTTTCTAGAACTTGCTGGTTCAGATAAAATTCTATCCCATTTTTATCATTTGTAAAGTGAAGGAATTAGATGAGATAAATGTACATGTTTCCCTTCACAACTCAATTCTATAAGATTAATATTATAATAAACTCTAAATAATGACTTTTTTCTACTTGCGTGCATGAGCATGTATGAGAGTTGAACTGATAGCTACAATCCTTTCTGTATAAGAGCACTGCAACTAAAAACGAAGACAGTGACAGTTGGTCAGGATTCCAAATATGGGTTGAAGTAATTATGATACTAGCGTAACATCACGTACTGTGCCATGTAAAAATGTACCCAGGACCGTGTTGAAGTTCCATGAAGATTTTGCCAATTATCCGAGTCATGACAATGTGGGGAAAAAAAGCTATCAAAATATTAGCTTCTTGACTTAGAATTATGTCCTGCTAATAGTCTTTACATTCAGGTGGCCACTTTGAATATGGCCTAGGAGTAAAGTCTCAGGAAGAGATAAAAAGGAGATCCTGACTATCCACAGCCTGAGCTAGCCTACGTGCAAATGCAAGTTTCTCTAGCATTATAAATGATTATTTTTTTAGACTTTTTAACCTTAGAATTAACACATTTATCAGAATATCATGGCACACTCCATGTACCTTGTGCTCTGCCAAACATATGAAAAGTTTTGATGTGATAAAGAGCTAATACTATTTTTGATGTCTGACTGCTGAGAGTTTTTAAGCAGCTCCCTTTCTACCTCACATCTGGGAAATCTGACAGGACATCTTGGGTGCTCCCTCTCTTGGGGTCAGGGACAGTTTGAATCACAACAATCCCTGCCCTGTGCCTGTTCACTCACATCCTACAGCCTCACCAACTAGTCACAATCCAGCCAATCCTTTCCTGCTTTCATTATTGTACTGGTTTGAGAATCTACCCTTCCCCGCATCTGCCCCCTGAAAGAGTCTTATGTGAGTAAGGAAACTTTTCATGCCATCTTGGTGCATATGTAGCATTATCAATTTCAGCATCCAGACCATATTTTGAGAGGTGGGTCCATCTTTTCTCTGCGGAATAACAAGACAATTTTTTATATTTCCTTCTATAAAACGGCCATGACATCTCTTTTAAAAAGTTATTAAAGAGGGAAATAGGAATTCAGAAGAGACTAATGCATTGGCTGAAAGTTTCATTTCTTACTGCAAAGCAGCATGGCTATGTTCAAGATCCCTGAGCTTTTGGATGATATTCTTATAAAAATAAATTATAAAGAAACCAACCACAAAAATTAAATATTTATGATTAACATGAGAAGATTAAGAGCACATAGCAGGACTCAACGATCGCAGACTATTATTAGTTTTACTTTAATACCATAGAACAGAAGCACAGGAAGAGTAACAGGCAAGTTTCCAGATTATGTCTGCATATCCATCATTGGGGAAGCCTTAACATAAAACTAATTTTCAAACTCTAGTGATTAATTTTGAACTTTCATTAAATGGATATTATGTAAGTAGTTTTTTTCTTTTTGTTTTTCCATTGAGTTAAGAATCTACATGAAAATCTCTCTTGTTAAGAAAAGTACTATAATGAACTAACGGGAAAATAATTGAACCAGATTCCACACATCTGGAAAATTCAATCCGCATGCCTCTTTCTTAACATCTTTGGGAAAATTGTCACAAACCACTAAATTATATAATGTGTTTTTACAGTCATTTCTTCAGAAGTCATGTACTAATGGTGCAAGACGTACTAATGGTGCAATGTAGTCGACTAAGTGAGAAAAGTCACAACAATCTATTTAAAAAGTGGGCAGCGTAAATTGGGATTTCACAAGGATCACCCTGTGATCATATAGTTTATTTAACCCAATGGATCACCCTGTGATCGTATAGTTTATAATGCCAGGAAATGTATTTCATTCTTTATAGCTTAAAAAGCTAAGAAAACAGCCGGGTAAGCAAGGAAGATGTCAGAAGAATTGTAGTATTCTTAGGTTTATTTCTCTAATTCAATTAATATACTCTGGTTTATCTATAATGGAGATATCTAAAATTTTTGAATATATGATTACATTAAAAATAAAGAATATATATGTTATTTTATATATGTTTTATATATATATATATATATATATATGTTATTTTATATATCCTTTGTAAACTTGTGAGGACATTATGTTATGTTGTAGTAGGCCAATATATAAATTGATCAGAATAGAGGTTTCTGGAAAGAGAGAGATAGATAAACTTATTTTATGACAGAAGTAGCACTCATTTTAATATGGTAAATAATTGGTTAGTGAATAATTTGTTGGATTAAGTAATTAAGCTTATGAAATAAATTAAATTAGACCCTCCTTTAATCATATAAAAATAAATTACAACTGGAATAATTACCTTATTCCAGTAAAACCAATTAAATGCAAAACCAATTAAAACTATAAAACTATTACAATAAAATATACAATTATAATTCTTAACCACTATTTAGGGAAAACTTTCTGTATACCTTAGAAATCAGAAAGTTTAAAAAACAGTGGGTAGACTGAGAAAAGATACTTACAGCATTAACACATGCACAACAAAGGCTAAATATGCAAACAACAAAATAAAGACCTAAAAATAAGACAAAAAAAATTTAAAAAAGAAGAAAGGATAGACAGGAAGAAAAATGTACCAAAGATATAAATAGTCAATTCGCAAAAGAAATTTGAATGTTTACAAATATAAAAACTGATGAACCTCATGAATATAACAGAAAATGCAGTTTAACAATTTAAAACAAAACAGCACAATTCCACTTTCAACATATTAAAAAATGTATTAAACACCTTAAAGTAATATGTATCAACAGAAATATGAAAAACATTGTTCTCTATCTATCTGGTGGGCATCTAAATAGGTATCCCTACTTTGGGGAAAAATGTCCATAGAAGAAAAACTATGAATAGGATGAACATGTCTACCAACATTTCTTTCAAACTGTATGCACTGCTGGTTTTCCTTTAATTTATTTGAATTGGAAAAAATTCATGTAAATACAGAGGATTTATAGAAATCCATCCATTAACATTTTAGGGTATCAATGAACTTCTGTATAAATGGCCTTTTGTATATAATTTCCTTATTTGAAGACTAACATCATGTAATAAATATCCAGTGACTAGCAGAGCCCTTATACGATACTGAGAACAATTTTGACATCTCGAAGATACTTGTAGAACAACAAACACAGTTTTTGGTGTTATAATTTCGCCCTTGGTAAAATTCTAGCTGAGAGGCAGATGACTAACTGCTATAGACTGGTGTTTGTGTACCTTCAAAATGCAGGTGTTGAAACCTAATCTCCAATGGAATAGTATTTGGAGATGGGACATTGATGACTGGGTCATGAGGATGGAGACCTCTTGAATGGGATTAATATCTTTGTAATGGGAGTCCCAGAGAGTTCCCTCACCCCTTCTGCCATGTGAAAAGGTGGCCAGCTTCGAATCAGGAAGAAGGCTCTCACCAGACAACATATCTTCTGGCCCCTTGGTCTTGAACTTCCCAGCCTGTAACACTGTAAGAAATAAATTTCTGTTTTTATAAGCCGCCTAATCTATGGTATTTTGCTATAATAGCCCAAACAGACTAAGATACTTACAATAATATTAACAGTCTCAACATTGATTTGGGTTGGTAAATTTGATTGAAAACTCTCTAAAATGTTAGTTAAAAAATAAAGCCTAATTCTAGGAGATGATAGATAGATAGATAGATAATGAAATTACTTCATAAACTAACCAGGATGGCACATGAAAGGTGTGTATAACATGAAGCATATGTGATGTCACCCCCATCTTCAATCCCTTTTGTTTCTTAGAACATATGATGTTGGTCTTTCATGTTACTTTTTAATGGACATGAACTCTTATTCAACAATGTTTCAAGGGGTCATTTTTAACTTGGTAGAATTAGTACATGAGGTGGGTAGTGGATTGAAAGTATCCTGATTTAATGAAACTCCAATATAAATCCATATTCTTAAAGCTGTGAATGTGATCATTTTTGGAATAATGGTCTATGCAGATATAAATAAATTAAGGATCTTGAGAAGAAACTATTTTGAATTATCTAGAAGGGACCAGGATCTTATGCCGAGTGTCCTTATAAGAGACATAGAAGACAGAAACATGGGAAAAGAAAAAGCCATGTGAACACAGAATCAGAGGTTGGGGTTATGCAGCCCAAAGTCAAGGAATTTTTAGAACCACCAGAAGCTGTAAGAGACAAGGAAGCATTCTACCATACTCCAGTCAACTAGCCTTGACAAATTTGATGACAATGCAATGTACCATTTATAGCCAGAGAAGATTCGAGAAATTTCATATAAATCAGTGTGGTACTTGGGCAAGCACATTTGAAAGTTATATTTTAGACCATAATTTACCAATGGCTAATTTTGTAAACTTTTGTCAGGTTATTACAGACCTCATAGAAGGGAAGATAAATTGCAGCAAAAAACAAAGGAATTAATACTGTTATGTAGAAAAATCACTGTTTCTCTAGTTCCATTTATTCTTCTGTACCAACAAATTTGCTTGGTGAGGTCAGAATAATCTTTAATTCCAAAAACATTCTAAGCCATTACTCCTTGCTAATCTATATAAAAATAAAATAAATAAAATAGAATAAAATAACATTTATCTGAGAAACATAGCTTTGAGTTATGTCACTATTTACCTCTACTTATTGGTTACATTTATGGATCTTCCTATTGTTCCCCATCATTTACTGGGGAATTAAGACCCCGAATTTTACAGTCTTGCCCCTCAACCTAAGTCCTAAAAAAGTTCTGTTTTTTCAACATCTGTCTGGATCAGCCATAGCCTCAGTCCTTTGATTATATTAATTCCAATGACCTTTGACCTTCTGTCAATGCCAATGACCTGGACCTAGCTATTATCTGGATCTATCTCCTCTAACCTTTCAGATCTATCATTTCATTTCTTTCTTTAATCTATTCTTTAATGCCAACTAAGTGACTGCCTCCCAAATGTTTCTTCATGAATTTGCTCTAGTGCTTATATTTCATAAAAATTACTTAGGAGTTTGTTAAAAGTAAAATCTTGGGTTCAATATTCAAAGATTCTGATTCTATAGATCTGGATTAGTGTATGGGAATCTGTATAATTTGGATTTATTCTGTGACTTTTCCCTGTAGCCATCTCCATCAGTATTTACTGCCTTTACTCTCCTTCCGGGATCTAACAGTTACGTTATAGTTTTCTTGACAAACTACCTTCACATCTCATCACATCTGCACCAGATTTTTTACTCCTTCTTGACTTATGATATTAAAGGTGTTTTTCCTTCACCTATGCACAGGATCCTGTTGCCGTCAGTCTCTTTAAGAGTCTGGATCATTAGTGATACCGCTTCTTTTATTTATCTTCAACCCTTTTTTCTCTACAACTCATTCCCAACAGTGCTTAAATCTGTAAAATTCTCTCCCATCTTTAAAAGATAAAAATTTCTCTTCACCTCTTTTAGACCCCCTGAAGCTATTTTCTTATCTCTGTTCTTCCCCTTAATATCAGGTGTCATAAAGGAGTTGTTTATAATTGCTGTCTCCATTTCTTTCACCTTCAATTTATTCTTCAGACACCTACAATCTAACTTCTGCCACCTCTACTCAGCTGAAACTGTTGTAGATAAAATCACCAATGACTTCTTTGTTACTAAATTCAATGAGAATTTCTCAATCCTAGTTTTAGTTAACCTTTGTGCAGAATTTGATCTGTTCATTAACTTCTTTTTGCACTGCACTCTATTTTAGAGGAGGTAGAGGGGGATGCTATGACACCACACTCTTCTGCTATGTCCTTCTGAGCCTCCTTATTAAATTTTCCTTTTGTTTTCTTCATAATAACGTTCTCTCTCTCTCTCTCTCTTTCTCTCTCTCTCTCTCTCTCTCATTTTAAACACTTAACCTTAGTAATCCTACCTTTTCTCTGATCTTCATGTACCATTTTATATTCCAATAATTGTGGACAAAAATGGGGTTCTACAGAATGTGTGATTTGATCATAAATGCCTAAATGGGCAGGATATGGTATGTAGTTACACACCCAGGTATGTAACTTCTTTAGTAAAATATTTATCTTTGCCTTAAACAACCTCTGTCTCATTGTTTTCGTGCATCTAGGTTAACACATCTTTGAAATAAACTAACCATCTTCAAGAGAGCATATAATCTTTGACTATTCTGTAATCCAATCCCCACCTTGCTTTCTTCCACTTTCATGTAATCTCACTTAAATCCCCTTCTTAATTCTGAATGTAAAAAAGAGACTGAAAAATTGTTATTCTTAGAAGCATTTCAGATCTCACTTCCTTGCAATTATTGTCAGTTGGCTCAAATAAAATTCTATAAAAATTCTTTATAGGTTTGGATGTTTCTTATGTCAACATAATTTAGATGATATTTTTAGTCTATATCCCTCTCTTTGGCCCCGATCTAAAAATACAGCACTTTCTACTTATCCTTATTGTTCAGAACACCATTAACCTTCCCCTGAATCAGTGCGGTAGCTTTGTAACTGGTGTCCCTGCTTCAGGTGATGGCCCCTCCGATTCCTTTTTCACATTGCAGTCTGAATGATTTTCTGAAGTCAAATCTGATCATGTCATTTTCTTGCTTACTTAAAGTCAATTCTACTGTCCTCAAGGTAAAGTCCAAACTCTCTACCAGGACATGCAAGGTTACTTGTGACCTAGCTTCTCCTTAAATCTTTGGCTGCTTCTATTTAAACTACTCACATTGTTCTAAGCTCCAATCATTGGGCATACAATATTTGAAGATTCCTGAGCAAGCTGTGCTTTATTTCAGTTCTAAGGTTTTAAAAGTTATTTTTTTATCTTGACAAAAAAACAAAACAAAACAAAAAAACAAAAACAAAAAAAAACTGGATCTTTCTTCCTCCATTCAATGAGTTAACTTTACCTCATCTTTCAAAATTCACTTAGATGAAACTTTTGGTAACCCTTCTCGTTCCTCCTACCAAGATCCCTGTATGTTCTCCCAGAACACATGGTCATTTCCTAATCATAAAATCCGTCACACTGCATCATCATTTCCCACTTGATTGCCTGACTCTGTCACTACACTTCATGTCCTTTTTAGTGTAGGCAGCACGATTTATTCTAGTTTCATTTTCCCCAGAAGCAGAGCTTGAGGGAGGGATTCAAGTGCAAGTAAGTTTGGAGGTAATCTCAGTAAACACTGGAGGCAGAGTAGAGAAGTGAAACAGGGAAGGGAATATGAAGAGCTCAAATGCATTACCACTCTGGGATAGTGGAGCTTAACATGCTGAGGCCCTCTGGGTCCCAGTGTAAAATCTGTGCTTCAGAGTTACCCCACCCTAAGAGAATATTCACCCACTATGCCGGTTGCACTGAAAGTTACAGTTTTAGCCCTGGACAACCCCTCAGTCCCAGACAATCTGGGGTAGTTAATCACCCTACCACCAGCTCTTATCAAGTTACTGGTTGAAAGAAGCTAAGGGGAGGCCAGGTGACTGGTGGAGAAGGTATTGATTCCCTGAGACTTCCAGCCTGCTCTGTAGATGGCAAAATTAACTTCAGTGACTCAAATCCCCCGGGCAAAGAAATTTAGGAGCTGGCAGCTGAAGATTAGGCTCGTAGGGTACACCAGATGTGGTAGATCTGGGTCTCCATAGCATTTGCTAAGGCCTTGTTTACTGTTCTAGACTAAGTGCCTCACAGTGTCTGGTATGTAGTAGACACTCAAAAATATTAATTAAATAAGTAAACTTTTTTCCTAAAAAAAGTAAGAAGCAAGTTTCTGTCATTTGTTTGTTCTATTCTTAGCATGGAACATCATTTCTAGCACTTAGTAAGCTTAATGAATATTTTGAATGAATGAATAATTGAATAAAGATCTCATTGAATAAAGTAGATAATCTTTAAGATTCTTGTTATCTGTAATCTGCGATGTATGATAATATTAAAAAATTAATATGCATCTTCCATAATGTCCTCTTGAAACATGTCACTTTATTATCTTTGTGTGGGCACTGCAGAGAGCAAAGCTCACTATTTAATCAACCTTAGCCAACCCTCCTCAGGGAAGAAGAATATTGCAAAGTTCTTTCTTCAGCCTCACAACAGAAAGGCTGTGACTAATTGGGGGAGGGCCACCATGACCCAGTTTTAGGGCCCTGTCATGTCAGAAACATTTAAACCTACTCTGCGGGATGGTGGAACAGAGATAGACTATTGTCACTCAAGCTTTACTAATGACGGAAACGTAAGAGAACTCCAGTCTCCAGAATTATCATTCGATGCTCCCCAGGAACATTTTCTGTATTTAAAAATAAATGAAATTGAAAGTGGAGGTGTGGATGTGGGAGAGGCTGAATCTTCACATAGCTTCCTGAAATGCCGTCTGGAACAGGAAGGGCTTGGAGGAAAGGATGATGGGAATGCCTTTGGCAACAGCAGAAAGTGAACGCACTCCATTTATGGTTTAAAAAAAATTTTTTTTCTTTTTTTTTTTTGTGAATCGTGTGTGTGAGTATGCATGTACCACTGAGGTCTGCTTTGCTGGTATTAATTTTTTTAGGTAGACTTTCTTGTTCTTTAAGAAAACTTTCATATACTGACCACATATAATGTACTTTAAAAATCTAGATTTATGTCATAACATTTTTCTAATTTAATATCATATCATTTTCCTGATTATTAAATTAATTCACATTAATTTAATTTAATTAATTAATTTAATTTAATTAATTGCAATTGAGGATTTTAGAAAATAGTGGGGATTTTTGAGAAAAGCATAAATAATCTCTAGGCTTGAGAAAACATAAGTATTATTAGCAGTTTTTCTCATATCTATTGTCCATCTATCTATCTATCTATTATCTTTCTATTCATCCACCTATCTAATTTCTATCAAATTTGGGAGTTATCTATATGGTTTTCTGATTTAAAATTACTAGGAGCCCAGGAATAGGCTCCCAGAGAAGTTGCAGGTCATGATTTGCTTTGAGCATGAGTAACTTTTGTAGCTTATTCTCAGATGGGTGGCAAAAGACTTGATGATTCTCTTTGGAGGGCTGGCTTTAAAGTGGCTGAAATGTCGGCCCAGCTAGAGGGCCATATGACTCTGGTCAGAGATGACAAGCTCACCAGTATGGACAATATGAATAGAGAAAATAGTGGTTTCGGGTCACATTTCACAAAGGCAGTTAATTCTTATGTGCCGAATTCTCAACTGGTAGATATTTATAGCACACATCAGGATTAAGGGTTTCCTCATTTGATGAGGGTTCATGATTCTCTCAGACTAAGTGAAGGCTACCATACAGATATGAATAGGTATATTTTTCACAACAATTTGATTATTCTGTTCATATATCTTGGAGAATATTTTTTACTTACTAAAATATTATTTTAATTTCTCTACTTGCAGTTGCAGAGTTGAAACTTGTGACCAACCTAAGAACTGCATTTTGTAAACACATATAAACCTAAGTAAACATCTACTGATACTCAAAAAACTTTTTTCTCTTTATTCTTGTTCAAAGCCAGTGTTAGCACTTGGGATGTTTATGTGAAATTTTATACATAGCTTACATAAAGTATAAGATATGAAAAAGATAAATCTGGAGTTAATATCTAAATCGCTCATGAGAAAATTCTGAGCCTACCATTCCCTGCCACATCTCTCCAAGGTCACAATAGTAGTTGCAAAAACAGAACTAAAATAAAATCATTTTGATTTTTCTATCAACATCCTTTATATTGTACCCCATGGCTTTATAGCCAAAGGGTACATTTTATTTTTATTGTAGATTGATAGTGTTTGTAAATAGATGTAAATGAATCTAGAAAATGTATATGTGTAAATATAGCCCTTTAAGGATTTTTAAAGTTTTTATTGAAAAAAATATATATAACCCAAAAAGTATACTGATAAATAATTTTCATAAAATGACCTACCCATGTACCTAGAATACAGATCATGAAATGGTACTGTCAATGTCCCAGAAGCCTTTCTTTGTGCTCAGGCATCCTCACCCCACAAACACACCCACAAGAATTCTCTTTACTTCTGCTGCATAGATTAGTTTTGATCCTTTTTAAATTTTATATAAATTGAATCTTGCAGATGTTCTCTTTAGAGTTTGTCACTTTGCTCTTCCTTACAGATGTGGATTCATTCATATCGTTACTTGTAGTTTATCTGATTGCTGTGAGTTCTACAGTGTAGAATATGCTTTTGTGAGAATATACCACAGCTTTTTTTTTTAATCTATTCTGCAGTTGACAGGAGTTTGAGTGGTTTCAAGATATAAATTATAAAAAATCAACACTCGTAAGTAATCTTGTAACCATTTTTGTTTTAGTGAACATGATGATGCTTTTAGGAGAGGAATTGCTGCATCATTTGGGTATGTGTAGTTTATTTTTAATAGATTCTTTCAATGGTTTTCCAAAGTATTGTGCATTTTACATTTCCACAGCAGGTGTGAGAGTTTACATTGTTCCATAGTGGCCAACACTTAAAGTTTTCTGTCTTTTTTTTTTTAAATCAGTTTCGGCAGTTGTATAGGTACATAACACTGTCGTTTTCATTTGCATTCCAATGATAACTATATAAAATTATTTGAGTAACCTCGTCTGTGAAGAGCCTGCTCACTTTTTGCCCATTTTTCCATTGGGTCATGTTTTCTTATTGATTTACATGACTTCTTTATGGAGTTCTAGTGAGTACTTTGTCATACATATATATTACAGAATACTTCTAGCTCCTCTATAGGCTGTTTTCTTAAATGTGTCTTTTGATAAAAAGCTTTAATTTTAATATAGTCCAGTTTATCGCTGGTTGACATTATGGTTAGAACCGTCTTTATCTTGACTAATATATCTTTTCTTCCTTCAAGGACCTCTTATGTTTTTTTTTTTAATTTTTTTAATGAATTATATAACACATATCTCTACACAGGATGATTTGTTAGGGGGGAAATAGAATAATCTGGGTATTTCCAAACATCAAAAATATCAATGTCTATGAAGTAAACTTTATAAGAAGAATGTGTATCAAAACATAGAGACACATCTTTCTTGGTATGTAATTTTTTTGTTATTAGCATTGTCACTAAAGCAGACATTGGGTGCCAGCTATGAGCAGCATACTGTGATTAAGCTTTAAGTCATAAACAGCAGAACATCTTGAAAAATTGTGAAGTATTTTCTATTAAATATACAAATATAAATATAAGTGCTAAAATGATTACAAGTGGAAATATGAAAGCTCATGCAAATTTTAATAACAAATAATTCAAATCACAATATGACAAAATTATTGTGTTTAGAATTATAGTTAGATTACTCCTAACATTAGTGGGTTGATCAGAAAATGTAAATATCTCCATCCTTTCCCTCAGATGCTATTTACTCTCTCTAACTTTCTATTGGTCTTGCTTTTACTGTCAATCACTCAGAAGATATAAAGATGACCTATTTATTATATTTTACATAAAGTGCATGAAATAATCAAAATAATTCCTTGAAGGATATAAAAGATATACAGAATAACCATAAAATAATCATCTCTTTATTTTTTTACCTCTGATTAGATATTAGAACATTATGTATGAAAAACAAGAAGTACAGAAAATGGGTTTCATGAGGGCTTAAGCAAATTGAGAAAATTATAAATAATAGCTAAGTTATCAGGAAAAAAAAGTATTACTAGTCTCACCCTTCGTTAGGCAGATTCTGCCTGGCAAAATCTAATTTAAGTAAATGTTTTTCTCATTTCCTCCCAAAACTAATTGAGTCTGTTGATTGTCATTGATAAATAATTAGTGAATAACAAACGTCATTACATTTTCTGAAATTTTATTGTTTTTTTGACATTGGCTTTTTAGATATTGTTTATAGATATTGGCTTTGATGTTAGTTTTACATTAACACCTGAAGATTACTTTTGATTTCTTAAAGTTAGCGTACTTTTCTGAGGAAGGATTTGTGGGTGGAATGCTTCGGGTGATTGTTGAGAGATATAAAGAAGTAAATTAAAATAAATAAATAAAAATGACCTGTTTCAAAAATGAAAAAATATGAGTATTTTAAGTGAAAATTTCACAAATAACAATCAAGTGGCATTTGTTTTACAGTTTTATTTTGAAAACTCTCCGTATCTCAAGTGCCCATAATGGAAAGGAAAGGATGTTGCTAGGCAGGTAAAGATTTAGAGGTGAAATCTGCAGCCTCTACTTTTAAGGATCTTATAGCTTTACAAGACACCTTTTAGGAAGATGCTTTACATGTAGTTATTTTGCATATTTGGGGAGGGGTAAGGATGTGCGATCATTTCTTTACTTCTGAATTGATAATTCTCACTACCTACTGAATTTCAAATTTAATTGTTTTTCCATTACATAGTGTGTGGTACATGTGTATTAGTTTGTAATGTAAAGTGATTTCTTACCATACATCAATAGAAACTTGAAAGCCCCAGATTTCATGATAGCAGCAGGAAGTTTTTACTTTAATAATTGTTACCCATTCTCCATCACCAAACTGGAGAGGTCAAGAACTTAATATAAAGCACCTTTCAGAGAACTTCAATAGTCTCTGTTGTTTAATTCCTAGGTAAAAATCTCCATACATGAAAACCAATATGTATTCAAAAAAAAAAGCACATTGGCTATATAACTTTATATAGCGCGCGCACACACACACACACACACACACACACACACACACACACACACATATGTGTGCCAGAAAAGGTTTTGCAAGAAGAATTGATTCAGTACTCTATTAGGTACTGACAAGAGTTCTCTCCTTCAAACTTTAATCAGATTCCTCTGAGACTTTTGCTCAATTAGACTTAACCTTTGGACATCTGTATTCATCTTTGCATTGCCCAGTTTCAACAAGAATCCTGAGTTAGTATAGCAAAACTCTCCCAAGCTTTGATGTTTCCTCTTATTCTTTTTTATCCACTGATCTCATCATGCTCCATGTCTTATATTTGTAGTTGAGCCCAGTCTCTGTCCCCTACTGCAAAACCCCCATCACAGTAGTCCCTCTTGAATAAAATATTTCTTATTGTCTTTAACAAGTGTCATGAGTAATTATATTCTAGTGATATTTTCTAAAAATGAAAAATGTATTATACTAGGGAAACCCAATGATCCACCAATTTTTAGACTTTTTTTTCTATTTGTAAGATATAAATATATTAAAATTAATGAAAGAACACCAGCTTAAGGCAATCTCCATACACACACACACACACACACACACACACACACACACATGAATGATTGGAGGAGGGGTAAGATGTTCATGATCACATCTTGTACATTAATAATTCTCACCACCGACTGGATGCCAAATTTAATACTTTTGGAGTGTCATACTATAAACTCTATAGGAATAAGGCCTTTACCGGTAGTTTTTACCATGTCTCCAAAGCTTAGTGCAATGCTTAGCGTATAGTAGGTGCTCAATATACTTATTGAAATGAAGCACATCTTCATTACCTTGAAAAGGCATCATTTTTTTATGTGTGAAAAAAAAAGTGAAAGGGGAGAGGAAGTCACTAGAGGCTTAGAAGTAAAAAGGAACTAAATTTAAGTACCGAGTAGAATTGTCCTACTCTTCTCTTCAACAGGGCTCAGATCTAGCCCTGATGAGGACTTTCAAGGAAGTAGGGACTGTTCAATAAGGAAGTCGTAGTCTTATTCTGTTGGGTGCTGGGTTCAGAGTGTCTACTGAGATGATCTGTTCTTCAAACGGTTCAGCTATCCTCACTTTAGGTTAAGTTGTACCAATTAAGTTTTAATTGTCCCTACAGTCATTTTGTTTATAAAAATAGGATTCTGGCTTTGCTATCTTTAGCCTTGAACCCAGTATAGAATTGTACCCTTGGGCTCCCACTGACTCAGAAGCCCTGTCTCTTTTTAAACTAAGCAATAGCAGATGAGAAATATTGGCTCAGAAAATCCATCCCTTGTTAAAACAGCTCTAGGCTGCTTTGGACTGCAAATCACTGACTGACTTGGCACCCTTGCATAGGGCTCACCAGAGGGCCATGGCTATTAACCCACATTAACTCCCAAAAAAGCAGTTTTCTGAAGGCGTTTGCTTGACCCTTATAAAGCCAATTGGAAAATTGTTTATGTTGACATGGAATAAAATATATCAGTCTCTAGTGTTCCAATTGTGATTCTTTTTAAAAGACTCCTTTTTTTTCATGGAATAGGAATCGGTTGAAAAGGCTTCAATTTTACCTTTATCATTAGAGAGTTATGACTAGGGTACAAATAAAGAGGCTCTGTCATGCACTAAGGGTATTAACTTTTGGAGAGGTTTGCTGGATAATGTCCATCCATTTCTCTAGATCCATTCTCTACCCTTCCTCCATATGCAGCGTGTGCCGTGAGGCTGACCTGTCTGGGCCACACTATCTGGGTTTCTCGTCCTCTGGTTTCCACTTGATCTCACCAATGAGATGCTTTAGGTAGGAGAAGAGAGAATTCTGGGTTCTTATTCTCACACTCGCTCCCTGCCTGCCTACTGTTTGGCAGTATCATATATCTAAAGGCACAGCACCTGTTGCCTGGCTTCTGTTCTACAGCATTTTTAGGTCCCATTACTGCTACTTCCTCTTGCACTTTCAGGATGAGAATGGGGTGATAGACAAAATAATGGCCCTCAAAGATATCCATGTTCTAATCCCTATAACCTGTGAATATAATACCTTATTTAGTAAAAGATATTTTGCAAGATCTGGAAGTGAGTGGATTATCCTGGATTGTGTGGGTGGGCCGAAAGTAACCACAAGGGTCCTTATAAGTGGGAGGCAGGAGGCCAGGGCTAGAGTTGAAGATATAATGAAGGAAACGGGTTGGGCTGAAGTGATGCTGACTTTGCAAATGGAAGAAGGCTGCTAGCCAAGGAAAGCAGGGGGCTTCTAGAACCTGGAAAAAGCAAAGAATAGGTATTTCCTGAGTGCTTCCAGGAAAGCGGGAACTCAGAAGGAACTCAGCCCCGAAGACACCATTCTTTTAGCCAGCGAGACTTCCAACTTTCAGATGTGATCATAAATTTATGCAGTTCTAAGCCACAACATTTGTGGTAAATTGATACAGTGGCAATAAGAAGCTAATTCAGGTGATTATGGCTTTCCACTGTTACTAGACCCATATACTATGCTGCCCTGTTGGTGTATTATAACCTTGCCCACATCTTCATAAACAACTCCTTCACTAATTTTTCTTCATTTTTTTTCCTTTGAGTGTATGACCTGATTTCTTCTGGGACTCTGTTAAATGCTTGTACCTTTTTATTCAGCAAAGCCACTTTTAGAGATTTATTCTATGGAAAAAGTAGCAAATGTGTACAGTGCCTGAGATATAGATAGATAGATAGATAGACAGACAGAGATAGATAGATGATAGATAGATAGATAGATAGATAGATAGATAGATAGATAGATAGATAGACAGACAGAGATAGATGATAGATAGATAGATAGATAGATAGATAGATAGATAGATAGATAGATAGCGTAGCATTGTTTATAACAACAAAAATAAGAAATAATCCCAATTTTCAGAATAGAGATTAGCTAAATTATGATACAGCTGTATGATATAATAATAGAATGCCAGAAAATATTTATGTTAATGTGTACATACATACATGCATAATTATGTGAAAAAAACTGCTACCAAATAGATCTATATCTATACCTATACTACTATGTATCTTTGTCTGTCTGTCTGAACTTTCTTTCTTTCTTTCTTTCTTTCTTTCTTTCTTTCTTTCTTTCTTTCTTTCTTTCTATCATATTTCTGTTTAAATATGCTAAAAAATAAAAAAATAAAAAAGAGAAAAAAGGTAAATGATGCATTTAGTGGTTAACTCCTGCTAGTAGATAAAGGATAATATTTTTTTCTTTTGTGTTTTCTTATATTTTTTAAATTTTCTTACAAGGTTTTTATTAATAGACAAAGTTTTAAAGCAGTAATAGGACCTCTTCACATGTTTTGGAATGCTTTGTATAACAGAAAAAAATCTTTTTTGGTTTCACCCAAAGTCAGATTTCTTTTACTCTCAACTATTTTTGTGCAGCTCCATTATAGTTACTTGTGTTCTTATCTGAGTCCTCTATCATATTATGGGCATTTGAGAACAGAGAATGCCCTAAAATTTATTTTTTCCTACATTCACATTACCTTATGTGAGGCTTGCAAAATATGTTTATGGAACGCTTCATGCTGAATTGAATTTATAGGTGCTTAATCAAAATTTCTTTGATTAGAAACTTATTTCCAGAACCATAAAAAATAGAAGTAACAGAAAGAACTATGAGGCAAATTTATAAAGCCAGGAGACAGGCAGAAGATAAACAACCTGATTTAAGATGCAAATGGATAGTGAATTATTTATATCATATTCTTGTACAGAATTGTTCATTTAAAAGTTGTTTACTAAGAGGATTGGATGAATGTAAGTACTTAGTGGAGATAAACATTAGGATTAGGCTACTCAAAAATCATATTAAGTACTGGAAGAGATAAAAAAAAAATAGCCTATTGTACTTTAGTCAAATCAGAAAGTTTTTATGGAACATGTGGAATCTTTAATTAGTAAGTGACTGTTCAGTTTGTTGAGCAGAAAAAGGCATTCTAGGGATATGGCACTCTTTTGGAGAAAGTTCAAGGAGAAAAGAGGACAAACAAGTAAAGATAACTGTGTGGAGATATGACAGTTGAAGGAAGTCTGAATATTAGAGGATAATCAATAACATCATACCGTAATAACAGCGGAGGAGTAATAGAATTAAAATATGTCAGAAGAAGAGGGACCAACTAATACCCTCATTGACATATGAGACACTGAGACTCCCAAGTTAGGGGTATTTAGGAAAATCTCCAGGTGTGACTTGAGTTCTTTATCCCTAGTCCAGTGACTTTTTTCTTTTTCTATGGGAAGATTGAGAGTCTACATGTTCATTTTATTAAGGATTTTGTGAATTTAGCTACAAAATAATTTATTAGCTTAGTTATATTGTTAAAAAATACTATATTAAAACAAAACTACATATTTATTGATAATGGTACTTATGTTTATTCATTTAGCAATCCAATTAGGCACTTCTATATATATATTTTTATTATTGTTTATGCCTACAGTACTAACCAGGCCTGACCCTATTTAGCTTCCGAGATCAGACATTGGACTTGTTCAGAGTGGCATGGCCATAGACCATGGACTATGTCTCCACTGGGGCATGAACCCAGAACCTTCTGCGTATAAAGCAGACATGCTAATCGCTACATTATGGAACCATTTCTATATTTTTTAAAGAAACTTTTCAGATGAGGAAATTGAGGCAGAGAAAAGTTGGATAACAGGTCACAAAAGTGCCAGGATTTGAACCTAGGCAATCTGGATTTGAAGTCTCTGTTTTTTCATTTTGTAATGCAAACACTAGTAAGTGAAAACTTTTCTTTATTATCCCAAATATCACAAAAGAAAGTTATAACTGGTTTTTATAACTGGCCTATAATTTCTAACCTCAGAATAAGTAATAATAGTTCATTCCCACCACTTTCCTGATATAGTAGACAGGATGAGTCCATAGACTAGTCATAGGAATCTCCATGGTTGTATAATGCCAGTCCTTGAGGCACAAAGGCCAACTCTGGGTCTGCAGTTTTTCAGATGATTGTAGATCTCTTCTTTTAAACAGAATTCTAAAAACAGTGGGTAACATTAAATATTAATTGGTTATCTTAAATAGAGAATTAAAAAATACAAACCATCAACTTATCTGTTGCTAGGTATTCTAAAATTTTTATCTCATTGCAATTAAAATAACTAAAATGAGATCAAGATTAAAGAAGTTTGGCAGATCCTAAAGCATTAACAGAAAGATAAAGTGTTTCAGAATGTTCCTTCTGAATCCTGAAACACTTTAAGCAGAAAGAGCATTACTCTGGTGACTCTTCCAGGTTTACCATTAACAAGCTATGTGACCTTTGGAAACTCAACAAGCATTAAAAAATATAGCAGTGCTGTTGATTTAGGTCATGATCCCTTTCTCCCACACATTTGACAAAAATCCATAGTGACAAAGCATAGAGATAGCAATTTTTTGACATAATCCACAAAGACTGCTTCATTTGGTTAATTTGACCTTGAACACAGATAAAAATTATTGCTGCTTGTTGGAATAATATTGAGATTTTAAAAAAAGGGACGAAAAACATACACTGAATATTCACTCAGCTAACGGTAAGGGCATTGAGTTAGACTGCAGACAAGATCTAGGTGAAAACTGGTTTTTTTTACATATCTGGAAAGTGAGAAACACGTGTTTAAAATGGATGCAGAAAGCCATGAGGGGCCAAGAGAATGACAGGCAGAGGACGGTTGGGGCAGCTATGTTAGTAAAAAATTAAGCTATTCTTTTGAGAACTTCAAAGGACTTCAAGAAAATGTGGCATGGTTTCTGCAACATGGTTTCTGCAACATGTTTTTAAATTTTGAGAGTACAGAGAAGGGTCCTTTGGCCTTAAAAATAACTAATCTAATGTATGATATTTTCTCAACAACAGACTTAAGTTTTCAACCTATAGGTTAAAGAAGGTTTGCAATGTAAATACTCTTTAAAAATGAAACATTGTGGTGTAGTGTCACATTAAGGCATATATAACTACTGCTGGATTATTTTAGGAAAGCTGATTGATGGGGGTGCATGGCATCAGAGCACTGGAGGCATTAGAATTGAGGGAGCGAGTTTTTGACGACTTGTTAAGGGTCACTACATAGGATGGCATTATTATACCTAATTTATAGATGATAAAATGGAGACTTATTAAGACTGAATTGACAATTATCAAGCAACTGGTAAAAGAAGGTTTGGGACCTGTTATGTCTAACACCAGTGTCCATATTTGTAACCACACCAAAGTTTTGAGATGTAGAAGGTATGAGTTTTATTACTGCATGACATTTCTGCCTTCCATCTCCACGCCACACCCCAAATTAATCTATTAATTCTTTTGAAGTGAGGAGCATCATAACACAAAATATCATCACACTGCTCATAAATAGAGCTCACATAAAGAGAAGGCAGTTGGGGAATGAGGCAGGAAAGAAAGGTCACAATGTTTTAAATAAAAAAGTCCAAACAGACCACGGGCAGGCCACCATGGATTAGAATGCAGCATTTTTATTGTAAAAGTCCACATATTAGGCAATTCCCTTTGTGAAAAGGTTTTCAAATACATAGACAGGGAGCAACTGGTAATTAATAATTAGATTATATATAATATATATTCATATTGCCAATACTATGCACACATTGGAAAGCTAGCTTTTTTGAGTATCCCTGTTACGGAATACATTTCAAGTTGACAATAATAACATGTTTCTCACCATTGAAAATTTGCCAACAACTCTCCCAAAGGGTCAATATTTAATATGTTAATAACAATTCAAAACAAGAAAATAATTAATTCTATTTACATGTGTTTGAGGTTATATACTAGAGTACTGATATATTAAAGGTTTATAAAATTGGCAGCTATATGTGTTTCAAGATTTGTCCAGATGACTTGATGATGCCTTTATGTGGATTTATATAAACAAAGTCATTCTCTCTTCTTTTCTACTCTTTTTAGGTTGTCTATGAAATTTTACTAGCTGTGATGAAATTCTGACTTAGAGCAACGATTGCCATAAAGAAGAATGGACAAAGGGTGCTATTTTAGAAAAATAAGGATTCAGGATGAGTACATGAAGATGGAGCACAACTCATTTTTTTTTTTGAAGTCTTGAACAACTGCTTCATGTGATTACAGTATAGTTGAATGAGGCTACAGTCATAGACTCGACCTCCTTGTAAGTCATTTGTTCTTTCATCTTTCTAAAACTTAATCTTTAGTATAGATATATTTTCTTTTCACAGAGCATATAATACTACATTCTGAACACTAAACAAGTGTGAATTTTGCTTATGCCTGTCATATGTCCTCAAGTGCTTTTGTGGGAGGTCAAAGCTGACTCATTCCCAAACCTAGAAAAATAGTACACAAACTCTAATCATCCTCTAGTAGACTCATTTTTGTATACAAATATAGGACATAGCTATTGTTTTTAAAGGAGTATGGGCATTGGCTAAAATAAATTTTTGATAATGAATATAAATTGCCAGAGTTCTTTGGATCCTTCTATTTATTTCTTCAAGATCAAATATCACTTGACAATGCCTATGTGAAAAGATGAATCACTGGTTCCAGGCCAGCACAGAAAGTTTCACCAGAAGCCTATGGGGCCAATTCACTTCAAACCATATTTATTGAGCACCAACTATGTGCCAGGTACTCTACAGCTGCTGAGAACCCAGAAAGGGATGACAAGGATACTGCCCATGAGGCACTCACAATCACTAGAAGCAGATTTTAAGGTGGAAGGTAATTTCTGTTAAGATCTATCATTCTAAAACGAAGAAAATATAGCGGCAAGCACATACAATTACTTCATAGTCTGAAATTGGGAGTATTTAGAGGTGGTAAATTCAGTCTATATTTTACTTAAAGTGTTTTAATATGTCATACATGGAAAAAAAATAAGCTTTTCCAATCTTCATGCATAAGGGAGAAGGTAGTGAAAATTCTTTCTTCTAATTCCAAACTCAAACCCTTATAATTACATTCACGATTCTTTGACAGCCCAAAGAAGCAGAATAAAAGACAATACTTTATGATGTTAACTTCAATCCATTTATTTTGGCTCTAAAGACATGCATGCATTAAACTTGAAGCATTCTAAGTTATTGAAATATTTACATCATTGTACATGTGATATGGAGGAAATTTTCTTCCTATCTTGCGATAGAAGCATAATAGATTTATTGTCTAGGTTCTTAAATTTAAAGTGAGTTGTGATTTGTCTCAAATGAGGGAGATATTCTGTTGGGATCAAATTTACCACAACCTGACACCAGATGAACATAGGGTAGTTTTGGACCTTTTGCATCTAATTGTATTTTGAATTGAATAAGTACACCATCACTGTAAATAGTCATGGCTTTTACTATTTGATTGCCATAGCTGGAAAACATCTTACTTGGTTTCAATGTTTTTGCTCTAATTTCACTTTGCCTTGCAACTTTGCAGCACAGAAACATCACACTTATTGAAGGGGAGTTGGGCGCAAACAATATGACATTAATACAATTTACCAGGTTAGGACATAGAAACAAATTCAGATCATTATAAACCACATGAAGCATTATTTCAGTGGACTTAGAAAGGACATCTTCTTTCCATGAGATTTAATGAATAAGACCCTTATCAATAAAACCCATATCTATTCACAGGTAAAGGTAGGAGACCCAATAGACCAGATTGAACAAGCAAAAAGCAGTAGGGAAGAAGATCCGGGCATATGAGTCCATTTTGGCAATACGGATATGTATCCTCCCATGTCTCCAGGCTCCTGTTCGGCAATCTTCAAAACAGCAGAAAAAACTGGCACAGTCCTTGCCGTCCAGACACTCATACCCATATTCTTCATCTCTCTCTTGAAGGTGCGTGGCATTGTTCATTTGAATGGTTGCTGATCTTGGGCGAATATCAATAGTAGGGGCCTGAGACAAGGGTAGGGAAAAAGAGAGATCAGAGTTAGTTATACTTGATAAGTTCTAGACTAATTTTCCAAAATGTTACCAATGTGAATGATGAATCTGAAAATGAATACTCAGGAAATTGCTATGACATCATGATCTACAATGGTAAAATTGAACTTAGAAGGATAGCACATTTGCAGATTTCAAATTTTGAGCTTAAGCAGTGCAGCTGAAAATAATACCATTAAGCTAATAGCTAGAGCAAGATTAAACACCAAAAGAACTCAGACTTAAACCAAACAACTACATGGAATCTTATTCTGGTAAATATTAGATGTGAGGTTGGTTACATGGAGGCATTTAATGATATTGCATGTGAGTAGAACAAAGAAATAAAAATGCATCAATTTTGAAATCAAATTTTCTGTCATGCTTACCTATAGGCAAATAGTAAACTCCATTATACTAAGCAAATATATTAAATGTTTTTAATATAAAACTGTTAATTTTTTGCTGTATTTATATATATAAATATAGAAGTTTTCTGAGCTTATACTACAATAGTATGGCTTATGTTTTAAAGGAATGTGGTGTTCTGTCTAACATTCACCATGTAGAAGCTTCCAAATACCAGCAGTGTTTACCTACATGTGGGTGAAAATTCAGAAAAAATAATGTTACTACCTGTCAAAGTTTTTCATCATTTGAGAAGAAAATAGTAGCAATTAACTAAATGCTAATCTAATTTTTGCCTTCAGACCAATTTTAAAATCGCCGTAAGACTCAATGGTCTGTCTATTTCACTTCAATGTGGAGAAGTTAGTTTTAGGATAATATAAATACATAAATAAATTATGTATAAATATAAATATAAATTCTAATATCTCTGAATCAGCTGTCACAATTCAACTGGGAATAGAAACCTTGTAATATTGCATGATAGAGCCAAAAGGCTTCTGGATCACCCTAGAAGGAAGGGTGTTTTAACTTACAGCATTTCAAAGAGAGTATTGTTTTTATAGAACTGACAGGTACAGTTTAGACAAAGGCAACTATTAAATTTACGTATCGCAAAACAATCCTGTTTTAAATTAGGATTTACAGAATTAAATTTTAAGGACACAGAAGATGTGGGTAGTGAAATTGGATTCCATTTTCATCTGAGAAGAGAAGGTACATTTTGGCTTTGCCGTTTAAGGGGGCTCTCAGTAGTAATGAGAGCTTACAACTTTTTAGTTTCATGTAAAGTCAAAACCTCTGAGAATTAGTGTAGGGTTGCTAAGTCAACTCTAGAAATCTATAGAACTTTCTTCATCTTAACTGTGTTGTCTCTAGTAGAATGCTTAAATGTCTACCCCATAAAATAAATAAATAAATAAAACACCATGTAAGCGTTAATACTTAAATTTAGCAGTTGCATGCAGTGAATTTCCATTCCAAAAACATTATACCTTGAAGGAAAACATCCGAAGAAGCTTTGGGTTTGTAGACAGAAAAGAGAAGTGCATTTTTTTTTTTAATTAAAAGAAGGAAAAAAGAAAAAAAAAAGAGAAAGAGACAAAATAAGATAAATTAAAAATACATTTTTAAAATATAGTAAGTAAAATGAACTGAAATTACAAACACAGAAGGACAGTTCTGAAATTGGAACAAAATATATGCCAAAAGTTGGAAAAGGGAATTTGGAAATCTTCAATAAATTAATCCACAGTTATCTAACTGCAAAAGCCACTGTCGTTCATTCATGAGGAACCTTTCAGTTGCCTGGTTTCCATGTATAGAAATACTGTGATTTTATATATTTTCTAATTATCATCAAGAAAGCCTTAATTTGTGAATCCTGACATAATGAACCAAAAGGCATATTAATTGGGAAAATAAAAGTTCAGCTTCTAATTCACACCTTAGGCTCTTGCTTATTTAGATAAATCATCCAATTGGATTAAAGGGGGAAAATGCATAAAATTCTAAGGTCATTTTATTTTCTCAGTTTCTTTAATCCCCTTCCTCCTCTGCCTTCTTTTCTTCTGTCATCTTCATGACCCTGGATTAAGGAATCCAGGTGTTGACCTGGCAGTTAGAGGGCCAAAGGGCTTTTTCCACAGCACTCTTCATTCTTGTTAGAAAGGCAGTCTTCATACCCTCCTTACTGCTGGCAGGTAATAATACTGAACAGCAACAGAACCATCTTCTTGGGGGAAAAGGAAATGGAACGTGAAGGAGGGGGAGAAAACAAACAAACAAACAAAATAAACAACACAACGAGGAAACCAAAATAAGGATAAAAAAATGCGAAGGCAAAGAGAAGATCAGACAGGGAAAGAAAGGACTGCATAAAGCATAGCAATTATCTGGGAGATTAAAGATAAGCATTTATTTTTTTATTAATCATCAAGTATAATGACACTTCTTTCTTTACTTGTTATAAATTCTTATATCCAAATAAACACCATTTATAGAATTTCACTGAGGTTCCTGGAGATGCATCAGCTAGATTTCCTCATTAGAATTCGATCCCCCAGAGTCTGTGGATCAGACAGCCAGCCACTATCAAAGCCCTCAAGTGAAAGATCTGGAAAGGCTATACATCAGGGGAATTCCTTTGCCTCTTTTCTTGGAAGACAACAGACTTTAACTTTCATGGGGCCTCCTGTGAGCCAGACACTATGTTTAGGAGGGTAAATGGATATCTATCTACATGCTCTCTTTAACATTAATAATAAAAGACAGTTGCTTTAGGCATTTAAATTTGTGCTTCATCATCTCTATTTAAAGTTTGGTGGCAAGGTGAAGTCATCCTTCCTATTTCCAAATCACTGAGATCAATTCAGGTTGGTAATTATAAATCATCAACAACAATCATCATCATCAACTATTAATGGTAAAGGCTTTCATGTATAAGTTACTATGTAATGCTTTTTACCTCTGTTACCACATTTATTTTCACAATGGCCATATGAGATATGTCTTTTTTTGTTTTTTGTTTTTTGTTTTACAATACTTATTTCATATATGAGAAAATAAAGACACAGGGAGGTTAAATAAGTTGCCAAATAGATGAGCCATTTCTTTTAAAATGAAAAATATACATTTTGAGTTTGAAATCAGTAGAAGTCCTCTGGTGGCAACACACACACAACACACACACACACACACACACACACACACACACACACATTAAATTATTTGCAAAAGTGTGGTGATCCTTGAAATTTCAAGAATCTTGTGGCTTCCTAGCAGAAATCTCTGGATGAAAATTTTAATTTAACACAGTAATTTAAAAATAAAGTAAAGAGGCGGTATGATAAAACCTAGAAAAATAACAGCTAGAAAATAAATGCATTTCTCAGCAGTGATTATACTTCCTGTAAAATGAAGAAAGCAAGAGTCTGCCTTAGTGAATCAGGTCTCTTTCAAGTAACTATGACTCTATTGAATCCTTATATTTTGATGAAACTCACATATTCACTTTTCATCTTGGAGCCCAAGTGTTGAGATTTAACCTGCAGATAGGCTAAGCAAGACCAAACAAAAACAAAAGTTGATGGTCTTCCTGCATAAAAATTTCAGTGGTCCCAGTGAGAAGTGATACATACAGGGTTTTTCTTCTTTTTGTCTTTGTCCTTGCTTGGTTTCCGGTTGCTGACAAAATAATGTAGGGTGCCATATTCCACCAAAGCAGAGAAGACAAATATGAAGCAGACAGATACAAAGAGATCCATTGCTGTGACATAGGAGACCTTGGGGAGTGACTTCCGGGCAATGGTGCTGAGGGTAGTCATTGTCAGGACAGTGGTAATACCTGAAGAGAGGCACAGTTAAACAGATCATGTGACCACATCAGTAAGTAGGGTAACTGAGTCACTATGGAAACTAAACTTTTTTTGTGACTTGATACACAACCTCAGTAATGGGAAAGGAAGCATAATTGGAGTTCATTCACTACGCTCACAAATATTTATTGCCTTGAGAATGTCATTTAAACGTAGCATCTCTGCTTTCTTAACTTTCAAAAATGTGATATTTTTATAATAATTACAACTTCTACATTCTGCTGTTGTAAAGAGTAGAAAGGCATGGGGACCATATTGTACATGCCTGACTTGTAGTCCATGATCAATAAATAGCATACCTGCTATTCGCTCAGGAGTTTCTCACTTATTCCTAATTCTTGAGCTCACTCACCTTGATCCCTTCTCCCACCATGGTCTTTTGCCACTGAGCATTTATTTAATAAGTGGTTGAAATGAGCTACTGGAGTTGCCATAAGAAGGATTTTGACCAGCAAGCGTCTAGACTTCAAGAGGAGAAATTGATATGAAATATTTTCCTTAAAATATTTGCGAGATGGATAAATTGGAATGTATCAGTCCATCTGTTCCATCCATTCATAACCGCATACGTTACTTGAATAATCATTGTGGTACCAACTATGTGCCAGGCACTATACTGAGAATGAAAAAGACATTTGCATGCTGATATGAGAGGCAGACATAGAATGTAATGCAACACATTCTGCTCACAGTGACGATTAATCATCCTAAAGTAATAGACTCAACACATTTGTGGTTTGTTTCAGCATGTAGCATTAGACAACTTATTATAATTATTGAATAGGACTTGTAACATAAAGTACTGCATGTAACAGAAAAAAATCAAAATAACTATTTTGAAACAGATCGGAGACTAAATTAGGTTCTGAATAGGACAAATATGGAAATGACGGACTTTGCCCCCAGTTATTTCTTCTGCCCTCAGTTTTACAAATCATTTTGTCAGAAAATGACTATAGTTGCTAACATTTCTGATGTCTTACTATGTTTTGTGCACTTTGCATGGAATACCTTATTTAACCCAATAAAACCTTACTAGTTATGTACAGGAAATGATACATGTTTTACCTGTGAAGAAACTGTGATTTACAGAGATTAAAGGTTGTTACCAAGGACATTATAATTGTGGGTTGAAATCAAGATTGTTTATAGTTTAAAACTCCAGCTCTTACATTTTCATGATTAGGCCTCTTTAGCCAAAGAGTAAGCAAGAGATATGGTTCTAATTTTCACTTAACTGATAAAAGAGATTATGATTTAGTGTTTCATCTTTCAGTAGCTTTATTCTTAGTTAAGGCTTTAGAGAATTTTATGTAGTATGAAACTTTTATTCATGGATGTAGACTCCAATGTCTCTTTGAGCCTTGTGGCTTTGTTATGAACTCTGTGTGCCACCTTCTTGCTGTGAGGAAAAATATCTGAAAATCTGAATATTACTATATACAATAGATTGAGCAAACTGTAAATAATCTTAAAAGTATGAAAATGGGTTCCCAAAATTTCATAGGGAATTGAGTTTTTTCCAAAATAATTTTTTCAGTGGCTCTTCTAGAAAAAGACAATATGTATGTATGTCTTCAAATGTCATCATGATAACTATGCATGTTATAATCAGTTAATAGTCAAGGGTATGCTGATAAATGTGTAACCATTGACTCTTAAAAAAATGAAGGTTGTGATTTTTAGCATTTGCCAATTTCCGTGGTGTTAATTTTCACTTTGCCTAATGTCAAACT
The DNA here is from genome assembly GCF_000151845.1 of Pteropus vampyrus. NCBI lineage: Eukaryota > Metazoa > Chordata > Mammalia > Chiroptera > Pteropodidae > Pteropus > Pteropus vampyrus. Next base: position 6,038,015 of record NW_011888811.1, read on the forward strand.
GCCTGTCCAGACACACTGTTGGAAAAGGACAAACGATCGGCTCTTACGAGCTGGTCTGAACAGCTACATCATGTAACTAACTGCCCAGAGACCAAAACAAAAAATCTGTTGAAATTAGAAGTTTTTTTTTTTCTAATTAACTTAAACTTCTTAAGACAATTTACTTAAAACAAACAAACAAACAAAAAACTATTGAAATAATAAGGAAAACAGACTTGGGAAATGATGAACACTCTCATTTTTAATATGCTAGTTTTCTTTAAAATGAAACAAATGCATTTCTATGTAATTGTTAACTGAACTACAAGCAAATCAGTTTAGAAAGCAGAATAGGATTACTTCCATTGGGTACTTACCTTGAGACACTACAACACAAACAGATGTATCTCACCTAAAGAAGTTCTGGCTGGAACAGCATCCTTATTGATCCAGAAGGACACCCAGGATAGAACAACGATGAGTGTGCAAGGGATGTAGGTCTGGATGGTGAAGTATCCCATTCTTCTGCTCAGGTCAAAGTAGACAGACATAACCACATAATCTCCTAGAACAAAACAAAGATAGCATCGTGCAACCCCTTATCAAAAACAAGAACATTAAAAAAAAAAAAAGAAGCATATGTTTAACTTTTATATTCACACATTTAGATTGAGCGTTCCATACCAGGGGTATGTTGAAAACTATCCTCTACCCATTTGGGTTAAAACAAAAATAAAAACAAAAAGCAAAATCCAAACTAAATTGAGGTCTGATGCTTTTTAAAAGCAATGTGACTACTCGGCAGAAGGAAACACTTTTGAGCATATTGATCATATTTTCTTCTTTCATGTTATTTTTGATGGTATCTTTTCTTCCTGCTTAATACACACAATATAAATTTGTTTTTGTTTGGTGGGGAGGGAGAGGAGCAGTGTGCTTCTCTTGCCTAAAATGAACCCTAAGATTTGTAAGTTTCTTCTTGTTCTCGAGATCTGTCTCCATACAAACCAGAGAGAATATCCTAGCGCTTGACACTAGTAAATGACTAATTTGCTCAGTTTATAATGAAATTCCTATGCTAAGACAGTTTTTCCCATGTTTTCATTGAGTCATATTTTCCTTCATAGCAGTTACTTCAGTTGTAATTTCTCATTAATTTGTGTGGTTATTTTTGTAATAACTGTCTCCCCTATTAGACTTCATCACAAAGTGTGCCTCTTTTAACTCATAATTGCACTATTAGTCATTAACATACTGCTTGATTCTAAATAGGTATATGGTAACATTTGCTGAGTAAATAACTAAATGAACGAATTCATTTATAAATTTAAATGTAAAGAAAATAGACAAAAAAAATCAAGAAGCTGTATTCTGGAATATATGTGTTAAAAAAAGTTTATGTAAATAATTCAGAAAGTAGAGTAATAAAAGAATTAAAGAATAAACGTATAGCTATGTATGAGAATGTGACACAATTTGAATGTCTGATTTTTTTACAATTAAGATGCATGTGTTACTTTTAAAATTCCATGTCCTTCATTTTGTATAATTCCAAGTAAATTTTTGGGAAATTTTAATTTTTGAATTTGGAAAATATGCTTTGTAGACATATCCCAATTACTATACATCAATGTTTCCTTTATACTCTTAGAGAACACCGGTTTCAAAAGCTATATTTGCTCTTGCAGTGCGAGGTGAACTCAAGAGAGATCAGTTTTCAAATATTGCTTTTTTTTTTACTAAATTATAATTTGTCCTAAAATTGATGAAGAATGAAATCCAAATCATGTTTTATTTTAATTATTTGGCTTCATGCCTGTATTTCTGTACTTACTTGGCTGATTTAGAACTGATTTGAAAATAAGATGCTTTAGAAGCTTCATGCAGAGAAGATTGATTTAGTGAGATGAGTTATTATAGCTCAGTCCAGTTCTTCCTCCCACTCTCAAGCTTTACTTCAAACCTTCTAAGCTGCTGAGACAGAAAACCCTCATTGGCTCCTCTTCGAAGGAGCAAAGCCTCTCCCCTGCAGTATTTCCTAGATGAGTTATGAATACCTCCTAACACTACCCTTTGGTGGATTAGTACACTATATTATTTGTCTGAGTCAGGCCTGGTTAAGGTAGTGACAAGGACCCAGATGCTAACTAGAGAATTTAGCTTCCATTGGAATATTAATTCCTTCTCAGAGATCAATAAGTAGCAATTATTTAGTGATTATTTTTCAAAACCTTAAGGTATGCATTTCTTACTGATAACTAGATTTCGATTAGTTCCCTGAGATTATACTTCTCTGTGTTGATTTATCTGGACTTAAGCTATTTAAACTCAAAGCATTTTATAAATTAGTTTTGTCCCTGTTTTTGTTCTAATTTAGAATATCATATACACAGGCCATGATTATGGAGTAAAGATATTTAATTTGAAATAATCCTTATTAATGTCAATATTTCTTCCTGTTTCTTTGACCTAAAGATAAGAAGCAAATGAAAGCTAGGAAAAACAAAAAAGGTTTTCTTTTGCAATAATAACATTCAGAGGGTACTTTTTCTCCCTATTTTCCAAATCTTTGAGAGTTTTCTACCTATTTTAAATGTGTTAAATGAAACTTTACAAATTATAATATTTTAATAAATCTAGATGATTTGAGTAACTTTATTTATTATGTAAATGAGTAAGAACCTACACTTTGACATTAATGATCTGACTCTCTTAAAGGTGAACTTTAAATTTGCCTCAAGTTAACAAGATAATTATCTCGATTCAATTTTCCTCTTCCCTTTAGGTCAGAATCTAAATTTCCATGGCCTATTTATCTATCGATTTCTATTTTAAGGTAATAGCTCTGAGCATCTTTCATCTTTACCAGCAAATTCAAAGCTCTTCTACCACGAGATTACAGATTCAAACTTGGAAACAGGCCATTTAAAAGCAAAGCAGCTTCGCAGTGACAGCCTGGTGCCTTTCTTATCTCCAAGGCCACATCACTTTTTGTATTTTTAAAAACTCGGACTGAGGAGCCTATAAAATCAAACCTCCTGAAAGTACCACATCAGTGATTTCTCAAGCCCAAAGGTTTAAATGTCTACCAGTCAATGATGTTTGTTTCAACCACTTTGAATTTATTCTTTTTATTGACTTATGCTAACATCAGTAGCTAAAGTCATAGCATTTTATAAATTAGCTTGGTCCCTGCTTTTGTCTGTTTAGAATATAATAGACACAGGCTGTGATTAAGGAGAGAACACATATAATCTGAATATCACTTATTAACGTCTGTTCTTTATGTTTTTATAAGCTTCTTATGTCTAGTTTCAGGAAGAAACCATCAATATCAGTGAACAATGAACTCCAATTATTATTATTTCTTTAGTGTGATTAAACCATACAAAATTCAGATTTATTAGAGTGTTTAAGCTCTTATTTCATATATGGAACTATTTCCTCCTAAACACTTGAAGATTCTATGATAGAAAAGTCTTCCCCTCCATTGAATAACTGAAATGGTAAAAATAATTATTTTCTAGTTACCAGTAATGTGGCCCTATTATGTGCACACACTGGGCTGAAAGGTTTGCATATATTATGTCTAAATATCCTAATCACTTATTTCAGAATGGTGAAAAAGCTAAGACTTCACTTTATTTCTCTCTCGTGATTCTTAATCCACTTATAGTGAATAGAGTATATGTTATTCTACTAGGTTAACTTTGAAGGAATAGTTACTGTTATGATCTTTACATTCCTTTCTGTAGACTCATCTTGAAGTCAAAAATATTTTTAATCACTGCTATGTATAGAGTACTATATTAGGCAGTGTAGAGTTTACGACGAATGGAATCTCACAACTGATTCTAGATTAAATGAATTAAATGAGGACAAGATTACTTTTTCACTGACTACAACTCAGACAGAAGGAACAATAAGCTAAGACAATGCATTAGATCTGTCTTTATCATTCCTTATTAAACTCTTAAATCTGAGGCATGATCCTATGAGGTTGATTTTAATTGTAGGCAAGCAGGATGGTTGATTGGTTACATTTTCATTTGAGGAAATTGTTTTCCAAAATTAGACCTGTACCTTACCAAACACATAAAAATAAATTTAAGATGAATAATCCAATATTCAAATTTAAGTGTGAATATAAATACTACACAAAGAAACAATATAGGAAAATACTTGTATAACACATAAGGTGGAAAAGTTTTCATCAAGCACACATAACACATAAAAGGCATAAAGAGAAAAAAATTTGTCATTTAAAACTTAGAACATCAGTATTATAAATATTTTGTTTTAAGTAATATAGAAAGGCAAAACACCATACTTGAATAAAGTATTTCCAAAATAAATAAGAAATCAAAAGCTAGTATCACTGATATATAAAGAATTCTCATTAATTATTGAGAAAAGAAACCCACATTTTTAACTAAGCTAAAAAATATGGACAATTCATGGATAGTAAATATATGAAGAGTCTCAACTTCAGTAGTCATCAGTGAAATCCAAAATAATATAATAGCATTTCATTTTTAGCCTATCAAATTGGGGGAAAAACCATAATTTTCAGTACTGGCAAGATGTGGACAAAGAAGAACCGCACACCCTCGGTAGGGTATACACACTGATGTGAATTTTTCAGAAGATAATCTGGAAGTATATAAAAAACATTTTTCTTCTAGATATCTGGAATAAACACTGCAAAAGAAAAAGGTTTTGTTTGTTTGTTTGTTTGTTTGTTTGTTTGTTTGTTTTAAATACTGCCTTTCAGTTGGTACCAAGGTTTGCTGTGTGCCCGAAAGAAGGAATAGAATACCAAATCCTTGGGCAGAATCCCAGATTAAGGAGTCTAGAGTCTTTTCTAGGGAGAGGAAAGACTTTTATATTTAATGAGTTGCTAACTTCCATGCATGCCACCCCGGAGTGTTTCATCACCTGCCCACCATTCCTAGTGGTGGTTGAGGCTCTCATTAACTATTCTAGAACCACATCAACATTCCTCCAGCAACTAGGCTCTGTGAAGTCAAGAGAGGGGAAAACATAGAGCTAAACTATAATCCTTGGCCTCAAGGAATCCTCAGGCTGAGAAAGACATGAATATAGCATCACTACTCAATGTCAAGAGCTCTCATAAAACATACATATGCTAACTCATCTTACACACTATGATTAGATGAAGTTTCTGGCAAGCACATTTCCGGAAGTTCTGACAAAATAATGCCAATCATCACAAACTTTAAAGAGATTCATGCTCCTCTGGAAAAAAAAAAAAAAAAAAATTCAAATTCCTTAGCTTGGCATGAAAGGCTGTCTATAATCAGAATTTAACCTGGATCTTTCTCGCTTATTACTCGTTTCATGTTCTCTACACCCTAGACAAGATAAATTAAATATTTTCATTTCATGCTTCTATAATCTTTCTGTCTTTATTCTTCCTGGTATCATATCTCTCCAGCTCCCTAACTCATCTCCTTACTCCATTTCTTCATTCCAGCCTCCCAACAACCTCCCCTCTCCAACCACTCCACCACACATCCATGCTCTATGCTGTGACTGGACTGTGCCAAGATGGTAGCCATCTTCAGTAAATGTTAAAAGAAAGTAAAATTTAAAAGTCTATTTCTTCAGTTGATTAAGTTTCATTTCAAGTGCTCAGTAGCTACATGTGGCTTGCAACTATTGTATTGTGATAGTATGGATCGTAGAAAAGTTACTTCATTGTGGAAAGCTCATTTGGACAGTCCTGGTCTACATTAACTTTTCTAAAATGCTTTATCAGGTTCTTCAGTATAAAATCTGTACTGCTTAACACATGATTCTAGTCCATTTTGCTCTGATCCACTACTGAACCATCCCAGCCATGTCTCACATCACTTATAATCTCTCCATTTTATGCCCACCCAACTGGATTTACATTTTTCCCTCCCAAAGGGCCCTGCTCATTCTTTTGTCTTCATTTGCCATATGTTACCTCAAATTTCTGGAATATTCTCTGCTCCTCTGATCATGTCATATACATATACATACCTCCAAACCCTTCCATAATTGCCCATTGATATCAAGACATCCTATAAGTCTTTAACTTATTCTGTAAGACTTTGGGTGGTCTTTTCCCTGACTGCATCACTAGCCGCATCTGAAATAGTATTTCTTTACACTCCAGCTGGGGTTTGTACAGTTCCTTCAATGCCCCCTGCTACCTCTTGCCTTAGGGTCTTTTCACATGCCTATTCCTTTTGCTCAAACTTAATTAATTTTATTATTTCTTAGATGTCAATTTATCTCATCATCAGAGAAGCCTTTATTAGATCAAATGTCTTCAGTAAGATCTCAGAGCTGATCATAATCGAGGGTATATGAGGTATGAATTTGGATTACATTCCTGATTATAATTAGCACACAAACTCTGTGAGTGAAGTAGCTGTACTTTGCTCACTGATGTTACTCTCAGCATCTAGTACAGTGCCTGATACATAGGAGGAGTTCAACAATTATTTGTTAAATGAATAAATATCACTTAGCTCAGAAGGACATGAATAAAATCCTGAGTGAACTATACACCAAAAGTACTTAAGACCAAGGCAGAGATCAACATGGGCTTTTAAAATATTAAACTTCTACTTTAGAAAGTATTGCTTCTGGAAGTATTTTTACTGGATACCTTGCTGAACCCTTGCAATGTGGATATAAAGTCACAGTGTAGCAGTCTTAACTACTTGCCAAAAAGGAAAAAGGAAAGGGAAATCAGCTACATCAGGGTGGCTGCATTATGCTTATTAAAGAATTGATCGGTGATTTCAGCTTCTCAGCCAGATTCAATTAGTGAGAGAAGAGAACAAAGGGCTTGGCTGCTTACACACAACCATCACAGTCTTCCAGGTCAAGTCTAATATGTGCATTTTCATCTCAAAACTGCATTATTTTTATTTGATCTGTTGACTGTTTAAGTTCACATGTTGGAAAAGAATAAAATAGCAATTGGAGAAAATAAAATGAAAACTAGAAAGTATAAGTTATGATTATTTTTTTCCAGGCTAAATTTGTCTTTTAAAGACTCACTTTGACATCCCCACTGAGGAAAGAGAGCATAGAATTGTGGCAAAGAATAAGGGCTGCTTTAAGTCAAATTCCCTAGAAGCGGAGCTGGAGGCCAGAATTCTTGCAAGGGTCACTTGTTGGGATTTAGCTGTCAGACAAAGAGGATGAGAGAAGCAGGAGAGAGCAGCAGAAAAAAGCTGGGCATGATTTACTTCAGTTGAAGGAGAGAAGCTTCCAGATGGTTCTGGAATAAAATGCACCACAATTAGTCTCACCTTGAGGCAAGAGGACCGGTTATTTGTAATCTCTGTAAATTGAAGCGGAGTGGTCTTCATCTCCTAATTGAGATGGTCCTATTTTGGCCAAAGGCAGTTCTCCAGAAAAGGAGTCAGTGGTGGGCTGTTAGCAGCCAACCCTTGCTACACCTGGGGAATGGATGCACGAACCAGAGAAGGTCATGGGAAGGAGTGGACATTAGTAATGCCCACTGCTAAAATTGTGGTGTCAGATTGGCTGGGTTCAAAAATCTTCGTCCTGTCACTAACTGGTTTTGTGATTTGTTGCAAGTTCCTTAACTCTCTGAGTCTCAGCTTCCTTATTAGAACTCACTTCATAGATTATTGTGGACATAGTAAAGAGTTAATACAAATAATGTGCTTGGTATAATTCCCGACTCATAGTAAAAGGTCCATTAATGTCAGTTATTACAAAGTAATGTAATTTATGTAATATAATTAGCACTATTCTGGTGCATATAAGAATAGAAGAAATGTTACTAAACATTCAAAAGAGAACTAAAGTTAAAAAGTCTTTGAATTTATACATATCAATTCTGTTCTTTTAAAGATTAAGTAATTGAGATTCCTCAGAGAAGATGGTTGTTTTAGGAGACAAGACTGTTTAGTAGCAGACCCAGGACTCCCACCTCCCAAACTAGTACTGTTCATTTTGAGCCAGTGGTTAGGATCATAGATATAGAGCAAAACAGTGGAAAGTTGAGTAATTATTGAATGTGGTTAATATAGAAAGTTGTTTTGGATAATTGGGAGCCCCAACCACAAAGAGAACAATTTATTTCTTCTTGAACCTTATATAATAGATATAATACTTTTAGGGAGGATGGAAAGTAACTCCTTTGTCTGGAACACCAACCTATTTGACTCAACAAACTATACTAGAGGGTTTTTCGCCCTCTAAGAGAATCGCTTTAGACAAAAGGAAGCTCGGTTTTGCAAAACCTCTAGAGATTAGTGTTTATTCTCTAGAAAAACACAGTGGACCTAGGTATTTGCTAATATCTCAGTTCTCTGCACTCCTTTACTAGACAATTCTCTTTATTAGTGTTACAGCTTCTCCTTCTTGCCCTCTAAAAAAGCCACCACAGATTCTTACTTAGCTCAATATGGCCTTTGTAATATAATTTATTATTTTGAGCCTGTCATCAAATTCCAACAGTGCAGCAAAAAAAAAATTCACCTGGGATTTATGTAAATAAAACAACTCTGGCTCAGAAATCTGAATTTGAAGATACCAGTGAATGCATTTGCCACTTTGATCCATCCAAAGGGAATGAAATTTCCCAACATAGTTAAATCTAACTCCCACAAACATCTGACTAGATAATAAAACATGTTGTTGTTGTTGTTGTTTGTAAGTACGAAGTAGTTCATGGTTGCAGAAATTATACAAGGTTCAGCCCTAGGATTCAAGTACCGGTGATGTTAAAAAGGTAGAAAGGCTTGGGAAAATTATTTAAATTATCTCAAAATAGGGGTATCATACCTATCGCTAAGGCTATTGGGAAAATCACATTTGCTAATGGTAAGGAAAGTGTTTTGTAATCTTTCAGAAACAATGTATAGATGACATGGTACTTGCAGCTTCTTAAGGATTGTTTTTTTTGCAAAACAGCTTAATAGCGTTGGTAGGTAAGCTTCCTGTTGAGTGATATTTTTTAGACTTTGTTAAAGGCTAACTGAAAGAGTCAGGAATAGTAGTAAAGCCATCAGTCTGGTTCTTGTTTATATGAACTTCAGTGTGTCCATGAAAACAATATCATCATTTTAATATAGTTCACAGATTTGTGTCACAAAAATTATATATTCTTTTCTGTTCTATTTGGACTCTGAACTACAGACTACATGTCAACTTGGCTTGATAATCAAAGGCAACAAAATACCCTTTTATGTGTGGATACTCCTTGTTTAGAGTCTGTGACACATGCACATCTTCTAATTTACCTCTTTCAGAAGTCCCATTTCAGGAGAAATTTTAAAATGTGAATTCACATTCCACTGTTAGCTCTCATGGCTCTAAGTTGCTTACTAGAAATATTTTCAACAGCTCCAAAGAGAAATACCAGTAAGTAGCACATGCAATAGTAGAGTTATACCTGTTTCTGTTAACTTTGATAATAATATTTGACTGGTTTAATAGGCGTATCAATGGAAATTTGAGAAACCCTAAGAAAAATAGCAGTCCTTTACCTCCAGTCAACCATAGTTAAGTGCTAGTGAGGAGGGATTTTATGCACCTTAGAATCAGAGATTATAACTGATCTGTCACAGTTGTAACCCATGGCCCCAGAGAAGGGGTTAATATGTCATATTTTGCCATTCTGGCATAGAAATTATGATACTGCAGTTCACAGAAGAAATGAGTAGAAATCCTATTTGTGATCTGCAGAAAGAAGCAAAATTTCCCAGTAGGAAAGTCATGGTCCACAGGTCTGCAAAGATTCCCTGGAAAATGGAGTCTGTAAGCCATGGGCCACCACAGTTACCTTTGTTGTCTCTTGTTGTTTCCTGACCCAATAAACAGGAATTCCCACCCTTTAGAAGTCCTGGAAAGACAAGATTCCATTCTGACTTCCTCCTACTTTATTCATTCTGTGTTATTTGATTGGCAAAACTAGGACACTTGGCCACTTAGGTATTTCTTTATTGAGTGGATCTAATAATGTATGGCATCTGTTATGCATTTGGTAAACTCTCCTGAGTCAAGGTATGGATTAATTTTTAGAAGTTAATCTGAAATTTTGTCTCAGTCAGCCCTTCTGTTAGGTACTCAGTAGGTGCCAGCCAGGTATTCTAAGCAAGTATATTGGTCTTGCACATTCACTGTCCTTCGAGTTGTTAATACCAAAGGTCAGATTTGGATGAGAGAGTAAGAATCCTATCTGAGACCACAGACTTATCCTATAAACCAATACTACTAGCAATGAAGGTGGTATTTTAACTCTGTTGAATTTATGAATGTGTCTCACAAATGGTTCCAAAATTAGGAAGCAAAAAGAGGAATGTTATTTAATGGTTATAATTCA
>NW_011888811.1:6048805-6059032 GCF_000151845.1 Pteropus vampyrus
CAGCATACTACATAGAATTTGTTCTAAAAAGAAAAAGCTCAACTTCTCTGAATAAACTTTCTCTGTTGATAAGGAAAGCACCCAACTCAAGTCAGTGGACCTAGGTTCTGATTCTTGCCTAGCTATGATCATTTGTGACCTTAGGTAAATCTTTTTTCTCTCTGGTGTTCTCTCTCTCTCTCTCTCTGTTTTTATAAAATATAACTAATTCAACTACATAAAGGATCTTGAGAGAAGCAGGCAACCATATCCATTTTCTGGTTACATTTGAGATTCAAATACAAGGCTCTGTTGGTTTCCAGTTTACATGTCAAAGAACAAATTCTAGTATCAATCTGTGTGCCCATGGAGTATTGTGTCTCATTCATTTTATAAAGTACAGTCTAGATCAGGGTGTTGATGCCCAGCATTCTCTGTCCACAGGGAAGAAGAGAATTGCATTTTTGAGAAAAATGGGCCTCTGAGAGCAACTGCTTTGAGAAAAGGATCATGTGAACCAATGTTTGTGGTATCTGTCTCATATCTGGTTTCTGTTATTGCAAGATTTATGTAGGAGATTATCAAAAGCCCTCCAATCCTTTTTTTTTTTTTTTTTTTTGAGTTGGCATTTGTTTTATTTTCACAGATGGCATTCCATGTCTAATCAGCATCAGGAACAATGGTGTAACACTGCTCACCGAAACTGAAGCTGTCTTTGGACTCATTATATAGGGAATTTTCAGTGCTTTTGTCACTGAATTAGAATTTGGGTTTTGATCCTAGGCATCAGAGCTGAAAAGGAATTTAGAGATCAGGCCTGTTTCTTCGTTTAACAGATGAAAAAGTAGAGCTCTGAGGAGGACTGGTCATGTTTCATACCATAGAACTTGTACCAGAAGCTAGGTGTCTCAGTTTACCCCTGAGTGCTTTATTATTTTTATTAATACTGTCATTTAAATTACTATGAGTTGTAAAGTTGAATTATGGTTTTATGCATTAAAGATTTAATTAGATTTTTTTTTTCTCTCATTTCCCATGCTTGAGTTCCTGAAAAAACTTCAAAGTTAAACAATCCTTACTATGGAGTAACAACACTTATTATTTATAAAGAATTATATGGAAAAATAATGATAATTCTTAATTTTAAAAAGCTATGTTATTTGCAAAATTACTATTTGTTCCCTCAGCAGTGAAGCAATAGCTTCTCAGCTAGCTGATCAAGAGAGATTTTTCAAGGAGGATTTGACGTTGGCATTAATGAAATTGTAGTCTATTTGGAATCTGCTCTTTAAGTACAGAGCATATTGAAGTCCCTCCCTTCCCCTCTATAGCCTTCCTTGCAGGAAAAAAAAAAAATCTCTTTTCAAGCAGTTTCTGTAGAATGCGTACTTTGTAGAATTTATTAACATTAATGTATAGCTCCTTCACCCCAAACATTTATTTAGCAACATATTGGATTTGGTGGCATGGAAGTACTAATGGAAAAATTTGTAAAAACTAGATTTCAAGCTATAGGACATTATAGAATTGAATATAGCTGCTTAAAATATCAGTATCTTTAATTTTTTTTCAATGATAAGGAAGATACTCTTGGTGATGTTTTCAGACTCACGTTCTGAAAAAAAGAAAAGATCTTTTTTTTTTTTTCTTTTTTGCCATGTGTCTGCTTTGGTGGACAATCTGTAATCGACCCCGATGGCAAATTCACCAAGCTTATGTGAAGCTCATCTTTTGTAGAGCAGTAAAGAAATCTCTAGCAACATAGTAGAAGAGAGAAAGGAGCTTGACATTGGGGAAAATCGATTATCTGCCTGCTGAAAGCTGAGTTTGAAGCAGCAGCATTTTGCAAGTGCTGATGTTTCCTTCCTACATGTCATGAGAAGGGGAGCCAGGATAGTTTCTAGCATTATTTCTTGAAGAGCTGTGGCATGGTATTATGTAAAACAAACCTAGACAAGGAAGGGATGCCAACAAACAGTCTCACCACACTTAGTCAACTGTCCTCCAGGGAGAGACTGACAGTCTGTCTGCCTCCAAGAGTAAAAGAATGCCACTTGCTGAATGTAGGACGAATGACCCAGATGAAAATAGCTGAAATCAATATACTTCCTCACTGTTTCTCAGCCAAGGAAGAGAACTTGGGATAGCCAAGCAGAAGAGATACTTGGCTTGGTATGTGGCCACATTCCTTAATCACCAGGAAAGGAAGAACATTCAGGAAACTGGACCTGCAGTTATAAAAAAAATAAGGTTTTCCCTTTTTCTGGTTAATTCTGAGGATCTAAGCAAAAGCATGATAAAGGCTGACTTTATTTCTCGTGATTTCCACTTCTCTGCTCTTTTCTTCTGGGTGCTCTCTGTCCTATGTGACCAACGATCTCCTTTTCATCCCCTGCCTTTCTTCACAAAGGGCCTTTCCTCACCTGCTTGCCCAGAGCAGTGCTCTGTGCTCTGATTATGTTTATGCTTTGAGATCAGATCTGGTTCTGCAGCATGACTCTAGCTCTTACTGGGCATATAACTTTAGATCAGTTACTTAACTCCTTGGAAAATCAATTTCTTCATATCTACACTCAACTCTTTTCTGTGTCACATTCCCTTCTTTCTGGTTTAACTACCTTCGTTAATCCCAGACTTCCTTGTGCTTCATTTCTGCTCCCAGACAAACTGACCTTCTTGCTGTTCCTAAGACAGTCCAGGCGTCACCTTAGTCACTTTGCAGTGATTAACAGGGAGTATCTAGAATGCTGGGAATCCTAACTTTCCAGAATGGTGTACAGGTTCCCAACAACCCTTTTAAGTCAGGCCTTAAAGTGTATCTGCTATATATGTTTGCACTGAGGCCTCTTTGGTGCCCATAATTTTATCACCCACAATTTTGGTGAGAAATGGCCTGGTCATGTGATCCCAGACATTCATCAATTATTTTATATCTTCATAATAAAATTTAAAAGGATTTGTAAAAACAGACACTAATGACAAAAAGGATACATGAGGAAATAGCAAGACAACATTGAATACCCAGAGGATTAAAAAGGATTCCAGCACCAAATATAGGTGGCCCAAAGATTCAGCTGGAAGCAAATAGATATAAATTCTAGGAATTCATAAGAAACAAAAAACAGGCAATAGATTCCTCTAGTTGTTCCTCTACCAAAAAGTACAAGTCTCTCACCTCTCAGGATACAGCATTTTCATCCCAAGGTCTTATCTTTCCAGATTTAGTTATTTGAACTATTGAACACAGATGAGGTACAGTAAAAAAAAAAAAAAAAAAAATGATCCAAGCTGAGAAACCTTGTCTTGCATGCAGGTTTTCGTATGCTTAAGTACAGATATACACACATGTCCCTCCATCGCAAAAGGGGCAGAGAACGATGCATCTTGTTTACTTCAAGGCTGTTCTTATGTTTAAGAAATACTCTCCCTAGGTGACTTATAAGATCTCTTGAGACATTTTGCAGAGGACTATTTCAGTTCTATTTATTTGCTGCTGGGAATATTTAAGAGGAGTTAGGAATGATGGACTGGATCTCTAGTGATAAATCAATTCAGGGTTAGAACTAGAGTTAAAGCAACACAAAGTATAGGCATGGAGGTACATGATAAACCCGAGAAGGAAGTACTAAGCTTATTCAAGAAATTGCAAATGTTGAATTTAGTTTAAGGAGTCCAACAGAGTTTACAAATAGCCAATGGGAAAAACAGGTTTATATCTGTAAATTCATATTCATCTCTGTTTTACCATTCTTGTCACTGACACCCATAGAGGTTATTCATAAATAGTTCAACAAACAGTTTTGTTTTCTTGAGGCTAATAACTTCCACTTGTGCTGTTTATGAGGATGCTCCCAAGAGCATTTTGATATTCTTATCTGGAGGTATTTTCCTAGGAAAATAATCCAGTTCTAGAATGGGTTGAAGATAATCTTCTGTTAAATAAAACACAAAATGTCAAGCACTGTAATTTGTCCTCTACAGTATTCATTTAATCCAAGTAAACATTATTTTCCCCACTTTATAGATGAAGAAATGTCCATTTAAAACAGATAACATGAAATGACTCACTAAACTGGTTAATCGTGGGTTTGTGGTTTAAACCTCAGTTTTTCCAACTCCTGAGCCCTATTTTCCCCTGTTTGTGTGAAGAACCTTGGCCAGTTGGAAGTTAATGGCTCTAAGGTAACACAATAATGTCTACTTAGATGTTTGCTTTTGAAACACTTGAAGCTCTATAGTATTATTTGATAATAGAGACCATTATATCACCATATGCCTCTTACTAACTTTGGTCAGATGTAGTAAGAAAGAAAATCTATCTCCCACTTTATTATGCCTAAGAATCACCTTGGAAAACTGCTTAGAATGCTGATTCTAAGGTCATATTTCTGGAGATTCTAATTCCACAGAATGGGATGTGAGCTGGAAATCTACATTTTGAATAAGAAACAGAAGTGATGCTGAAGTACTTGTAACATATTGTGAGAAATCAGTCTCTAAAAAATAAAAAAGGTAGAGGACCAATTAATAAAGTTTTGGAATGATTCCAATCCTTCCACTTTTTATTTTGAAGCCCTTTCATTGCTCTAAAGGGGGAAAAAATCGATTGTCTCTACAAGTCATTTTAATGACTGACATGAGTGGATAACACAATCATCTATATCAATTGAAGAGATTTAAGTAAAGAAATGAAATCCTTTATCTCATACCTCTTGGGGATAGATGTGTTTTTGAAGCCATTTTTTAAAAGATTTTAAAATAGTAATACTGCATGTGCCATTGGTTGTGCAACAATTCAGAAGAGTCTGGGACAGTAGCCATAATCAAGTATGTTAATGTTTCTGCAGGAAAATTCATGAATATTTACATTAAATGAGACAAAGTCTATAGCAAGCTACATGTCTTTTCAGGTCATTTTTTTTTCCTGCCTAATGAGTTGAGATCAAATCATGTTATTTTTATGACAATGAAATAAAAACTTTAATTTTCAAATTAATACTGTGACTTGAGATTAAATACTGTGGATAAGACACTATGGACTTTTAATAGCTATAGTTTATTGAACACTTAATATTTGCCTGGCATTGCACTCAGTGTTTTATACATGATACATGGTTTTTGTGTGTGTTTTTACAATATTCCTATGAAGAAATGTCCTATTGCTCTCATTTTCAAGGTGAGGGGTAAAGTGATTTGCTCCAAGACAGGCCAGTGTGTGGCGCAGCCAGGATCAGGGCATGGCTGATCTGATTCTAATGATTCTTTATACCATGCTTTATACCATGCTAAACTGCCCTGCTCAAAAACCTTCTCGTTCACAGTTAAATTAATAAAGAAAAATGAGCTTCAGAGCCAACATAAATGCAACTTTAAAATCTTTTTTCATTGATTCGTAAAATGTTTTGCATATAACATAGTAAATTTATGCATTCCTATAGTTCTTAGTGCAATTCACACATTCCCATTCTCCTTCCTTTCTGGGCCATGCTAGAAAACCATTCATCCACCCCCTTCGCAGTTACACGTAGTCGTATGATTGCTGCTGTAGCCTAATCCTGGATGTTACAGGACTCCATAATCCACTGTTACCCAGTTTTGCTGCTTTGCATCTATATTATTAACTTCAGTTTCTGTTCTTAATCTATAAAATGACCAAAGTAAACATCAATTAATAATGTTGTATAATAATTTTGGTATTGACATTACTATTGATTTCTATCCTGAGGCATTTTCACCAATGAAACACAGTTAAAGGAATACAAGAAAATATATTTTGATATATTTTTGATCTGATGCCAAAGATTGCTCTGAACCTCTACTCTTAACATTAAACGAGAAATAAATTTGATGTTAATATATTTTTAAACTGATTGTTCTTTTTTTAGCTTTCTTCTTATTACTGGGATTTCATTCTAATATTCTCTAGGTTTAAGAAAAAGAGCATTATTGTAATGGATGTTTACTGGTCATTTATCCTTTCCTTCTTCTTTGACCAAAGTTCCCTAATTTCTCTTTGGGAATTTATTTTTCTTGTTTCTCAGCCATTGAATTTGAGTAATCATCTCACTCTAGGTCCAGGGTTGAGATTATCCCTATGACCAGAATGATTAATTCAGGCATGTGAAACCTGGCCATATTTAGAACCAGTAAAGAGAATTACCAGAAACTCCAAGGAGAGGAGGGTCTCTTTGATAGTGTGGTAGGAAGATATGAGGTCTGGTCTCACTGCAGCCTTTGTATTACTGCAGAGTAAAAAGCTGGATCTCCATGGGGCCACTGTGTAAAGTCTGGGGATGAAGTCAAAACCATGGGCAGAGTATGGAAGACAGAGAGAACCCAGATCTTTGATAAGCATTTTGTGAGTTACTGAATCTGCTACTTGTGACTTAATCGTGTCTGACGCATATTTTGATTCTGAAAGTAAATTTTACTTAGCCTACATTGGGACAAAGGGAAGATAAATATCTTTAAATAACTTTGAAAATGAGAGTTCTTTCTTGAGTAGAACCAGTGACCAACTAGGCTTTAGAACTGACCCAAGTATGCACTAAGCTTCCACCACATAGCCACTCAAAATCATATGACATGAGGGGTTCATTTAATACATCTGTGTTTTCAGTGAATTTATAATATATTTGAAGAGGCAAGAAACATGTGCATTAATTAAAGAAATACAAAGTGCTTAGCTGCATGGTAGTAACTGTAAGTGCAATAAAAATATTGAAGATAGAAATATGTTCAACAAGAGTCAGGGAAAATGTCATGTATGCAGTGTCACTTGGTCTTGGGTTTGAAGGTTGTGTGTAATTTGACCGTAGAGAAAGGGGCTGAGAATTTCAAGGAGGGGCAATCTACTTGTAGTGGGATGATAGTGGAGAAACTGATACTACCCCATTCATTCACTCTGTCAGCTATGAGGCAAGGCCCATTTCCTACAGTGTATCCCTTACATCT
The DNA here is from genome assembly GCF_000151845.1 of Pteropus vampyrus. NCBI lineage: Eukaryota > Metazoa > Chordata > Mammalia > Chiroptera > Pteropodidae > Pteropus > Pteropus vampyrus. Next base: position 6,055,739 of record NW_011888811.1, read on the forward strand.
CACGATAATCCCATGATGCAGACAATATTAATTCTTTTATAGAACAGCTGCCCAATTGGTTTAGTTTTGGTTTGATTGATTTGGTTATTACAGGCACAGCATTGCAGTAGAAATCTATCTCTTACAGTTTTTAAGATACGAGATCTATGGATTGCATTTAAATATTCAACTTCCTGCTTAATTATAATCAATGCAACTTTCTTTTAACTCTGAATAAATCAAAATTACTTCAAAGTATGTAAGTACATATTTTGTCAGATTTTGAAATAAAGATATATATTTGTGTGTGTATACATCTTATAAAGTCAGCAAAATATTTCAAGTTCTAGGCTAGTGCAATAAAAAAGATATATATTAAACTCATCTCATTCAACTCCACAAATTCTATTATGCTTCTTTTTATAATTTAAAGTTAAGAACTTTTTAAAACCTGACTTTTGCCTTCCGTAACACTAAGACATTGCAAAGCTAGTGAAAGCATTAATTTATTCATGCGTGTGTACGCAGCTTCTGTATGACCCTTTTATTTCAACTCTTCTACATTTTATAGTCACAGACATTCAACTGCCAAACTAAGATCTTTCAGGAAACACTGTCAATATTTTCCACAGAGATAACAGAAAGGATAGCTATATAGACTAGTTTGGAGTGAATTAAATAAAGAGGATAAAGAGTGCTTCCACAGTTTTATAATTATTTTAATAAAAATAACTAAAATAACTAGTCCTTAAGTTCCTTAGAAGTTAGATCCATGGCTCATATAACTTTTAACCTAATCTCCCTTGGTACAGTGTTGTATTTATCACATGTGCTCAGGAACTACTAAATGAATAATGAACAGAGTAACTAACTGAAGAATATCTTGGTTAAGGAAAACAATGTTGGGTTTCATACCATGTTTTAATGAGAATTTTTATTATAAACTGGTGATTTTCCTTGTATAATGCTGTATTAATGATTCTATAGAGTTATGTAGTGCTTTGCAATTACAAAGCCATTTTCACATACTTTAATTTCACTTAATTATTATAAAGATTCTATTTGGTTGGCTAAACAGACTGTGTCAGTCCTTATGTATAAGCATGGAAACTAGCTCAGAAATTTGCCCTAGTCCGTGCAGCTTGCAGACATGGTATCAGAGCTCAGATTATCAGACTTCTCATCCAGAATTCTCTCAAGTCTACCTCTTAGGCTAGGAAGATGCATTATTCAAGTAAAAGCTACAATGCTGGAGTACTGACTGCAACTTCCTAATTTTACCAATGTACAGAGAATTCTAGGTATAATCTCATGGTAGATATGAAATTTCAATCCTAGAGTGCTGGATCTCAGAGAGAGCTCAACACTCTCCTTGTCTATGATCTGTTATATTCTTCTCTACCCTAGAGAGGACTCCTGACGGACCGAGGGTGGATTGAAAGCTTAAATGTAACATCACGTGACTATCATATCTAGAGCTACAGACAGATCTGATTTATCTGGATGTAAAGCTCATACCTGATACTTCCACAGGCCAAAAATTGAAAATAAAAACAGGAGAAGGGAAGCAGAAACCACACAGCATCTCACTCAGTATTAAGCTGGCAAAGCTATGGAAATATTACGTTGGCTGATGTTTGAGCAAAGGCTCCCCAAGCAACTCCAGTTCTCAGGTTTCTGGGCTGGCAGCTGGCTCTGCAGACACCCCTCTCCCACCAGCTCTGTCTGGGAGTCACTAGGTACTGCAGGCATGTGGGCGAGCATGCCTACTGCCAGAAAGAGAGGTGGGTAGAAGTAGGCAACTCGCTAAAATAAGCTCCTGGAGCAGTCACAATTAAGAACTACAATAGCTCTTAAACTGAATAATGACTATACCCGATACTTTCAAATTATATGCCAAACATATACTAAGGTATTTTAAGAATTTAAGATATTTATAGAATAATAGTTTCTTCACTCAGGAAAAAAAAAGTGAGGATGACATGCTATTGAAGCATGTATGCATTAATGTGCTCTGCTATCATAAAAAGTATGGATTTTTGTGTGTGATGCTTCATTAAGCTTGTCACATAGAGATTCATGTAAAAATTATTTAAAACTCAGTTAGATACAGCTCATTGTCATTCTTTTGGACTGTGGGCTGCTCAAGGGCAAGAACTATGTCTAATTTATTGTCTTGAACCCTATTAATGGTGCTTGAAAAATAGGAGGCTCTGAATAAATAACCAATGAACTGAACTTAGCTAACCTCAAAGAAAAGAGCTAATGATAGCTTTTGGCCACTCTTGATAGAATTTAGCAGCTTTGCACAAATATATATAGGTAGGCAGGTGTTGCGGTCTGAAGTGGGTCCGAATCCTGGCTTTTCTGCTCACTAGTTGTGTGATATTGGGCAAGTTACTTATCCTTTCTGAGCCTCTACTTTGTCATTCGTAAAATGGCTGTATCAGCACCTACTGCATGGGGGTAATAGAGAGAATTAGATTTAGATAGCATTGGTACTGTTATATCCATAGTAAAAAAAAAAATAGTCTTTTTGGATTTTTTCCCCCCAAAATGAAGTGTATTTTCTTTAAAGCAATGAAAATCCTGAGCCAGTTAAAACGATGAAGAGATGTCTTTCTATCCAGTGTGTTTTCTGCAGGTTTACCCATGAACTTACCTGAGAGTTGGTGAAATGCAACAGTAAATAAACCTTTAAGAAAAAAGGAAGCTGACATATTTAGGAGCCTGTTGGGTGACCTTTAATTTTTTTCTTTACCTTAGTTAATACATGGTGAGGGAACTAGATGGAGAAACTAAAGCAGCACTGTTGAACTTGTCTTTGGCAAAATCTAGAAACACTTTGGCATGTGCCTTCTAGGCATGCTGGTCTCAGTTTACAGTGGTTTCTAAAGCAGAATTATGCTTTCCCTTTTTTTCCCATCTCCTCTCCCTCACCAAAGGCATCCACATACAGAATCCTACAAAACAGAACATTTAAGAACCTGGGGTTTGTGGCCAGTACAATCTCATTTCAAATCCTCTGTTTCTCTTACTGGTTGTCAGTAAGATGCTTGGACTAGTTACCTAATGTCTTTGAGTAAAAATTTTCTTATCTCTGAAAGGTGGGTAGTAATCATATCTACTTGGAGTTTTTTTTTTTTATGGTAATTGAAAGAGATACTTTGTTGAAATTGCCATGGGCAGTTTGTTATAAATAGTATGTTCTAAATAAATAAATAAATAAACCATGTCATTAATTACTAAAACATTAAATAACTGTGATTAAATATCTTAAACAGCAATTATCCTGAGAGAAATATTCAGCTAGGC
>NW_011888811.1:6059082-6064699 GCF_000151845.1 Pteropus vampyrus
CACAAATATATATAGGTAGGCAGGTGTTGCGGTCTGAAGTGGGTCCGAATCCTGGCTTTTCTGCTCACTAGTTGTGTGATATTGGGCAAGTTACTTATCCTTTCTGAGCCTCTACTTTGTCATTCGTAAAATGGCTGTATCAGCACCTACTGCATGGGGGTAATAGAGAGAATTAGATTTAGATAGCATTGGTACTGTTATATCCATAGTAAAAAAAAAAATAGTCTTTTTGGATTTTTTCCCCCCAAAATGAAGTGTATTTTCTTTAAAGCAATGAAAATCCTGAGCCAGTTAAAACGATGAAGAGATGTCTTTCTATCCAGTGTGTTTTCTGCAGGTTTACCCATGAACTTACCTGAGAGTTGGTGAAATGCAACAGTAAATAAACCTTTAAGAAAAAAGGAAGCTGACATATTTAGGAGCCTGTTGGGTGACCTTTAATTTTTTTCTTTACCTTAGTTAATACATGGTGAGGGAACTAGATGGAGAAACTAAAGCAGCACTGTTGAACTTGTCTTTGGCAAAATCTAGAAACACTTTGGCATGTGCCTTCTAGGCATGCTGGTCTCAGTTTACAGTGGTTTCTAAAGCAGAATTATGCTTTCCCTTTTTTTCCCATCTCCTCTCCCTCACCAAAGGCATCCACATACAGAATCCTACAAAACAGAACATTTAAGAACCTGGGGTTTGTGGCCAGTACAATCTCATTTCAAATCCTCTGTTTCTCTTACTGGTTGTCAGTAAGATGCTTGGACTAGTTACCTAATGTCTTTGAGTAAAAATTTTCTTATCTCTGAAAGGTGGGTAGTAATCATATCTACTTGGAGTTTTTTTTTTTTATGGTAATTGAAAGAGATACTTTGTTGAAATTGCCATGGGCAGTTTGTTATAAATAGTATGTTCTAAATAAATAAATAAATAAACCATGTCATTAATTACTAAAACATTAAATAACTGTGATTAAATATCTTAAACAGCAATTATCCTGAGAGAAATATTCAGCTAGGCTATCAGTTTTCAAGAAGAAATAAGCATTTGTTTCTATCCATGACAACTAGAACAAAGACTAGCATTAATGCAGTTTTGTAATTTTTCTTGTAACCCCACTTCAAGGCAGGAGAATGCACTGAATGCATTAAAAAGAGAAGATAGTGCTCTTAAGATTTGTTTCTAAAACTCTACATGAATTCTAATTTTAAAATGTTTTCCATCCTACATTTCCCATCAAAAAGTTTACTTTTGGGTTCTCAGAAAAATTAAGAGTGATTTTAGTATGCTCAGCTCTCAGAAACACTTGGGGACTTCAAAACTGTCAAATGCTGCATGGCCCCTTATTGGATTTAGGTAAAAATGCATTAATCCTAAAGGCTGTCCAAATTCCATTCCTCTGTCTTCCTCTTAGTATAACTTTCTTCATCTTTTTATTTCCACATTTAGCTTTGACCTTTTAATAGAAGTTTCCCCCACCAAGAGTAGCAATAAAACGTCAGAATTTTGCCTTTTGTATTGCTTTAATAATATCCTTGATTGTTATCTGCTTGTTATCTTCATTAAATGCAGATGACAAAATCTGATCACAGGAACTCAGAGTGAGAAGCAGGAACCTGAGTCACACTCCCAGGCTTGTTCCTTCTGGAGCTGAGATAAATTATTCACTCCCCCGTCTCAGTTTCCTTACTAGCACAAAGATATAAATCTTTTAAGTCTTAACTCCTAGCCATGACTTTAGAACTCTGGATCTACAGGGAATCTTATATATAATTATTACATCAATGATGATGATGCTTTTTGCATATGTGTGACACTCCTAACATGTTATAAAGCATTTTCATAGCCATTAGCTCATTTGGTTCTCTCCACACCTCTCTGAGAAAGGACACCCGCTACTGTTATATATATATCTTACTCAAGAGAAACTAAAGCATGAAGTGATAAAATAATTTGATCAAGGTAATGCAGCAAGTTAGAGACAGGCCTGGGAGTAGAACCTGGGTTTTCAAACTTTTACTAAAGTTTTTTTTTTTTTTTTCTACCACTCCATGATGTTCTAATAACTTAGATTTACAAATACTATTAAAAATGCTAAATTGCATATAATTTATTCCTCAGAAAGCCTAAATGCTGACATCTTCCAGCAATATAGAAGTAGACACAGGTTATCTTTTTAACTCAATCATTCTCTCCCTCTTATCTTTATTCCGTTTGACCTCAATACCTGATGCAAGAGAGAGGACCTGCCAAAGTAAACTTCTGAGTTGTAGAACTTAACAGGGAGGCTTGGGAAAGGTATGCTGCAATGAGGTCTGAAAACCAGTTATTAGATGGTTTCTTTCCCATGAAACTAGCTGGGAGACCTTAGGCAAAATGAAGTCTCCGGACTTCATTTTTGTAATCTAGGGAATAACGGAACTTGACGAGGCAAGTCCGGGCATCTTTGACTTGCAGATTTTTGTCTTTATTGTATAACTATGGCATACAGTATTGTTAGTAGTGTGGAATGGAAAATAATGAACTCTTCTGATGCATCTAGCAAATGTAGATGTGTGTGTGTGTGTGTGTGTGTGTGTGTGTGTGTGTGTGTTAGACACCCTAAGTTAGTCATGGTCAATCAACAAGTCAATATTTCTTTCCAAAATCCTTAAGCACTTCTCTTCCAAAGCCACATTATAGGACAGCTATTAAAAGGGCACTCCCACACACATCTCTGCCCTTTCTGGACATAATTCAGCTTTTCTCCCCCTCTCCTTCATTAGCTTAAATGGAAGGTTGCAAAACAAGCAGGAAAGGACCATTGCATCAACCACTACATTCTACAAACTTTCAATAAATTATAAATCTCTTTTCTTTTCTGAGTCATTAAATATGCCTGTAATTTTCATGTAGATTTCTTTTTTTTTTTTTTTTAATTTTAAGGATTAGAGAGACGAAAAAGAGGGAAAAATACAATTACATTATGGTCACTTGTTATCTGTTTCCAAACCTATTCACAATTTCCTAAGCATTTTCAGATACTTACCTGAGTTAAGTCTCATAAAAACCCTGACAGGGCAGTTGTAATTCTCTCATTTTCAAGTAAGCAAGGTGGGGTCTGAGGGACTAAATGACTTGCCCAGATGTATACACCTGTTGATAAGTTCAGCTAGGATTTACGGACAGATCCTCCTGCTAGACCAGTATTCTTTCCTTTCAAATTTTATTAAAAGTGATGTTTTACTAATATAGCATTCATGTAATTTTATCCAGAATTTTCCTTTGAATCATAGATAATACTTAAAGTAATAGGAAGTATTTTAACTAACTTTGTTTAAGACACTCTATTACTTCCTCATTATCTTTGTAAAAAGAAAGCTAGACATAGCTAGTTAAAGTCAATTATCAATATTCTAAATTTTGCCATCAACTTGTATAACAAAACATGTTAGGTTGTTACACTGCACAAGTGGAAAACATATGTTCTTTATCTTTATTATGTATCACACACACACACACACACCTACACACCTGTTTATGTGAATAGCGTTTTTCCTTAACAAAAAGAAAATCACTACTTTCTACAAATATGCTGTGGCCTACTCTTAAAGCATAGTTTCAAAGCTTAGCTCTGCCACTTATAAGCTATATGATCATGGAAATAAAAATAAGATCTACTTTCTAAAGTTGTTGCAAGTTTACATGAATCTTTTACATACATGCAATGCCCAATAAAAGCTGGCTTTAACATTTGCTGCATCATCATCATTACCATTATCATCATCATCATCATCAATCATATCATTAGCAACATTACTTATCTATATATAGATTAATAGTGGCAGATTTTTAGGATCAAAATATCTCCTACTATTCACTTATTCAGTGTCAGCCAATGAAATGGAAATTCCTTTTTACATTAGATTAGTCTTAGGTAATGACCAAGGAACAGTGGCTTGGGGACATAGCTGCTTGTTCGTTAGTTCTAGTTCTACTAATAACTGGCCACAAGAAAATGTTTGAAATTACTAATAACACTGTACTTCATCTATAAAACAGAGAAACAGAATTAATTTAAAAAATGTTTTAGAGAGGAAAGAGTTAAAATTACTGCTCATCATTAAGATTAAATAAAACATTTAAGTTTTATTTGAAACTTTTTGCACTCTTCTTACACAGAACTATTAGAGCCATTAAGGATTTTTTTTCCACGCAAAAAGTAATGGCAATCAAGGCAGCCTGACCTATTCATTATTTTGTAGCCATTCTTTATTAAATCATGTTCAATTACTTCCTCCTACTGATAAGAGGATGATTCTGGTTTATTGTTTCTTAGAAGTTACTACTGCCTAATGTCTGTAAAATTGAATTTAGTATGGAACCAATATTTATGGACTTATTTGTTGTTGTTTGGTGTTGTTGTTGTTGTTTGTAATTAATAAAGCTGCTCCAGCAGTGCAGCAGGGGAAATGTTGTTCATATTTATAAAATGTGACAGTTCCCATCACCCTACAGTCATTTTCATGTTAATATCGTGTCTTCTCACCTGCTCCTTCTGAAGTCAATTTTACATAAATAGGAAATCATGGCTCTGGGTCACTGACAAAGTGACGTAGGCTTGACCCAAAACAGTCTCTTTTCGAGAGAATAGTTCTCAGTGTGAGAGAGATTTGTATGCTGATGCTCTATTTTCTTGGTAAGTCATTCCTTTTCCTTGCTGAGGATGACTTATCCTGACACTTACATGGCCAGATCGGAGGACCATGTATAGCATAAAGGATGATACTAATGGTAAATTTTGGTTATGTTTTTGTAGTTCAAAATATGTGCTATCTCTTTCTACTAGGTCCATACCTACAGAAGTCTTTCCTTGTGGTCCTTTGTATAAGAAAAACGTGCAACACACCCCAGGGCATCAGGCTTGCTGTGGCAAATAGAATGTGAGCCATATTGACTCATTCCTATCATAGCAAAAACTTTAAGAATCATTTTATTATTTTATTTCTCTCTTTGACTATGATAACAGCAAGCTACGGAATGAAAAAACACAGGAAGAAGAACATTATCTAAAGAAATATATATATGTGTATATATATATACACATATATATATTCATATTTAGTTTTATACCACTAAAATTTGAGAGCTGTTTGCTACCATAGCATAGTCTATCTTAAACTGACCAATATAGTCTAATTCTGTCATACTTGTATGCAACCATCTTCAGATGGACAGATGATAGATAGGTAGATAGGTAGGTAAGTAGGTAGGTAGGTAAATAGATAGACAGATAGACAGACACCATAACAATAAAGATAAAACAAGGTATGCACTAGATAAAGAAAATTGGTCAAGGGCAGGTCTTCCTGCAAACACAAATTCAGGAGCAGCCTTGGTGTTCGAGTCATCACTAGATTAAAACATCAACCTATCTGTCAGAAAACATAAGTGTCTGTTTAGTAACTTACTCTATGATTTTGGACAAGGTCCTTAATGTCTCTGTATATGTTTCTACAAGATTGGTTGTACATAGTAATCTCACCTGGAAAATGAGCATCACATTGTAAAATTACTGTGAAAAGTGAATGAGACAATTTATATATAAAGGGCTTACAAATGCTAGCACATCATATTAATATTGCAGAAA
>NW_011888811.1:6064749-6072591 GCF_000151845.1 Pteropus vampyrus
AGCATCACATTGTAAAATTACTGTGAAAAGTGAATGAGACAATTTATATATAAAGGGCTTACAAATGCTAGCACATCATATTAATATTGCAGAAATGGAAGTATCGGTACTATTTTAATGGACTGCCAGTTCACAGCACTATATACATAAACCCAATTTATATAATTAAACTTTTTAAAGTAAAATAATTAAGGTCATACTATGCACTCTTGATTGCAAGTATTATTTCTATTTGAAGACAGTAAATGTCTGTTCTGTCTCCTCTAAGAAAGCCAAGTCATAACCATTGTCCTATCTTCACCTTTTCCTAATTTCTTATTCACAGTAAATTCATTTAACATCCTCCCTCACTCCTCACACCTACAGTGGACCTATTTTTTCTGCACCAAATTCATTTTTTCAGACTTACCAACCATCTCTATGCCAGCACCCTGGGCCCCTTGCCCCATCAGTTGCCACCAAAATTTTCTATACATGACAGGTAAAATAGATCTGTTAATTTCTGAATTTTACAGAATAATAAAAGATTAGGACAGAATAATTTCTGTTGGGAACTTGTGAGGACATAGAAACCTAAATATCCACCAGAAGTTTGCTTTATGACAAAGCTGCTAAATATCAGGAAATAACAGCACAGTATTTTAGGGGTAAGAAGGACGTTCAGTTTCAATCTAGTCTGATTTTTTTATTTTGAGACGAAGAAATTGAGGGCCAAAAAAAAGAATTGCTCAACATTCAACTATATGGTAGCAACCCAAATAGGCAACTCATCAATAGGAATCAGAGCTTTTTGCTCTATCTCCAACTGTCTCATTTCATCAAATAATAATAATAATATAATAATAATAATAATAAGATGGCTTTATTGCAGAACAACAACTGTATTCATCTTCAGAAAAGTACAATAGGAAAAAGTGTTAATTGGTTATACAAGACTACTAATCAGTAATGTGCAGGAAAATTGCAACAAAGCTTTTAACTGCTTAGATGTGACCTGAAAAAGAAAGAAAAATTCAGACTAGATGCACAGAAGTCCATATGTGAAACTTCAGCACTCCATGTCTATTTAAAGTCCATCTTCCATGAAAGTGGATCATAAAGATAAGCTGAATGAACTTAAAATTGATTTGCATTGTATGTGGTAGATGTTCATGATAAAATAAACCCAATTGTGGAATATGCAAAGCAAGGGAGACCTAGATTGGCCAGGTTCTGGCAATTATCTGTAACTCACTGTCTATTCTCAAGCAAATCTTGGTTGAGTAATCATTTTCACATTCACTTCTTAGAGTGATGCTTTGTGATAGAAATTCCTTTTGGCTATGAAAGGTAAAAGAATATTCATTTCCACAGACACATATGTGCTCTCATTTGGTCTCATTATCTTTAAATTTCTCCAATTTTAAGTAGGGTTATAAAGGCACATTATTTTTCAGAATAAGAAAACAGCAATTGAAAGAAAAAAAAGGACATATAGCCCTAAAAATATAGCAGGGAGTGGTAGGGACTTTCACAAACTGGAGATTCTGCCTCACCTACAGGGAAAGCTCTACCAAGTTGTTTTCAAATGTAAATGAATACCTAGATGTCAAAGATGGAAAGATGCTTAATGTTTTCATATGAAATGATGCAATTGTGCAATGTTGACTAAAATAAATAAAATTTAATTCTGTCCTTGTCTAATGACCGACGCTCTAGGCTGGAGATGAGACAATTGGCTATCAATTTATGACCACTGCCTTTGTACCTCTTTGGAGTAATTTCTCTACAAGTAAAATAACAATTTGGCTTTATCTTCAGAATTTAACCCTAAAAATTTATTTTTCTATTAGTCTAATTTTGTTCTCAGTCACTGATACTGGTAACGAATCACCGAACTATGAAAATGTAATCATTAGGTGGTTACAATTGGTGTCCATGATTGCATTATTTCTTTAACAAGCAACTATTATGCAGCTCATGAATTATACATTGTATTGTACAGTACATACCTCTTTACCACTTAGCAGTGAACAATAGATATAATGAAAATCAAGGTGCATGGTGCTATAAGTCATATGAGTATAGGCAGATTAGAAATCATTTTTGGAAACTATTTAATAAACTCAGTTGTCTAAATTGAAGCTTTCATACTATCAGCAACATCATGTATTACACTTTTGTATTTGTAAATTAAGGTATCTTATATTGCTGATGGAGGAACACTTATGTGCAAAAAAAAATTAGGTTTTGGTGGGGATAGGAGAAGAACTGTAATTTAAAAAATAAAAAACACTGCTTTGTGGGGGGGGGGTTGTCCTTATTCTGAAAAATGATTTATAGCAAAGAGTGGTTAATTTTGGAGTGAAGAAATTTGAAGAAAAATGTGAAAAATTAGACATTTATTATGTGGTTAAGACATTAAGTGTTAAGCATTGTCAATTTCTTGAACAGCAGAGACCCCCATATATAAACATAAATGAAAAATAATATATTAAGTGATGTCTAATGTATTTGTCAATTCTCTTTTCCTTGGACTTTTCTGCTCTTCTCGAATGGAATAATTGATTTTTATAATGAAATAGATTACAGGAATGGCAGGTGAGAATGGTAAACAAATTCTGGTCAGCCCTAGCTTGTATGGCCGGCACATTCTTTTCTGGGCTGTTGTGCATTGCATCGTGCAGTGATCTTATTATAGTCTTCTTTTGAAAAAAAGAAAGTTAAATTTAAAAACAACAACGTTATTTTCCTCATTGGTGTTTGCGACCCATTTCAATCTCCAACATGCTTAAATTTGCATATCAGCAATGCTAAATAGCATTATTTTCTGAAAATGCAAAAATAAGATGAAGAAATTATTCAATTGCATTAAATACAGTGACAGGAAACTTGAGTGAGTTTGAGTGTACAGTATAATGTCTGTAGACTCAGTCTCCATTATCTCACATTTCTATAGGTTTAAAAATCATTTAATATTTTAATTTATTTGGGGGCAGCAGCTGGACAGGAGGGCTCTATTAGTTATAACAATCACACTGATGGAGGTGTCTTTTATATGTAGGAAATAGGATTTTCAATTGAGTTAAGAAACACTAAAAGCTTGGATAAAAGGTAATGTCATTTGACCTCATTGGTTTTGATAGACTGCCAAAATAAGATATTAATTTTCAAAATTACTGTAAATAGTAGTCACACAAACCATTCATTATGTTTTCTTTCTGATGAGATTTTTCTGCAAAGAATAAATTTATACAAATATACTGGACCCAACAGATTTTTAATTAAGGCCTGATTTTGATGGTAACCCATAGGTCCACTTAGCAAATGAATAATAATATAAGCAGTAAATGTGTTTCTGAAAAATGAAAGGATATCATGGCTAAATTGTTTTTCACTTGATATTATTGCTATGTATAAATATAATTGCTATTCCTACAAGTTAACATTTTGTTGATGCATGTATACGGTTATCATATTAAGGGCTATTACTTCACTTTACTGCCTCTATAAAATTAGCTATTACTAAGCTTAGGAATAACTTTTAATTAATTCATCTCTTTACCTTATATGTTTATGAGAGGCAGTGGGGCAATAATTTGGGATCTGGATAAATAACTCTGCTTTATTGAATATCCTTAGCCCTCTAAACTTAAGTTACTTCATCTGTCAAGTGGAAATAGTATCTTTCTCAGAGGTTTGTTGTGAGAAATAAAATGATATCATGCATGCTGCACAGATGCTAGAAAGTCATATGATGCTAGAATGTCCCTTCTTAGCACACAAATGAGCTACACTTCCCAGTCCCATTTTATCTCCATGGAAACATGCAACTAGTTCTTGCCAGTGGAATGTGAGCAGAAATGAAACGTGTTACCTTGACACCAGTTTTCATTGGATTTTATATGACTTCTCTAAGCAATCTCTAACTCTCAAGCTCTATCTTCCCACTATGTAATGTCAGAGCAGCCTTGAAATTTTAAATTCTAATGTGAGATATTCGAATGTAATATATGAATATTCCAGTATTGCAACTTAAAGAAAATAAAAAATAAAAAATTTGGTTAATACTGTGTGTGTGTGTGTGTGTGTGTGTGTGTGTGTGTGTGTGTGTATCATATCACTAGGAACAAAATAGATAAATAGATGGAGTGGGAGTGTTATTCCCCCTGAATTGAAAACCTAAAGGAGTTTTTACATTTGATTTGCTATAAGACATGTTGAAAACTTAATGAAGAAAAACAACCTAGGAAAACATTAATTTATAAAGAAAGTTGCTTTTACGTTAAGACATCTATTATGTAACCTTGGTTACATCAGAGGTTATGAATAGCTCTAAGGACAAAAACTTCAAGGAAGCATCTAGTCAAATGAATTTCTTTTATAAATAAGAAACTTCTATCTCAAGTGACTTCCCCATGGCTCTTCCTGGCCCAGCTGTCTTTATAGTAATTCATATATTTTCCTCTCCTGAAATCAATTAATTTTTATTAACCAAAGTTTAAAAAAATCTATTATTATGCAGTTTTCCACTGATTTATTTTAAGATATTATGTTACTTCAAGTAGTTTGAAAAGCTTATTATTGACTAAAATGGTCAAACAACTCACTGTGACTCAAAAGTGATGAAGGACTGTAGAATCGATGCTGTAGTTTTCTCCTCTCTTATCATTTAGGTTTCTATTTTTTGTTTGTTTGTTTCAACCTCTTCAGTGAAAAAACATACTGTTAACTGTGTCTTTTTTTTTTTTTATTTTCCCTTTCTCTTTCCTCTAAAATAATTCACCTCAATGATGAGTAAAAGTCATCTTAATTAAAACGCAGCCTGGAAGGTGGGAACTTTTTTTTTTTTCTATTTGGAGAATTATTTGACCAATACACATACACTGATATAGGCAGATAAGGTTGGACTTGAGCTTAGTATTAAATAAAGAAAACAGGGCACAAGAACCTGAAGTAGATACAATCTACCTAGAAAACGTTGGGAAAGATAAAGGGAGGATGGCGGGCAAGGTTTGAAGTTATAAGGTTGATTATACATATTTTAGAAATCAGGCAATGAACATGGACTTCATCCATGGAGGTGGCTTTTCTACAATTGCCATCTATATAAGTCACTATTAGAAAGTAAGATGAATTTAGTGGTATGTGGACTTTTTTTTAATATTTATGCATTTCTTCTAATAGAAATCAGGAAAATATAACTAGGACATGGAATGTAAGCCAAAAAAGATGTTAAAGACAAAAAGGAAGCAAATAATAGTTAATGTACATAAGTTTGCAAAAAAAAAATTGTGAAGATATTTTATAAAACACTGATGTTTGCATTGCTAAAGACGACATGGAAGCTTTAATGGTTTTCTACTATAGGAAGAATGGGATATATTCTTTTTGATTCGGAGTGATGGTATTCAGATCCTATGTATGTAGGTTTCCCCCATTTGCCCACTCTTCTAGCCCACATGTTGGGATGAGAACTTGAAGAAACAATGTTCTGCTTGATACTAAAAATCGTGCAGATAATTTGGTGAGCTGGTAATGGTGACATGACCAAATGCTTCTACCTTAGAATAAACAACGAGTAATGGAAAATACATATACTAGAATTACACATTGCTTCTTAAACTGAGAAAAAAAGTACAGTTTTATCAATGTAATTATTACAAGTAATCAATTCTAAAATTACCTACTAATCAACAACTCTAAGCAAGCCACCATGCTAATAGCGTCATAGATACAAAAACAAAGGTAACTTCTGTTGTGCAGTTTGTGATATGTTGATGTGAAGACAGAAAAGGAGGAATAAAACCAATGCCCAAGCAACACGAAGTAGAAATTATGTTTTCATTAGGTAGTTGAAAATTCTATGAGGGGAAGTAATGGAATAATAATGAAGAGAATAATGATGATAAATAATAATAGAAATAATAGTAATGCCTTCTATTCACCGAGTCCTGTTTATGTGCCAAGCAAAGATTTAAGCATTTTTAATGGAGTATCTTAATCCTCAAAGCAACCCTGCAATATTGATGATATTGAACTTAGATGTATTAAATAATTTAGAGAAGCCAGTATTCAAATGTGAGCTGTCTGACTCCAAGAGTGCACATTCTTAAAAATTGTTTGACATTGTTCTGGTGGTATGGTCAATAAAAGCCTCATTGAGGTGATGCTGCTTATTTAAGGCTTAAAGTCATAAAGAAGGTGGGGATGAGTAGGTAAGCCATTCAAAAGAGAAAGGAGACAGAGATTCAATGTGTGTATGAGATTGGCTAGTTATATTCAATAAACCATGACAAATTAGTTCTATCACAAGCTGGGAAATTATAGAAAACAAAGCTAGAAAGTTTCTGAGATCAAGTGCTTACATATTAGGAACAATGGCTTATGCTAAATTGAACCTACTGGACTCGAGACATGGTAGAAGTCGTGCTTCAGGAAGACACATTGGGCCACCGTGGGAATAACATAGTGTAGTGATTAAGAGCCTGAGACTATGAGCAAGCCACTTGAATTTATAGCCCAGATCTTGTAACTGATCCCTGAAAATAAACAAACTCCTAGAAGTCTCATTTTCCTCATGCATGTGATACCTTTGGTATTGATGATAGTAAATATGGCTATGATTATGAGAAAGTAAGTCATTTACATAAAATGTTTGCTATGGTGCATGTAGTTACTGCTCAGTAACTATTAGCTTTTATGATTAATGTGTAAAGGTTGAATTGTATAAAGGAGAGACTGACAGCAGGGATGTGACTTAATAGGCTACCAACACAGTCCAGATGAGAACAGATAAAATTGTGAACTAGGACAGTGGCAGTAGCAACTGAAAAGAGGACAGTTACACAAGATATTTCAGAGGCATAAGTGCCTTCATGATTCATTAGATGTGGGAGGCAGAGACGTGACTCTTTGAGTGTTCATGCCTGGCTCGCTGGGACAATGATGGTGCTATTACTAGATATAGAACAATGAGGAAGACATCATGGTTCGGAGGAGAAATCATGGATCTAGAATCTATTTTGATGTATTGACTATGGATTCAAGTTTTATCAATCTGCCACGAAGGCAATATTTTTCTCAAGTGTGATACAGGAGTCGATTCAGGTGGTGGATGCAAGGATTATCAAATAGGATTACATTCCATTGTGAAAAAATTATTTCCTGTGGAATGCTCCCTTTATCATTCGGTTTACATCAAGGAAATGTTTTACTGTGATGCTAGCTGTGCTTTGCCATTTCTCTAATACCTTTCTCTCTTTTTCAACATACTCACATTCTGGGGAACACAAATATATGCACTTAAAATGTAAGAATTGTTTGTGTTTCATGATATATTTATGTCAACTTCTATTTATGTTAAAAAATTAACAAAAAACACTGAATCAATTTAAAGAAAAAAAAATACTAACGAACCAACAGTACAGTCTCTTGGATATAACAACATCATGAAAGGTGGGCTTGAATGAATGAAGGTTAGAAATACCTACAATAAGCTGGGTAACATTTTAAGCAATGTTCCTGCCCAATTTCCACAGAGGTTTCTTAAAGGGACACATTTACTATAAGTCTAGGAGAAAATAATATAACTTCTTTGTAGATATAACTAGTTACAGAGCTATTCTTGAAAATAAGGATGACATCATAAATCAAACAAAAGATTATGCAGAAACTTCCAATCATTACAAAATTAATTACACAAGAATCATGTGCCTCTTTGTATTGGTGTTAAGTTTCAGTTCAGCCCCTTTCTTCACAGAAGCAATTGAAATAGCACTGCATACAAAATACAAACCAACGAAAGCAGGGAATGGGCAAAAAGACCAATGTGAAGGCTAATGACCATATTAAAATTCACAA
>NW_011888811.1:6073086-6078581 GCF_000151845.1 Pteropus vampyrus
TTCAGTTCTAAGGCAATCCTTAATCTTTTTTTGGCACCAAATGAAAAACTCTTCTAGTACTTGATGGTCAGGATTTCTAGAGAATAAGGGAGCAGAAAGCTACTTTTCAAAAATATACTTTAGCATTTCTTTGACCTTATCTCAGATTCTTTTTGTAAAATAAAAGTCTTTAGGAGAAATCTGCAAATATCAAAAGTAATATTGGGGCCAGATAGCTCTTTGATTTAGAGGATGGTGTTTATGAAGGTAGAATCTTAAATTTCCATCTTTGTGTAGCTCCTAAATTTGCTTCTCTCTGTACAAAATACCAAGGCCTTATTCTAAATTAGTCAAGACAAAAAATATGTCGTAAGTTCCAGGGGGAAAAAAATCAGGTATAAGTGAGTAAATAGACAGAAACAGCTTAATTCATGGAAAAGTATGTCTTAGTAGATGATAAGCTGAGAACACTATGATTATATTTGAAGTTGGAACATGTTTAAATTTATGTAGTTTAAACAGGTGTAGCTGGAGAAATCTGTATGGAGTATATACTTAGAATTGCAGAAGGTTCATACTGTCCACCCATGAGACAGATCTGGTCTGGAAATATGTTTAACTTGCTCTCACATGAGTTTTTTAATTAATTCAATGAATACCATTAAAGTCATAATTTTTAATATAAAAATATAGATTTTAGCTTTTCTTGAAAATTTGAAATCCTGACCACATAAGGTGTCATGCTTGATAAGTATAATTCATATTAGTAAAACCTATTATTTATTAAATGTTCACTACGTGCCAGATATCGCTCTAAGCCTTTTACTCTTTTTTTTGTTTTCTATGTGTAGGATGCCTGTGATGCAAATCATTTTATCCACATTGGTTATGTGGGAAAACTGATCTCCTAAGAAATTCAGTACTTTTCTCAATATCTACAGCTCATAATGGATGGAGTTGTGATTTGAACCAAGGCCTGTTTGATACCAAAACACAATGACCTTCCAGAGATAGAGTCAGTTCAAAATACTAAATTACTAAACAGAGAATTAGTCCATATACATTATGGTCACTTTTCTGGGCCGTATTTGTGGAAAGTTCTTTTTTTTTTTTCTGTGAGATTACTTTAAATGCTCCTATTTCAATATATTATAAAACATATTTCCAAAAGAAACATTACACCTATACCTAATAAATATTTTCTTCTTTTAAATAATTGCTAATCATTTTTGCTTAAACAAATTAAGCAAATAATTCACTTATCCAATGCGCTTCAAATAGATAGAATCCATTTATATTTATCCATTATACTAGAATACCAATTATAATTTCCTCTGGTAAATTAAAACACTTCATTTAATTTTCTGAATATCATTTTTAGACAGATAATAAAAAGCCTTCTGAATCATATATACCAGAATTTTAACTCTGGAAGGGTCACTCAAAATTATTTTCAAGTACATCTTACCAGAAGTTGTCTTCACTACTTCAGTGGTATTTCTCAGTCCAACAAATGAAAATTGATAAAGCCTCCAAGAT
Organism: Pteropus vampyrus; assembly: GCF_000151845.1. Lineage (NCBI taxonomy): Eukaryota > Metazoa > Chordata > Mammalia > Chiroptera > Pteropodidae > Pteropus > Pteropus vampyrus. The sequence continues at coordinate 6,074,605 of NW_011888811.1, forward strand.
CTTGTGTCACCCACTTCAACAGAACTACGCTTCCACTGATAGACAATTTCTTCACGTGGATATCCATCTGCCATGAGATGGGAAAGCACATATTTAAAATTATTATAAATAAACATATGTAGCAACCACCTTCCAGGAACAAGACGCTGAGGAAGATACTGAGAGAGAGTTGTGACTTAATGAGAATCTCAGACTAAATGGTAGAGAGTTCATGGTAGAGAAAATAAATACAATGCCATCATATCCTGATGGGTGGTTAGATTTACAAATCGTGAGATCAGAATCACCATTGAAAGTCACTTAAATTGCATTAAAAATATATTACATATACATGATTTTGTATATATAATATATGCGCACTTTACATACATAGTCTTGGATAAGATATAAAAAGTGGCCAGTATATAATAAATAGTACATATACAAGATATTATTTCATGGTGAAAGGGAGTTAACCAGGGCAAGATTTTTAGAGTTATACAGAAACAGAAAATATTAAAAGAACACACTCAAATTCCTCTCCAGAGCATGCACTTGGAGTGAAAGATGATTGGGAAAAATAACCTCAACTATTTACATTATTTTCTCTCGATTTGCTGGGACTTCATTTTAATATACACAGAAATCTACAATTAAAAGCAATGAATGGAAATGCCAGGGGAAGATCTCAATTAGCACTGTGTAGGTTCTGAGGAGACAGTCTTGTTCAGCCAAGAGAACAGAAAGCCTTCATAAAAGAGGCAGTAAGTACACTGATGCAGTGATTATCATTACCATTTCCTAGCCCTGATACTTTGGACGAGTGTCATAATTTTTTTTTTCTAAATTATTTGTTTCCTTATGGGGTGGTCGATAGTATTTATTCCATGGAATTGATGGTCAATGTATTTATGTTTAATGAATAAACATTAAACAGTAGACTAAACTATCAAGTAAAGATGACTGATAGATTATAGATGATAGATAGATAGATAGATAGATAGATAGATAGATAGATAGATATTTTTAAAAAACTAGAAATCATCTCAACTGCATCTATTAACAATGCTATGTAAAGATAAGTCTTGATTATGGAGGCTGACTGATCACTTGGAATAAAATTTCTTATGTTTCCTCCATTTCTTTCAATCCAACTCTTTGTCTATTATGTGTTTATTAATTAAGAAGAAATGAAAGAGAAAGCAGGAGACCCAGATTGCTATGGAACAGGGATGTCGGTGGGGGCAGGATGTGGTAAAATCTGAGAAAAAGAATAATGATATTAGGAAACTTCCTATGGAGAATGTATTGGTGGATTTAATTTTTTGATAGAAATAAGTAATGTTAAGTTGTGTTCGGGTTCAGGAGACAGTTGTCAATTTGTGACCTGATGGCACAGAAATCACCAGTTCTTAAGCTTTACCTGACCTAGGAGAGTAGTCTCAGTTGGAAAATTAAAAAAAAAAAAATTAAGTCTAGTCTCCTAAAGTTTAGGGAAGCTTTCACTTTAAAATATTCCATTCTTAGATAAAGTAAAATATGTGAAATAATATTTATAATGAGAACTTTTCTAAATATATATGATGTACAGTGATTTTTTTTTCTAGTTCTCTCTGGAATTGGGATAATGATGAACATATGATTGCTTCTCTCATTGTTTTTTTTTTTTTTTTTCAAAGTATCATTATGATGATTTAGTTGGCTCTTAGGAGTCTTCCTCGCTCCCTGACTGGAAAAGTATATTTATAAAAATAAAAACTTAAAATTCATAATCAGTTTTTTATTCTGCTTGGTATGCACAGTTGGCAGACCAAAAATTAGGAGGAGCTGAGCAACTTAACATGTATGCTGAACAAGTAGCAAGGCAAACATTTGGGGAAAATTGAGACCTGTTTTTGATTCAGACAGGAAATATCTGAAGTTTACAAAATTTCACTGTATATTTTGTTAGAATCATCATAGATCTTCTCACTTTATTCTATTACTGATGATAATACTACTAATAAAAATAATAGAGATTTTTATTGAATCTTATGTGTGAGGTAGCATACCAAGCATTTTACATACACTCTATCAACAAAACAGTTATGGTGGGGCAGGTCTTATCATCTCTTTTGGGCACCTGGGAATGAGGACTCGCTGAGAGATTTAGGCATTTGCTCAAGTCTGTAGTGATGGAGTTGGGATTTGAACTAGACCCATATGATAACATAAATTAGTCTTTTTACTCACTGGAAGGGAAGTAGTTCTAGATATTACTAGAACTCTAGGAGGAAGTGAAGGTAATTTTCAATTTTGTTATCTTTAACAGATATACTAAAATTGGAATGAGCAGACAACACTGTTGGATCTCTCTGCATCCTTAAAGGTAAGGGAGAAAATGAGCAGCAAATGTGCCACCCCTCTCTTCTCCTGGGCCCATGGGAGGAGGATCATGAATAATCCACCATTACCTTTTTCTATTGGGACCAGGCCTTGCTCTAAAGTTCTTCTCAACAAAAGACTCCAGGCAACCTCTCCCAATTCATTAAAAGTTTACGCCTCAATGAAACATTTGTAATTCCCACTAAATTAGATTTCTTTTTGCAGGAATCTCTAACAGGGACAAACTAGTGTTAGGATGAAAGAAACTGTCAAAATCTTCAAAATCAATAACATTGCTTAATGCAATTTTGCATTCCCTGTGAATCTCCCAGTTATTTGTTATTACAATTAGATTCTTGGTGAAAGGGAATACAAAACATAGAATGAGTATTACTTACAACTGGAGAACTCCAAGGGACAGGAGTGTTCATCCATTGGGAAATTGTGCAATTGTAATTGGCACTCAGCATCGATAGTCAACCTAAGTAGAAAGATATGAAATGTAAGTTGAAAGATTTTAGACATAGTTTTAAAAATGTACAGTAGAACAATTTCTAATGACCATTCTTGATCTTTATTCCTGGATAGTATATCTATCTCATATTCTTATTGATAACAAAAGGTGATTCTCACTGAAGAAATCCACTAAGTCCAGGAGAAAATTGTTTAAGACTTAATGCAATCCATTCATTTTAACAGACCAAACAATAGGTTCTCATTGTCCTCAACTTTATTTATTCAAAATTTATGCTCATGTATTTATTCTTTTGGCAAATTATTGCACAGATGAATTACTCAGGGAATGTATTTATGTTACTTAACAGAACAAACTGTTTTAAGAACTTAAGCTCATTTACTGTTTGCATATATATGAATGCTGATAATCCTCAGATCTTATCTGCTAATTAAAGTAGAACCTTCTGTTAATAGTACTTGTTAGCTTTTAGCTTTAAATTACTATATGTGAATTTAAAAATATCTATGTTTCACAATGGAGTATTGTGCTTTTTATAATAGAACGCTATAAAGCTATTAAACAGGATATCGAAGTAGAAAAATATCTAATGGCAAACAAGCAATGTTAAATACATACACGCAGACATACTACAAAAATACTTGCAAATGAGTCTCAAAATATTTGCAAATGAGGTGCTTATTAAACATGCAGGTTTTCTGGATCTCAGTATAGGCTAGGATTCTAGAAGGGAGAAAATTTAAAGGAGTTCCAGATGTTTAGATCACCTTTGAAGAAGTCTGAACATATTCTAAAATTGTACTGCTGATGATTGATGATTTTTAAAATTTCATATTTGTTAGCTATTATTTCTTACAATGATATCAGTCTTGAAGTAATAAAACTGTTATTTTATGAACATTTGTTTACTTTAAAAGATTTTATATGTTAGCATAATTTTTAACGGGGTATTTTATTTTTCTATGATATAATAGAGCAATTACTGATCTTAAAATATAACTAATAATCATTGAGCCATTAATTGTTTACATGGTACTTAGTAAGGTTAATTGTTCGCTCATTTTGTAAGCGTTATTATGGCTTTATTATACTTGAACTTGCACGAAGTCACAAAGTTAGTGGCACAATTGAGATCTGAACCCGATTATCTGTCTCTAAA
>NW_011888811.1:6081010-6086982 GCF_000151845.1 Pteropus vampyrus
TAGAAAAATTATATTTATATTTTTTACTAAAATATATATATACAAATAAATTTAATATCTGCTATACTCCTGTATATCAGGCTCTACATTAACCATTTTACATATCACCCCATTTAGTCCTTATAACAACTCTGTAAGATAAGAATCGTTGTCTATTTTATAGAAATTAAAGAAATGAAAGGTAAGAATTTGTTCAATTGAGTGTGGTGCATATCATGGGAATAGTGGTGCCTTCTTTCCTGGTAATCTCCATCAGTTTCCACCTAATCTCTCTAATTAAAAACGTAACCAAGTTAAAGTATTAAACTTGCCATACAAACAAAGCTTTGTGATACGTCTTCTAGACCCCTACTACTAGATAGCTGCCCCAAGTTCTGTACATAGAATTTCTGTAGAGTTACCTTAATACATTCAGATAGTACAATATAGAGCTAAGCACTAAAGCGAGATTTGTCAGATTCTTAAGTCTATGTATTTACCTATTATGTTGTTTAATAATACACTCTCTTTAGCATAAAAATATTTTAAATGTTTGGAAATATGAAGTGCTAAGATAATAGCATAAAATAATTTAAGTGGAAATCTTCCAAATGTCACTTAATATTTAAGTTCAAAAAAAAATATAGCTCTAACTTTTTCCAGAAGATGTCTATTTCGAAAAATAGCCAATGAATTAAGTCAAACAGCCTATATCAGTGTAGTGGGGAACGGGGGCTCAGAGATGGAATTTATTCTAGTTACTTGCCATTGTGCAGCTACAAAGAGAAAGACAAATGGGAGATTTCCATATCAAAGTTCTCCTTTTGCAATGGTTTCCTTGGAAACAGAGGCGTTTCCAAGCATAACAAATGGTGGTCCCAAGGATGACTAACTATTTTAGTTTTCATTTTTTAAAGTAGCAAGACACACACACACAAAAGCCAAGACTGATGCAAAGATCAGGTGATCTTACACAAGAAAGGGAAATTTTATGTCCTTGTGAGAAAACTGAGTTCTCACATAAGTCGCAGAAAATGATTTCTACCTATGACTAGTCCTTTGAAAAGGCTCATCGATAACAAAAAGAACAACTAATTTTGTAGTGTCATGTACTGTTTTGATCAAACATGCCAACCCTGAGGTAGGCTTGAAATTTCTTTTGTCTTAAGAGAGTGTGTTTGATCTTTATTTTATTCCCATCAATTACTCCTTTCTTTTCCCAGAATACCTTAAAGTATAGAGCACTCGACCATCATTCCAAATTCTCAGCATCCTATTGGGGGTGGTTATCCAGTGTGCATCAGCCTTTTTTGAATTTCTGAAGAAAGTGTCTGGAATCCATATTTTCCCCACCATGTTGCTATTCAATCGGAGAACTTTAATGGTGCTGTTAAATTTCAAACGTCTGTCATACCATGTTTGGGCAAAAAATATATCAATCGTATATTCCTGTTTTAAAAAAAAAAGATGAAATAGAACATTTTAATACATAGGATTATATCGTAGAGCATTTGTTTGTATGTATAACTTTTGTTCTCACTGTCAATATGAAGCAAAGCTACTTTGGCTTTGAATAGTCCAAACGAAAGCAAAAACTTTGCTAAGAACACTCACTCAGCTTTTGTAGACCAGTTGATATTTTTATGGAAAAATAGACTCATCTAAATAAATGCTGGCAAAAGATCATAGCTCTGATACAGTTGTTTGCACTTGGTGTCTATGAAGCAGAGTTTCTCATGTGTTCTTGGCTAGCTAATTCGTTGTCGTGGGGCTGTCTTGAGGGTTTTAAGATGCTTAGTAGCATTCCTAGCCCCTACTCACTTGATGCCAGTAGCACAAACATCAACCCCTACCCACCAAGTTGTCACAACTAAAAAAGTACGTCTAGACATTGCTAAATGTGTTATGGAAAACAATTACCAAAGTTCAGAAACTTCGCTATCAGGTAAAAGTCCACAACACTCAAAAACAGTCCTAAACTGAAGCTCTGGAGGGTCAGTCACCTCATAATACAATGGGGACCCCAAAGAACCTATCTTGTTAGGTAGTGTGAGGATAGGAAAAGGGACTACACATAAAGTTCTTTTCACTGTATCTGGCAAATATAACAAACACCAATACAATATGCAAGATAACATTTTTTAACTATTATAGTTGTTGTCCTTTCTCTAAATAAGGGGAAATTAACCAATGAAAAATAATTTTAAATTGTGCTAATCTCTGTCACAAAACATATTCTCAAAGTCCTATTATGACAAATTATTATCCTCAAGTATATACCACTAAAATGACAAGAGATCGATTTTAAACAAAGAGAAATAAGTGTGTTGCGAATTTAGATAATTAGGCCTGGAGTCAGAATGCCCAAGTTGTAGTTTGACTATCACATTTGTGTATTATTTAAAATTATTTTATAAATTGATTTTAATCATGCCTATCAATGAGAAAATTAAAAACAACAACAACAACAATATTCTTAGAAGATGAGAGCTGAGGGATAGGAGTTATCCACATTTCCTAGTTCAATTCTCTAAACCCACCACCATTTTCTGATGAAGAACGCCAAAAGACAGAAAGATTATTCCTTTGCTTCCTTGTACTTTTATGTGTTATTTCCTTGCATCTCCTGCTGCTGTGTCTCATTGTAATAGACTATATTTCTACTGGAGTGAGCCATGCCACTTCATTCACCATTTAGTTCCACATTTGCAATCTACAACTAATGATAAGGAAACTTATCATATGAAATTCTTTGTCAACTAATTAGTGATGTGCCAGAAGATAGAGTGATTAAATAATTTCTAATGTACATTTTGGAAAAACACTCTCACACAAATAAGTAAAAATAAAATCTTTAAGATTCTTTAAACAAGCTTTTCATAGACTGTGATCCTGGGACAGTAGCTCTGGGGACGAGTATTCTAAAGTTGAAAGTTCTATGCTTAAATAACCTACATATATAACTTCTTCATCTTAAATGTTACGGTTTGCATCAGAATGCTAAATATTCTGAGAATTTTGGTTGTAAAGAACAAACATGTTGGCATTTGTTTAATGATTAAACAAACAAACTTATTTGCATAAAATATGCAGGTTTTTCACCCCAAGTGAGAGCAATTAAAATTTCTCATCTCTCTACTCAATGTAGTGTCCTTATAGTTAGCTTAGTAAAAGCTATATTAACGTTTTCATCTTATTTATGTTATGTTGCATGTTCTACTCTATTCTATTATAGCCTCCAATGGTTTCTAATTTCAGATTTGGATAGAAAGTGTTATACAAGAAAAAGTTACATTTATTGTTACATCTAATCAACTGTTTCCTCTGAGAAACAATCTGATTTGAGGCAAACTATGCCCTCTCCACACTATCAATAGTCTAAAAACTAGTGAGGTACTATGTTTTATTTTGTGCTAAGCAGTTATCATTGAATTTTAAGAATACAGCATTTTTACAGAAATTTTATACATATCACATTTAATTCTCATGTCAAATCATTAAAAAATTATCTTCATATTGCAAGAGAGAATAAAAGAATTTGAAAGATTATCTTTCTCTTCCAAAACTTTTTGTTGGCATGTGTCTTGCTATTTGCATCATACTACAAGTCTTCTCTAATATGTTAACAAAATAGACAAACTATTAGAAACTTACCATATTGATAGCATTCACTGGACCAATGCTATTCACATACATGTCTGTGTGGATTAATGTTGGTTTCACTGTAAAGAAAACCATAGAGATATGTGCATGTAGAGAGGCACAATATTTCCATCTTTGCTATCCTAGAAATACATTTATTTTGCTACATTAGAAATGATTTATTTGCAACTAGTTTGGTGCCAGTAACTAATTTGCTACATTTAAATAACTTTATTTTCAAAGGGATATCTCCATTTAAGTATAAAATACATAACAAGTAAGCATAGTAGAGTTTTGAAATTGATTATCCTTTCAAGACTATATAAAAATGAACAAATAAGAAAAAAATCAGATTTTCTTCATCCTCTGAAATATTCTGAATTTTACTATTTTTCCTTTAAGCTCTTAAATCTCTTTGGGCATTGTAACCTGAATTAATCCATGTAGAAGAAATAACTCCTTAATAACCTAGAAAAAATAGCGTTAGAAAGATAAAGTAGATATAAAGAGTGACAAGTATTATGAATCGGTTTTGAACCATTGTACCTCTTGATTCCTCTTATGATCACTTTATCCTCATACGCCTCTAACCAACACAAGATTAATCTTTCTCAATGACTTAATGGATTTTGTGATTCAGAGGAAACCATATGGAAATCCAGTACACATCTATTTGTCAAAGAGGACTAATATTAAAAATCATGTAGTATTACATCCATGACCAAATGCATGTGCTCCATTTTCATTTGACATTTAATGAACAAGGATTCATAATATCATTCTGGGCTCTGATTCAAAAAGAACATTTGTCTCATTTTTATCCACTTACCTTGAAAGAGCCATGCCCTAATTCTCTATGGTGGATTGAATTCTTCACTGTTCTCTGTGTCTACACCTTTGGGGTCAATCAAGACTATTTCTCTGCCTCTGAACTTTGGGCTTGATCATTTGACTTGCTTTTGTTAATAAGATAAGGACAGAAGTGCTCATTCTAATCTCAAGCATTATGAACTTCTTCTACCTTATGAACTTCTACTTTTTCTCTTATTCTTTGCTGTTATCACGAGAAGGCTACTCCTAGCTCGTCTGCTGGTCCCAGGAGTGGAATGAGTACAGCTTCCTAAATGAACAGCCCCAGCTTGGCTTAGATTAAATTAGACCACCCCACCAAAGTGCTAAGTAAATGCCTATTATTATATGCCACTGAGATTTTTATAATTGTTTGTTGCACAGCAATAAGTAACCAGTATATCCTTTCTTTATGATTATTTGCTTGTTTGTTTTTGACGTTACTTCATAAAGAAGTGTCACTTTTCTTTTTCATCCTTTGTTTGAGATATCTCAGAAAAGTTTAATATCTAGCTCTCAAGTTTCACTTGAAAATTATCTTTCTTCACTTGAACTTATCAATGCCCCTTCCTCCCCTAGACTGGAATGCTAATTATACATCCTTTATCTATTTTTACAACATAATGAAAGTATCATTTAAATAGTTCTGGTTATTGAAATATGCCGATGTTTTCTTCTAATGTGGTAGGCATGTTTATGACTTTCTTGCTACACCACACTACAGAGGACTTTACAATACCTCCTATATCAGGTCGAAGTTTATTGTCGTAGCCTTCCAAGAGGTTGTTTAAGATAACAGTAACATCACCCTCAGGAACTTTTGGTGTCAAGACCCATGTTTTGTTAGAAGCATAATCTTCATAGTCGTCATCAGATTTTTGGCTAGTGAGGCTAAGAAAACAAAAATGTTGGTCAGGAAACATATAGACTACATCTAAGTTAAATTTTACCCCCAGGCCACTGGTGGAAAGAGAAAAATGAAACCAGATTACAGGAATGGATTGAAATGGATTATAGTAAAATTCTGATCTGAGGGTTAGTCTAGCTAATTAAACTGCACAGTGTGCTCTGGGTTTTCAGAATGCCTTGCCTGGCCATCTATAGGTATACCATGTTTTACTACTTATTTTTACCTTCTTCAGAGATGATGTTATTCATGCCCACCTGCCCAGCTTTAGGAAGAACCTTGAAAAAAACTGTTTTTGTGAAAGTGATGCTTAAATGAAAATAATGTAGTCCACAAATTCAGGCATAATGTCTACTATTTTTCCTTTGAGAAGTTAACTTGCTCCAACCTATTAATGAAAGTAAGAGACTGATAATTAGATTCACTCCCACAAACTGCCAGACAAGCCTCTCCCCCCTCAATTGAACTACTAAGGAAAGCTCAGTCTTGCTGCCTGTTTTTCCCCCAGGGTGTGTGTATGTGTATTTTTTTTCCCAGACTTGCACTGAAGGCAAGGGCGGTTCATTTATCTTTGATCGTTAAGAACCTGGTTCTG
>NW_011888811.1:6087887-6104486 GCF_000151845.1 Pteropus vampyrus
GTTTAGAAAGTAAGAAATCTCTTTTTATAATCCTTTAAAGCTTTATGAATAGAAAACATTATATAAACTGAGCCACACATCTACATACAATCTAACATAGCCAGTGTCTTTAAGCAAAATGTGAATTTCATAGGTTACTCATAGAGAATATGATGAACCGGACAAAGGTTCAAACAGCTCTCAAAGAGAAAGACCTCAATACGGGTTATGACAGTTCTCTGCTAGGGTAATAAATCCCTCTTGGGCCTCAATTCATCATTTCTCCAGAGCACTGTGAATTCTGCCTAACAGAACCCTAATCCTATGACCTAAATCTTACTAGTTTAAGAAGAAACATATAAACAAAAATAGCTAAGAAATTTGTAAATCTTTCCATTGAGAAAAGAATATGATTTCTTTTTCACTACCGTTTAATTTCTTTATACAAAAAGACCTTTCCAAAAATAATCTCTCCTTCTTCCTTCCTCTGTGTCTGTCTTTGTCTGTCTCTGTCAGAAAAATGTACCCTATTAAAATTTCTTCAAGGGAAGTCAATATATGTTAAGTTGTTTTGTTTGCTTGTGTTTAGCCCTTTCTCATACTTAACAAATAAATGATCCAAGGCTGATGGTGCTGTATTATCATCACTACTGTTATCTGGTGAACTAGAAGGAAAAATACATTAAATGAAAAGATAAGGGATACTTGTTTAGTAGGAATGCTACTTTCCATAATTGTACCAATAAATCTCATAGCATCAACATCTACTGGATGTCAGACAATAATCAAATTGATTATTTCATATAAAAGTGTCAGTGACAGATTTTTTTTCATACTTCAGGATGACTACTTAGCCATAGAAAGGTAAAACAGAGTAGAGAAGTTAAGAGCATATATTTGGGAGTAGGAAATTACCAGGTCTGCTTTCCGGATTTGTTTGTGCCTCTGTCACTATTTTATGACCTTGGGCAAGATATTTAACCTTGCTAAACTTCAAAGTTTTTATTTTAAAATAATGTTAATACTACTAGTATTCATATCACATTTTTGTGGAAGGTTAAGCATTTAATACTTATTAAATGCTTAGCACAGCAACTGACACATAGTGTTAAAAAATATGTTTATAATTATTATTATTGTAATAAAATGTCCACTACTGAATTTATAACATCAGCTTCAACCATGTAACTAAAACTTGCTTCTACAGATGCTTTTCCAGGTTTTTATCTAATATGGGCTGAGAACTGAAAACCGATGTTTTCCCAGAAGAAAAACAATGAGCCCCTACCTTATAAATAAATGAAGTTTTATTCTCTAGAACTTTCTCACTGAAGTCTAAATTAATAGGGATGATGTATAAGCTGGGATTGTTTCCAGATTTGTCTTTTAAAAGGAACCTCTCTCATTCACTGTTGGCTATTTCTTTCTCTAGAATTCTTTGGAGTCAAAAGCGTCCACATTTATAGGTGAATGATCTAGGGATAATGAAGTCTGACCATTAGATAAGGCATTCTGTAGAATTATGAACTGCATGAGAATGCCAAGATAAAAATAGATTAATAAAGATTCAGTGAAATTGACTTAATCATTGAATGGGCTAAGATCAAACATAGACTCGAACTTCTAGCTTAAGGCACATATCTGGATAAATAGCCTTTAGAAATGATTACTTTTTCTTCGGCTCTTTATTTAAAAAATATAATTTTGTAAAGGGAAAAGATTGAATTTGAAGTTATTCTTTAATTAACTTATAATGGAAAATTTTTTTTTGTAGTCTGAGTGATAATTTCTGAAAGACAGTACCAGAAAATGTTGTAAAGTTTTCATCTTTGAAAGCTTTTAAAAAATAGTTAGGAAGCCATCTGACCAAAAGCCTTGGACTAGCAAAATGAGCATCTGGGAAATTGCTAGAAATGCAGAACCCTGGGTCCCACCTGGACTCTTGAATCAGAATCTATTTTAGTAAGATCTTTGGGTAATTCATATGCATATTAAAATTTGAGAATTTCAGTCATAGAATGTTCAAAACAATGGTGCTCGTGTGTGTGTGTGTGTGTGTGTGTGTGAGAGCTCTTTTAAAAATACAGATTCCCAGGTTTCTACTTTAGATCTTTCAATTCTAACTCTTCGTGTTATAAGTTAGATTATCAATTTTTATTTTCACCTTTACAGTTTTCTGCATTTTTTAAATTTATGCATGAATCAAACATGTAATGAGTTCATATTTATTATCAGAAAAAATGATTCTATTTAGGAAAAAAAAGTGACTTATAAAAACAAAACAAATATTGGACAGACATAGTTTAATGAGAGGTTGATGTCAATGGAGATTCTAAATATTTGAATTTTTCTGTGTATTTGCCACTGTAAAGATTAATCATGTAGTTAATGGAATTTTAAATTTTAATCCAGGTATTTCATATTTCCATAGAGTCAATAAAACTCTAAGCTTTGTGGGGAATGAGAGTAGATCTAGTCATTATACTCTCCCAAGGCTGTACAACAACAAACATTCGCATGAGATATAAGAACAATTTCATTCAGGTATCTTCAAATCTCTTGGTGTTTGGCATCGTAAAGACAGAGTATATGTTTGTCTTTCTCTGTCATATGTAGGTAAATAGATGAATAAACAAAATCTCACTTATTTTTTTCTTGCAATATTTTAATGAGTAGCATTTCATTCCTTTGAAACATTAGTTTCACTAATATTTTGTTGGTACAAGTTTTGGCTTACATTTATTTTATTTTATAGGCACAATGAGTCAAATGCAGAGTATTATAAATATGTCAAAATATATCTCCCAAGGCATATATTTCAGCAAAATGAGAGTACAATGACTAGATCCATCCCCAGCCCCACAAAACTTAGAGCTTTATTGAATCTATGGGAATCTGATATATCTGGATTAAAATGTAAAATTCCATAAACTGCATGATTTCAAAACTTTTCTATCAAGAATTCTTGTGCATTGGATTTTCTGCTCTGTTCATATTACCTGTATTGTGACTCTCCACTATGTAGCACAAAATCGATTCCTTCTTTTTACTGTACTCATAAGGATCTAAATTCTCACCAGGCTATAAAATTCAGTGGAAATCTCACACTCCTAAAGCATCAGTAACAGAAGAATGTATTGTTCCTTACACCATCATGTTACCTGAGAGTTTGTTGAGTTCCAGAAACCTGGCCAAACTCCAGTACCTTGGCAGATTTATCCTTTCAGCCTATGATCTTTTCTATTCTCCACTTCCCAAAACAATATTTGCATGGCTCACTCCTTCTTATCTTTCAATGTTCAATACAAATATCAACTTCTTATAGAGAATGTCCTTTACATTTATCTACCTTTGTCACCCACCCCACATTTATATGTTCTAGTCCATTATTTGCTTCTTAGCATTTTCATAATGTGTATTTATTGATTTACTCATTGTCTGTCTGCATTGCTAGGCTATAAATTCCATACGTGCATGATTAATTAATATTTATGGAAAGAATCAAGTTTTTTTGCTAACTAGTTTTCCTAAGATAAATAATAAAAACTACAATGGCTACTGTTAAATATTTACTATGTTCTAGGAATAACAAGGACTTCACATACATTTTCCCACTTAATTCTTAAAACACTGATATTTCTATAATTATCCCCACTTTACAGATGAAGTAAAAAACAATAATATTTACCAATAGTCACTTCAGCTTGCCAAAGCCAAATGTTTAACCATTATGCTTTCAAGGCTTTGAAACAGGAATTGAGGCCAAAGAATCTGCCATTGTGTATTCATCAAAAAATAGAATCATCCAAAATACATGGTTGTTTAGGCTCATGTTTTTCTTAGGACAATAAATTAGTTTATGCCTAAGCTAAATTAAAGTATGTTAACTTCAACACAAAGTTAATAACATTCAAATTTCATAAGCTTGCCGTAGCAGATACCAATGAATTGATCTCCTCACAATGGGAAATAAAAGCAAAACCCACAATTTAACTTAATGGATGTGATAAACTCCCTCACTGAAACAATTTCTTGGCTTGGAAATCAATGCAAACTGCCAGGACAAGGCATGTTCATTTAAGCTGGTTCATTTCATAGAATGTTCACCAGACACTGCAGAAGGTAAATTTTGGTAGAAAATGTAGGAGCAGGTATGGTATGTGAGCATATATCCTCAAAGGGCATGGGGGACTTAGAAACTGATCATGGGAGGAAAAGTCTCTGCTCTGTACTTTCCAGGTGGACTGGGAGATCTTGAGGGACACTGTGGTGTTGTTCAGAAAACAGGAGCATTGGGATAGCAGTTGCTTTTTCATATAGGGCCTTTAGTGACCTCAGGGATTCTATACCTCCCAGGAAGGACACGTAAGGCACAGAACCTGCACAGAACCTGTTGGGATGGGTGCTCTATGCACAGGCATGTACGGACAAGTGTGTGCATGTAAAGAGGGTAGAGTTAAAGCAGGGAAGTAAATCATTAAATATCAATTCTAATAGTGAATTGTCCTACTTATAATGACTTCCTTAGCTCGTACCTGATTTTTTATATTGGGTTAACAGCTGTTGGGAAATGTTTATTCAACTGAGTCAGTTACCAGAACTATATATTCCAATATGTAAAATGCAAACTGTTTATTTTATTGGCAGTCACTAACGTCCCATATCAAATAAATGTGTAGGGTTTTTTTTTTAGCTAATATGAATTTCATTGTAAGTATCAGAATATTTAAACTAAATTGGGAGGCATAGAATGTATAATTGTAAAGCCAAATGTAGGTTGAGCTTTATGGTGCTTTGATTCAGATTCTCAATTACGTATTTAAAAACTCAGGTTATTTCTTTTTTATTTGTTTTTCAATTACAGTTGACATTCAGTAATATATTCATTTCAGGTGTATAACATAGTGGTTAGACATTTATATAATTTGCAAAGCGATGTCCCCAGTAAGTCTAGTACCCACCTGGCACCATACATAGTTATTACAATATTATTGACTATATTTCTTGTGCTGTACTTCACATCCCTGTGACTGTTTTGTAACTACCAAGTTGTGCTTCTTAATCCTTTTACCTTTTTCTCTCAGTCCCCTAACCCTTGTCCCATTTGGCAACCATCAGTTTGTTCTCTGTATCTAAGTCTATTTCTGTTTTGTTGTCCATTTATTTTGTTCTTTAGATTCCGTATATAAGTGAAATCACATGGTATTTGTCTTTCTCTGTCTGATTTAATCCTTGAGACACTGATATTCCTATAAGTATCCCCATTTTACAGATGAAAGAAAACAGTGAGATTTACCAATGGTCACTTCAGTTCGCCAAAACCAAAATGTTTAACCATTAAGCCGTAAAGCTGTGAAACAAGAATTGAGGTGAAAGATTCTGCTAGTGTACATTCATTAACAAATAAGATCATCCAAAATAAATGGTTGCTCAGGCTCATTTCGCTTAGGACAACAAACTAGTTTATGACTGAGATCAATAAAAAATACATGGTACATATATACCGTGGAATATTACTTGGCCATAAAAAAGAATGAAATCTTTCATTTATGACAATATAGATGGTCCTAGAGGATATTGTGCTAGCTGGAAAAACTCAGATCCTTTTTATTTCGCCCTTCTATCATCCATGGTCAGCTTCGACCCAAAGATGGTTTGACTTTGTGGCCACAAGATGTTGGCAGTAACTCTTTATCTCTATTATTTCTTATTAACATCCATGGAAACAGAAACAAACTCTTCCAGAAGTTCTCTCAAAAAAGTGAGATGTCTACTTGTCTAAAAGTCTCTAGAAAGTTTTGTTTTGTGTGTTATTAGCCCAAATACTTATGAATTCATACATCTGAAACCAAGTTCTATGGCTATAGAAAGGGACTATATTGACTATTTTAGTCTAGTTGTATGTCCCATCACTAGTATCAAAAGATGGAATCAGCTTCCTAAAAACATATGTGCTTCATAGATACCAAATGAAAATTGGGATAATTAAGAAAGTAAGGAGAGAAAATGTGGAGAAGGTAACCACAGTGTTTATGGGGGTCAATAAGGTATAAACAGGAAAAAAAAATGTCAGCTCATATTCTAGGATTATCACTGAAGTCCATTTTCTTTGGGTTAGCCCACTTATCGTAGTTTTGTTTGTTTATTTCAACCTTCTTTAATAAAAGTGGGAGAATATGGAGTACCTAGGACTCATATATTGCTGGAGGGACATTTTGGCATTATCTGCTAATGATGAGCACCTGTGCATTCTGTAACTCAGAAGGAACAACCCTACATTTATTCCAAAGAGAAATGCATGCATATCTCTACTCAAAGAAGATGTTCAAAGTTGCATCATTGGTAATAGAAATGAAATATGAAACGATGTTCATAGTTGCATTATTGGTAATAGAAATGAATAAAACCAAATCAACAGGAGAATGGATAAATAAAATATGATATAGTCACATAATAAAATATTATATGACAATACAAATTAGTGAACTGCTATGTGCAGCAAAATAAATATAAAAAAATAAAACGAGCAAAAGATGCTACATACACATACAGCTCCCCCCACAAACACATACATTCACATACACGTGTATAGTATGTTTCTGTATATGTAAAATTTAATAACAGGTAAAATTCAACTGTAGATCTTAAAGTCAGAATAATGATTACTTTCAGGAAAGATAAAAGGCTAGAGATCGAGAGAGGGATGAGGATGTTTTCTGGAGTGTCGGCAATATTTTATTTCTAGATGTGGTTGGTGGTTATGTGGGTTTCTATTTCAAGTGATAATTCATATTTATGTCTTATACACTGATTCATATTTATGTCTTATACACTTTTTGTGCATTTTACCTCACAACAACAACAAAAGCATTTAGAAAATTTAGTTTAGGTGTAAGAGTTAAAAGGAGAATATTAGGTCTCTACGGGCAAGAAGTGTTTGTCTTCAACAGTGTCATTTTCCAAAACTTTATAAGTGTCTGGCACTTTACAAGACACCAGATGAATGCTTTTCAAAATATTGAATGAATTAATGTGAGTATGGGTTATTTTTAAAGATTCAATGTTTGTGAAAACTAACTTGGTAAAATTCACTCTCTTTACAAATATGCATATATAACAGTTGTAGCTAATATTGAAATGAGCTGCCTAATTACATGCCATCACATGATTGCCATCAATATTTATGTCCTATTAAGATCGCCCCATAATAGTGTTTCTCAAAGCTTAGGATATCTTCCCCTGGTACCCAAGACAATTTGAATTGTCACATAGCCATAACATTAAAAGACAGGGAAATATGCAATTAGACAATTTTTCCCTTTTTAACATTTTTCAGCATATTCAGTTATAGTAGGGACAAAGTCTTATTTTATTTGTAATTCATCTTTAACCACATTCCCAATTTGCTAATCTACTTTCTATGGAGAGCAACATCAAGCTCATCACTTTCGGTAGATAATAATATGTATTTAAAATATGATAACATAGTTTTGGTTTCATTGCATTTACTTTATGAAAAGTGAACTTGATTTTTCAGGTTTTATTGCATTTATTAAGTGTGTTAAATCAAATAATTATATTAGAAAGATATCGGTTTTATGACAACTAATAAGTAAAAAAAAATAACTAAATATCACCTATATGTGGTGAAAACCATGAAGATGGCCCAGTTTAGAACACAATGACTTATAGATTTAGATTTCTTGACCTTTCAGTTAATCAGCAATATTTGAGACTCTTCTGTGCAAGGCACAGTTGCAGATGGAAAGAAGTTCAAAGAACAACACTGATATCAAAATGTCTCTCATCTATTCAAGGAGACAAATATCTGAAAAGCTAGGAAACTTAACAGTGCAAAGCAGTAATAAAAACATTGTCACACAGTGGAATATGACTAATCTCTGTCTACCAGTACCTCCAACTTGATATGAAGGTTATTTCTATCGTTGTCTGTATTCATTTCCAAATCTCAATTTCTTTCGTAAGATTATTTTTCTTGAGAACATAAAACATTTTAGGGAACTGATAAAACATTGGTTTCCTCTTTTAGCAAAGTGTAAAGTAATATATATATAAACATGCAAAAATTGTTCACTTATTTACAAGGTGGATAAAAGAACTCTGTGGGCTTTCTCACAGTCCATGAACAAAAAGTTAAACTATCCCAGATTTAGGATAGTTTAACGGTCACCGAGAGCCAGTGTATGAAAATGAAAGCTGATTCTGTTCATTATCTCGACTTGAAATACTGAATTATAAGAATTTGCGAGAGTGTTTAAATTTACACAACTGTATATGAATAAAGATCAATTTTGCTCTATGCAAACTTAAAAATTTTTTTAAAAGCTATTATGCTGGAAAGTAAATCACTGAAGTTTTCCAAATATTCAATGACATAAGATTTTTGTGAAATTGTCTGATGCTAATGAAGGCTGATACATATATTTAGACATATTTCAAGCATATCAATTCAAATACATTTAAAATGTATTGAAAATGAGTAATATGTTAAGTGCATGTTTAATCTTATACAAAATTGCCAAATTGTTCTTCGTTCTCTATTCCCACCAGCAATGTATGAACATTTCAGTTGTTGCACTAACTAAAAGGTATAAAAGTGCCAGTTGTTCCATTTTTACCAACACTTGGTCTTGCCAGTATTGTTTTTATTTTACTCATTCTCATAGGTGGATAGTGGTAGCATATTGTGGTTTTAATTTGGATTTACCTAATGAGTAATAATGTTGAACCTCTTTTAATCTGCTTAACACCTCTGTAACTTAGATGAATCTCAAAGGCACTATGCTCGGTGAACTACAGTGATCAATAACATACTAGTTGTTGCTGGGAGTTAAGAATAGAGGAGGGTGTGACTACAAACAGGTGGCAGGAAAGAACTATTTCGAGGGTGAGATACAACTGTTCAGTATCTTGACTTGGGATACTAAATTACAATAATTTTCACTTGTTTTTAAATTCACACAACTGTATACTGATAAAGGTCAATTTTGCTCTATGCAAACTTAAAAAGAAAAACAAAGTTATTATGCTGGAAAGTAAATCACTGATTTTTTTCAGAATGTTCATTGAAAGGAGATTTTTGTGAAATTTCCTGATACTAAAGTATGAGATAATGGAGCCTAAAATTTTTTAAATCTCCTGGTAAGAAAGAAAATGTTATTAATGAAGTGGTACTGTGGTTTCTTTTTATTTCGTACATAGATTTTTGTATATGTTTCAGGCTTTAGGTAGGATATTACCCTCCCTAGTTCTGCTGTACGCAGATTAAGTTCAACGGTATACTTTATACATAGGAAATAAGTGTATTTTTTAAAATTTTCTCTATGAGAATCCATTAAAATTTTAAAATTAGTCATTCAAATAAATGCCCCCAAATCATATTGATTAATTTGGAATTTAGAGACCTTCTTTGCCCTTTTCTGAGATGCAAAGTATTTATCTTTATAAATAAATATATATATGTGTATATATATATTTATACATACATATATATGTTTAAACACAGTTATATATAGTGCAAGATTTTTATAATGATGCCATAAAATAATTACTATGCCTCAAATAATCGACATAATAGCTTCATCAATAACTATCACTGATCCTGCTAAGATTTTGTAGCAAAATGTAGAACAACACTGTGTAACCTTAAAGAAGCTAAAAGTCAACAATTTAGTTAATTGCCAGACAATCGAAAATAGATAGATAAATTGCAACCCTCACCATTTCCCAAATCATAGAGACACACTTATTCCTTAAGAATAAAACAAATGGTGTTATTATATGAAGTATTTCCCGTGATGCAAACTCCTTACCTGGAGTATAATTCAAATTCTTCCCTATGGCTATAAGGCCATCCAATAGGAAGCAGCTTTCTGCCTCCCAAACTTTGTATCTTGACTTTTTCATACTTAGTCACTGTCCCCCAGCCATTTGGGCCCATTTTTAGTTCTTAAGGCATGCCATGTTGTTATTCCTTGCAGGGTCCTTGCACCAACTATTACCCGTGATGAGAAAGCTCTTCCCTTCAATCTTCTCATGGCTAGATTTTTTTTCATTCCCTTGTAGTCTCAACTTTTTATCCATTACTCAAGAGTGGCCTTTCCTGACCATCCTATCTGAAGTAAATGTTTTCTTAAGTTTCTCCATGACACCACATTTTCAACATTTACTACATTTTGAAGTTTATTTATTTACTGTCTGCCTGTCCCTAGACTGTAAAATCTAAGAGGATTAAGAAGAGGTCTGTTTTTCTCACTGTTTTATCTCCAACCCCTAGTACAGTGCAAAACAAGCATTAGGAACTCAATAAATATTTATTTATGGCAGAAAGGCAGGAAACAAGAAGGAAGACATTTGTCCACTTTTCATTTTCTTAATCCTACATTTAACCTCGCAATTTAGAGCTCAACAAGAGTCAAATGATATCCCAAGTTAGTCTAGTTCAAGGGAGAAAAGAACAGAATCACATGGTTTTGCAGGTTTCAAAAAGTGATTGAGTGTAAAATGTGTATATGGTTACATAATTTCCTTAACTCAGAGGCAGTAAGTGAAACAAATCAATATAAGGTAAAATATTGTTGATAAGTAAATTTATAAGAGTATGGTTACAATATATAATATGCTATTATGTATAATATGGTGTTATGACTTTAAAAGCATGTCTTTATTCTAGACTATAAGTTCAAGAGCAAGGACTGTGTTTGCCTTGTTTAATGCCTCAGTATCAGGCATAGTGCCATGAACATAGCAAATAGGAATTAAACAAAATGCGTTCCACAAAATAAGTATGAATTAAAAGAGTATTATTCAGATCAGCTAAATCAGAGTGTGTAACCCCTTTCTCCAATCTTCTGCTTTATGTGCATATGCATTTTTCTGATCAATTTCATCGATACTTAAGCATCTACTAAGAATATGTTTGTGAAGTTACTTAGAATCTGAAGTAAAAAATTGAGGATATCTCTCTTTCCTCATGAGATTCTCTACAGAGTTTACTTTGATGCTCATTCATCAGAGAAATCAATCTGCGAAATGTAAATGGCAGCAAATCTACAAATAGGAGCTCTCATCATGGATCTTGGAAACTCTGTTAATGGCCTGTTGACCACAAGGTTACCTGGAAAATCATAGTCAACTGAGATGGATGTTTCAAGGAGTATTTGCATGCCAACATATCCTTGGCTTTATCCCTTGGCTTTATTTGCTGTTTATTTTATTTTTATAAAACTTTTGGGTGAAGTGACATGTGATATGACTGGAAAAAAATTTTAATCTAGTCAGTCACTTTTCTTATTGAATATTTTTCATGCTTTCAAAAATAATAATTAACTGAGTTAAATATCATTCATTATGACTTCTATTTAACCATGAAATAGAATAGATTTATAATAAAAATATCTCTCAGATCCTAAGACATCTCTTAGATGAAAATTCTTTAAGATTAAAGGGTTCAAAAGAAAATGGAAAAGAGGTAAAAGGCCCTGAAAATGGTACATGGAAAGGAGGTAGGAAAATAAGACTGGTGTTTAAAGGAATCTAATAAAATACAGTGTGGCAGTCAACTGTGTCTAATGGAGGGGCAGGAGCTGATGCTGGAGAAGTTGTCAGGGATCAGATCACGAAGGACCATATTGAGTGATCATATGCCCAGTTTGCCTGGGAAAGTTCCAGTTGGCATCTGTGGCCCTGACCTAATTATTAATAATTATGTCCTCTTTCACTATAAAAATGTCTCCATTTTCCACAGTAAATATATGGCCATATTGCCTACAACTCTAGCTAAGAGAATTGGATTCTATCATATGAGAGAAAAGGGAGTCACTGCAAACCTTTAACATAACTATTTAACATAACCATATTTTAAGAAGTCAGCGTGAAATGAAATTGTCTTTATTTTCAGATTACAATGTTGTATATAAAAATCATAAAGAATCTACAAAAATTGTTAAAATTAATAATTACTAGAACTAATATAACAAGATATAAAATTAATATACAAAATAGTTTTTCTATGTAATAGTGATAAACATTTGGAAAATAAATTTTAAGATATGTAACTTAAAATGGAATAAAACACACAATATTTAAGGATAAACTTAAGGAAAACGTGCAAGATGTCTACACTGAAATATAGAATAAGGTAGGGAGAAGAATTAAAAGAAAACAAAATAGATTGAGAGAAAATTGTGTTTATGGATTGAAAGACTTAAGATTTTCAAAATATCAGTACTTTCTAAATTGATCTGTATATTCGATACCGTTTCAATAAAGACACAACAGGACATTTTTATTTTGTTTTAGTATAAATTGGCAAATGTTCTAAAACATATAAAGATGTTTTAGAAAGATTTAAAATATTCAAATCAGTCTTATAAAAGAAGAATATATATATAAGAATATATATATATATATATTTATTACCAGATTTCAAGATTTACTATAAAGCTACAATGATCCAAGTCATCTAGTGCTGACATAAGCATAGACAAAAAGACCAGTGGAATGAAATACAGATTTCAGGAATAGGCCTAGACATTTATGCTAATAACATTTTTACAAAGTTACTGATGAATGTCATTGGAAAAAGGAAAATCTTTGCAAACACCGAGGCTGAAACAATTAGGTGAATGAATGGGGAAAATGCATATTGACTTCTAACACATATTAATTAAAATAATAATAATTTGAGATGGATCATAGAGCTAAATGAAAAAGCTATAACTACAAAGCTTATAAAGATATATAAAAATATCTTTCCAAACTTAGAGGAGGCAAAAATTTCTTAGGACAGAAAAAAACACTAACCATAATGGAAAAAAAAATGACAAATTTTACTTTATAAATATTTTGCATATGTAATACATATACAACATACCAAAAACTGCAAAAAATATTTTCACTATATACCTGACAAAATATTTTAACCTAAAATTCATAAAGTACTTCTACAAGTTAATAATAAAACATAATAAAACAAAAACAAATACCTGACACATACAACTTTACCCCCACTTTAGCTATTGCTAAAATTCAAAAGACTCTTGAGATTTTAATTGAATATCCAAAAGTTTCAGATTTGTGCATGAGGATAAGACACCTCGCTTTTAGAATGATGATTATTCGAAAGGAATTAAATACTTGCTTATTCTAGTAGAATAAGATGAATGGGGATACTGGAAGAAAATAGATAAAATAGCTTTTAAAAAGCAGTTGATAATTTATTAACATATAATCACTAGTATTTATACTCTAGATTATAATGAATCAATATTGAAAAGTCACTGAGGCAGTTAAAGCTCATTTTGTGAGTATTTTATAGGCCATATATAGGGTATTTTGTACTTAATTCAAAAAAGCTCCAAAATATTACTGTTATTTCTTGATCTTTTTATATCCAAGTTTTCATGCCTTAATATTTATGAAATTAATTAAAACTGGTATGTATAGTTAAGGTAATAATTTTTTTTCACTATTTGACTTATTTTGACTACTTATATTGGATTCACAAAGTCTCAGAGAAGATGAATCAGTTGCAGATGATGGTGGGAAAATAGACCATTTTCATGCATGTAACTTGAAAACCTACAGGATAGAAAGTAAGTGGAGTAAAAACCCATCAACTGGCCATTGATTTGTAAATTTAGTCTATGTTAAAATAATGTCTTATATGACCATGTTGCTTTGTTTGTCTTTAATATGATCTTTGTTTATTACATAGATACATTTTTAAATACTAAAGAAAATATTTTTTGGAATATTTTGAAAAAATTTACACCACTTCAAAACAAATGCTATTCATTTTGAAGTGAAAACCCCTCCAATAGAGGACAGCAAATATAGCAAAAATTATTATGACCAAGAAAAGAATGTTGGAATATTAAAACCAAATAGATGATTGTTGATCAGTTTTAGCTGGTTTGTTGATTGCAGTATTTTTGTCCTAAACTTTCACTATGCTAGAGAACTATTATATTCTCTCATAGCACCATGTGACTTTCTTGTGTTGCATTTACCTGAGTTAAAATTTAATAATTATTTGTACATGTTTTTGATCATTGCCACCCCATGAGATTTCAAACTTGATGATGACAGACAGCATGGCTTCCACAGCCTCATAATTATATATCCAGTTCCTAGCACAGACCTAGCAGAAACCCTGTACCTACATATCTTTTGAACCTAGAGTTGTTTTCCTCAATTATGTATTTAAAGTATGTTTTCAAAAGCAAATTATAAAAAAGGACTGATAACTTGCAAAAGAGAACATAAGAGTCAGCCATTTATTTCTTCCTCTTGAGATTATGTTGACAAGTTATATTCAGTTTGTTTTGGCTATATTATTTAAATAAGTCCAAATAAATTATAGAGCTCAGTATATATTTGTCTCACCACATAAACTTTGGTTCTACAACTAAATTTCAGTTCATGGTAGGGTTTCAATTATTACAAAGGATCTTTGCTAAAAAAGCATTCCATGTTTTCCCCGCTATTATGTTATTGGTATTTATTCAGTTTTCTTTATGAATGGGTAGAGAATGTAATATTCATGCTACTTATTTAGCACTTAGACATGGTACTTTATAGAATTATACAATGAGTTTTTAATGACATAGTATTATTACCATATTTTACACTCATATCATAATATTATGGGGGGTTAATATGATTTGTAGTTAAATTTTATTTTTAAACTAATGTATAACTTAAAAATTTTTTTATTTCCTTTTAAAAGATATTTATTTTCTAAAATAGGAAAGAAATGAACAACAAATAACCCTCCCAGTAAAGCAAACTGAAGAGGCCTTTTATATTTCAAAGTAATCAAATTATTTTCTTACTTTTAGAAAGAAAAGGGGTAACTGTGCTTGTGTAGTGTGGCGTTAGCACTAGAACGTGACTAAGGGTGTCTAAATCTGGCTGTACAGGAAGTATTCAAGGACTTTGGACAAGTCCTGTAACCTCTCTGTATCTAATTTTTTACAGCTCTTTGAAGGATAAAACATTATCTTCTTCATCTAACTCTTCGAGGCTATAGACAGAATAAGAACAT
Source organism: Pteropus vampyrus (assembly GCF_000151845.1). NCBI lineage: Eukaryota > Metazoa > Chordata > Mammalia > Chiroptera > Pteropodidae > Pteropus > Pteropus vampyrus. Next base: position 6,102,937 of record NW_011888811.1, read on the forward strand.
GCATGCATTCTTAGAAAAAGTTAAAGCCCCAAGTTTTAAAGATTATAACTTCTTAATCCCCTAGAAATTTTACTTAATATTAAGTTATTGCATGCCCTAGGTATCTAAACAATTGCTTGTATGATTGAGGTGATTAAAAATGTCAACCTTAAACATCTACATATTGAAGATATACATATCCAGATATTAAAATAGTAATGTTATTTCTATATTAATATTCAATATAGTTGCCTTGATTTTATCTTTTACTTTTCTAATGATTTTTGCAGAAAAACTATAGGACAGCATTGAGCAAATTATTCTGTAAATTTTCTCAATGGAGGGGCAAGATCTTTTCTTTGAAAATAGAATGACATGCAGATTAAACTGTGCTTTATTTACATAGGCATAGACATAGACATAGACATAGACATAGACATAGACAGACATAGACATAGACACAGACACAGACATAGACATAGACATAGACATAGACATAGACATAGACGTAGACATAGACATAGACATAGACATAGACATAGGTATTACGAAGATATATTTTCTAAGCATAATTTTGGTCCCAGATCTAAATAATGCCATTTAACATGTTCTTAAACTCATAAAACAACTGAATAGCATATTATTTCGAAGCATTTCTATCTAGAGCTTTCAATCAAAATAAGAAGGTAAATTTAAGATTATTGTGATTGATGGAGACTAAGGATCTCAAAACATGCTACTATATAGATTGAATATTTTAATTTGTTCAATGGGCTGATTGGAAATAAGATGTTTTAAATTCTACTGTCTGAAGATAGAATCAGATAATTATAAAAATTAAAGCTGATAAATATACATAATCTAGACTAGTTATTACACTTATGAGAAAACAGTATTGGTGGGATGAAACTGGTGAAAATTTCAGAAAATAATTAATAATAGATCTAAACTATAACCAGTTATCATTAATATGTGTGTATATGTATTTATTTAAATATTTTTTGAGAGACAACTTCAAATTGTCTTTTATTTATACAAAAAGGGGCATACTGAGAAAAAGACACACTGAATAAGAGAGGTTCTGGCAGGAGACAAGGCAGGGAAATGATAGGCCTTCTGAGACCCCGCTGGAGGAGGAGGAGTCTGGGAAAAAATGTTGAGAAATACTGAGTAAGTGCTGAGTTGTGGGGGCCACAGAAAGAAAAACTTCTAACTGAATCACTGTTGGCAGATCGTGGATGGGATCACAGTGACCTTGATGATAACTGTGTTGGGGGTCCCAGTTAGTGCTGCTGACTGGACTGAGAGGTGCCCTCTAGAAGCAAGACAGGAAGCCCAGGATGAGAAATATATATATTATATGTATACATGTTTACTTATTATAAATATATATCTATCTCTTTCTCTATCCATGTACATATTACTTAATTTTTTTATTATTTTATATCACTTCTAATTATGTGTTGCTTTTAAGCAGGTGATTTAATCTCTCTATAATCATGATTTCCTAGTTGTCAAATGTGATTGACAATAACTACTTCACAGATCTTAGTAAAAACTAAGTATATGTA
>NW_011888811.1:6105311-6125851 GCF_000151845.1 Pteropus vampyrus
TTAAGTACTTAAATTGTGCCAACACCCACGGTGGTCAAACAATTCCTGAATTGTGCTAATTATAACTTTTAACCAGTCATCTGCCACCAGTGAATTTAGCAGAAGTAGTTTGGGGAACCATGTAGGGGAGGAAAAATAAATTTCTCCCTAACTTTCTAGGTTCTTGGCTGTAATAAAAAGACAGATTAACAGGAGAAAAACAAATAAGTTTAATAACATGTATACCATATACCTCCTGTATACACAGAAGCTACCTGGAAAACTGAGTAACTCCCTGCAATGGCCCAAGCCACTACCTTACGTACCATCTCTAGCTAAAGACAAAAGATGTTAGGGGTAAGGAGAGCCGGTCATGGGAGGTTATCAGGCAAAGCACAGTAAACTGAAAGTACGGTTGTTATGAAAATTTAAAACCCTGCTTTCTCCACTGATAAGTTGCTAGAGATTTAGGCATCCTTCACTTTTTAGTACTGGGAGAAAGACCCCTTTACAAATGGAGACTTCCCTCATAAATGTAAATGTCTCTTATAAAGGGTAACTTCCTAGTTTTTAGAGCTTCTCTTATGTCTGCTGTTTCTTAAAAATAATCAGCCATAATCCTCACACCAAAGACGCATATTTTTTTATGGCAAATTCTGCTCCCCTTCAACCACAAGTATGTATCATTCCAGAACAGCCTGCTTGTACTTCAACTGTAAAGTCTGTCTTGGAATGGCTAGGAAATTGTGACAGAAATGGCCACGACTTAAGTAATATAATATAATATAACAGATAGTTTCTAGTGTCGGTCTTAACCTCATTTCAATTTTATTAAAATCATTGCATGAAGCACATTTTAAAATGTATAGAACAGATGACTCTATCATTAAATATTCTGTGATTCAGTTATTTTGATATCAGAGAGATATTTATGTAACTAATTATCTAAAAGCCAATTTTTACGTTCCTGCCTACAACCACATGTTTTATCTAGAGGTGGTGGACCAGTGGATTCTGGAAAGTACTTGGTGATATGTTTTTCTTTTTTGTCTTTTTTTCAGGTAGATATTTGCCTCAGAGTAGACTATTTGCAATATTATGCCTACAACTAAACAATTAAATATGCTCAAGGAATAATTTTTTCTAGATAAAACTAGGTAAAACCTTAGGAAAGAATGGACACAACAAGCTTGTCTGTTGAAATTAATTTTGTAAACAAATAGAGTTATAGTTAAGAATTATAAAATTCCTCTACATGTATAGTAATAGCCTGCTAAATAAACACTCTGAAAAAATTAGTTATGGGATTTAAAAAAAACTTTAGCATTTCATAAGAAAAGTCACCTGAAGTATTTCTGTTCAGGCTACAGCTAACAGAATATATTTACAAATCTTTAACTCGATTTTCTTTTAAAAATTAAGTGCTAGCATATCAAAGTGAGAGTTAGATTATTCAAAGTTAAATCAAATTCACCTCTGCTCAATCTAGCATTGAAAAATAATTCTTTATTACTCTAAGCATACTATAAATTCTTATTTTATTCTAAGAATAAAATAAAACACCTTTACTTCTAGCACTTATTCCTTTTTACTCTAAATAATTTTTTATTGTTTCCCAATTTCTTTCTTTTCCTTAAGGAAGGTATTTTTACACTGGTATGAAATATAGTTACATCAAAAGAGTTTATAAAATTAGGAAATTTGTTTTAAAACCTATGTGTATGAATATTTGCATGTGGAATATATCTAGTTGTAAATATAATTACATACTCATGCATATACACCTTTAATGATGGAGGTCTCTATTATATTTTCAACAAATGTTTTCTCACACATAAGATGAGTTCATTAAAAATTGTTATAACTATTTCTCACCCTTTATGGTTTGTATATTACACTCAATAATTTTCCTACACAAAATAATCTGTATGTGACTCATTATACTCAATTGAATAAAAAAAGTAGCAACAATCAATGCACTTGTAAACGTTAAATATAGTGATGAATAAACTTTTGGAAATGAGCAAGGCATATACCACTTTTCTTCAACGTACAGTCTTGGGTACTTGTTTAAAATTAATATTCCTGGACTCTACCCCAGACATAATGATTTAGAATCTTTAGGTGTAAGGTCCAGGAATCACCATTTTGCAAGTTCTCCAAGTGATGGTTATGACAGCACTGTATACAAGATATGTGACAGTTTAGATAATTTTGAGTTTCAGAAATTAACTTTCACATATAACAAGAAATATTAACTATTGATATCTTCACTCCAGTGTTTTCTTTTCCTCCCTGTTTTACTTTTGTGTAAACACAACCTGATGAATTTAATCAATTTAATGAGTGGGGGGAACTTACTCTTTGGAGTTATGTAAATGAAAAGGTCAATTAACTTTTTAAAAAAATTTCCCTCCAACTTTCTAGGTGGTTCTAATGCCACGATTTACCCAAAACCCCTCTTTTAAATTGTTTCCTAGGACCCCACATTTTCCCAGTCACTTATGGTCCTTCTTTAGGATCAGCTTCAGGTCAAAGCTTTTATTTCTATCTAGCCTTATTCAGCCATTCAAATGTCTTCTTTATGGGATTGCAGCAAACTGATAACATTCTCTGCACCAAATTGCAATGACTCGATTCTCTGTCATTACTGAGAGATGTGAAAAATTATCCCATAGGAGAATTTACATGACACATAGCTCACATTATTTGAAACTATTTAAAATGCTCATTTAGGCTACTATGCTAAAAATTGAAGATTAAAATGCACCTCTAAATTTTAATTTTTATATAATATTGGAAAAGAAAATGTGAGACTTTTATAAAAAATAGACATTTTAAGTGTGATACTATTATTATTAATAATAAAATTACACATTTTTGGTTAAAATAAAACCATTAGAGATAAAAAACATAAGAATATCCTCACCTATTTAGTTATAAAATTGTTTACAAAGATGGATGTAAATGAGTAGGAAGGAAAAACGTATTTCCTTATGTCTTCTCTAGATTATAATCCACAGGTTTCATAAATGGTAGGAATATGAGAATGATAGTTTCTGTCTGTAAGTAACTATCAACTCTAATTTCTGAAACAAATTAGATGTGGCATACATTAGACCAAAAAAAAGTATGTGTGCAAATTTTGAATAGAAAAATGTTTTCCCAGGATTCCACTAAAATGTATTTGCACATAAACCATTTCCAATAAAAGGCTTTCTCTTCTTCTGAGGAAGCTACTTATCTTATACTCTTAATGAAAATGCACTTTATTTTTATAGTAAATGAGGAAAGTATGAAAAGTGCTGGAAGAATTAAGCAGACCCTCTCTCTGCTTAGAAACTCCACAGAGAGATGTTCACTCCTTATTTTGCCTGGGCCTCTTCTTTATCAAAATCTACATCCCATTAATTCCCCTAGAGAATTAAGGATCAGAGAAGTTAACTTGACATTTTTAATAAAATGTAGCAATGGTTTAATTCCCATACCTTTTATCTCTCTTTGTTACAACTACTACATAAGAGTGTCAACTCTCACAAAAACCTTAGGACAATGGCTTAATATCTTCTATAGCTAGCTTTTATTTTCTGTTTTGGAGAAGAATTTAGAATTAGTCTAAATATAGAGCTTTATTTCAAAATGACATTACAAAGAGTGCAAGTAATGTAAATAGTGGAACTCTAACTTGACTTTGGTCCTTGCTGGAAATACTGAGGTGTGTGGGATGGGCCATTTAGGTGGGTAGATAAATGGTGAACTATACATGGAGAGATATTCCCTGGTACTTTTAATAAGAGGAAGTTCAAGAAAATTTAGGCGCAAAGCACTTCAAAGTACACACCTGCTCAGGGTTTTGGGGAATCCATCACCCACCCCTTCCAGTCTTTTGCTACTCAGTGCAGCAAGGCTCTGAGGCACCAATTCATACTTCACAATTCTGGCATCACATTCCCCTGGTTCAGCATATTTTTTTTTCAATACTGCAGCAACGCAGACATACATTCCTCCATGCATTCATTGACTAGGTTTTCTAGTCCATGCCCAAAAGTGCCCCTCCCATCTCAAAAGGGGGGTCGGGATAATCAGAACAGGGTCCCCAGATGGGCCCCTGGCCCCAACGTCCTTCTTTCTGCACTGTACGGGTGTGCTGTTTAAATTTAGAGAAGTCCTAATTGGTTAGATAAGCTTTTTTCTTTTGGCCTTAAGCGGGACTGCTGTCCCTGGTGCTGAACCATGGTTGCCCGTCAAGGAGCCTGCTGCCAAGTCAGTGGGGCTGGATAGAAAACCTGGCTGACTGATTTTGAGAATGCCAAAGTACAGGAGCAAGTGATACTTTCATATTCAGGAACAGAACCCCTCCCATCTCCCCCCTCCCCCAAAAAACCCATATCTCCCATATCTCAGGTGTCTGCCAGGAACTCATTTGCAGTTTTCTCCCCCAGACCCCCACCTAAAATGCCTCCAACATGGCCTCAAACGCGGGCATGTATCAGCACAGCCTATCTAGACCTCATTTTGCAGTAATATCAAAATGCTACTCCCCGGACACAAAGTCTTTATGACGTTAGCTTTTCCAATCTAAAACAAAACAAATAAATCCAATAAATTAATAAATAAACAAAAGTGACCTTCCTCTTTCTTCCCTCTTTTTCCCTCCCTGCAGGTTCACATCTCCCTAAATTATAAAGCCCCAAATCCCAGAAGAGTGCTTTAAATCTGGGTGGTCTCCATGGTGCCACATTCCCACCCCTTCCCCCACCTCTCTGAAACAAAACGAAGCCGAAAACGGCACCTCTTACCCCGGGTAGAGCGATACCAGGAGCAGGATCCACACCGTCATTTTCTGTGAAAACACAGGAGTCGAGTAGACTGAGCATTCTGTGCTCCATATATTTGGTGAACTCATCGCTTTTTTTTTTTTTTTCTCCTCTCTCTCGCCTCTTGCCTCTCGGTAGCAGAAGAATCCCTCCTCTTTGTATTATTATGCTTATGATCTGATGGTGGCTCCCCCCGCCTGCCTCTAGTAGGTCCCGTCACTGGGGAGATGTATTGCTACCAGCTTCAGGAATTAATATTCAGGGGGCAGAAATAAGATCAGCATAAATGCTTGCAGATACCATCAAAGCGTTAGCTCAGGGAGCAGCTTCCAAGTCTGGGGTAATAATATAATTGAGGCAGGGGGAGGGTGCAGGGAGAGACACAGAGAGACAAATAAGAGAGAGAGAAAGGCGTACAAATAAGGGAGAGAGAAAGGCGTGCACACTTGTACACATACTCATGCCCCTCACACTCACACATACTCCTCCAGGTCCATCGTTGTAGGTTTGTTTGTTTGCTTTGATATGATTTTTCTTTTAGAGGGAACAGGGCTGTGTGTGTGTATGTGTACGTGTGTGTGTGTGTGTGTGTGTGTGTGTGTGTGTGTGTGTGTAAAAGAAATAGAAAAATCACGAGAATCTCTGCATGATCAACTAACACGCAGATTAACTCTGAGGTCAAAGTGGAAGTGATGCACGCACGGTGCTGCAGCATGAATTAACACATGCGTGGTATCTTTCCAGCACTTTTTAACCCTTCACTGCACACACAAGCATGCAAAGACTGGCTTTTATGGGGACAAGAGATGCTTTAGCAAGCCCATAAACTATCACCAATGACAGAAGGTTTGTCTCCTCAGATTGCCAAGAATGCTTTTTTAATACTGTGCAGTCTTAGAAACCTTGATCACATTGTGGGGGAGGGGGAGCAGAGATTGGGGAAGGACTGTGTGTTTCTCTATAAACCATTCTGTTTCAAAGCAGATTTGATGACTTTCAATTTGATTGAAGGGAAAAGATACTGAATTAAAAGACATGAAGAAATTCTGTGCTCCCCAGGATTCACTCCTCCCTTTTCTGTCCTCTATCTCCAGTGAAAGTGTAAGGACACAAACTACTTGAAGGTTGAAGAATATAATTGCATGGAGATAGCTGGCTGAGTAAACAACATAGACCACAAAATAAAAGAGTGCTTTTTGAAGGGAAGTTGGACAAAAGGAGAGTATTAAGAGGACATTTAACAATATAAATGGATTTCTGTTTGCGGTGTAGGATCAACATTTTTGTTTGTTTGTTTTGCTTTGTGACAATCCTGAAAACTTCCGAGGTGAATGAGTAGTGTTGTCATGCTTCCTTCTTGCCTAGGATGTTACTATGAATACTTACACATGGGAGATATCCCTCTATGCCTACCTAGTTTATCCATCACAGAGAAAACTCCATTCATTGATCACAGAGAAGAAAGTAGAAGAGTGTTTCAAGGTTCCTGTAGAGTCAAGACCATAGCAAAGATGTTCATAAAGAAGTGAAGAGAACCAATTGGGCCCCTTCCTGGAACATAGCAGGGGGTCATATCAAAACCAGTAAGTTTTCTATAAGAACCAAGTCTTCCAAGTAGGGAACATGAACAAGGAGTCCAGGAGGCATAGGAATAGAATATGAGATGGGTAGGTCTGCAATTCGTCTCCAACCCTAAAATATACCCAAAGGAAGCAGAGAGAATTACTTGTGGCTTCTGCTAATGACATAGGCTGAGGAGACACATTGTGACTAAGAAGCAAAAAAGGCCTAATAGACACATTTGGAAACTTTCATGCCTTTAGAACTCTGCCTTACACAGTTATTTTATGACATAAGGGGGAAAAAAAACAATTAAAACAACAACATTCACTGCTACAGTCAGTTAATTTCTTTCTATTGTGATTGAATTGGAGTCAGAGCAAATGTAAACCCCCTTTTTTTGTAATTCCCTTTCTCCTTGTTGTACCGTGAGGGACTTTATCCCTCCTTATATTTACATTTTCTTTTTCTTTTTCTTTTTTTTTAACAAAACCCCCTCTAAGTTGTTTATAGTTATATAATTGTTTTTAGTGGAGATATTCAATCATATTTTTGTAGGCTAAGGCTTACATACTCAGATGCCTACAAAAAACCAAGCAAGTGAGACAAATGAAAGAGACAGGCTGGTTGTGAGTCAGGGCAGTGGTGGAGATCTCGCACGCTAGACCGACCATGCCCTGTCTGAATGGAGTTGTCACTGCTCCGTGCCATCAGCTTCCAGAGGAAATGGAAATAAAATTAGGAGAAATGTCCTAATTTTTAAAACACAAAGGAGGCCAAACCCAACAGATATGTAGGCTATTAGGTTGCAAATATTGTTTCATACCACATAATAAATCAACGTGACAATTCCTTTTTCTACCATCCAGAATATTTCCAATTTTCTAATATAGCTTCTTTTTCTTGAGTTTAGTGATAAACATTTTGAAATTGTGAGAATAGATGCTATCACATTCACAAAGCAGTAATTCATCTTTCACCTACCAGTCCCTTATTAGTATCATAATGATCCCTATGAGTTATAATCTTTTTCAATAATGCAATACCTTCGAGCATATTAAGAGAATCCATAGAGAAAATTTTACTATTTATAGTATCTGAGTGCAATTTTAACTGTGTTATTCCTGGCCAGTAAACTTTAATTGGCCTCTTGTGGATCGTTCCCATCTGGTGGCTGCTCTCTAAAAAAAGTATTTTAATATATTTTCTAAGATTTAGCAACACATGTTATTTCACTGTTACTTATGAGACCTCATCTAGTAATTTTTTTTCTAATCACCTTTTAGCTATATTTATTTTGGGCCATTTTTAAGAAGATATATTAATAACATTAAAATAGCAAGTACTTGATAACAATGATGCTTATATGTTTATTATAAATAATATATGTGTATATTTATATTAAAATTTTTTAAATATGGAAAAGTCGAAAGAAAAAAAACTACCATGTATGTCTTCTCATCCAAACAAGCCATTGCCAATATATTGGAGAATCATTTAACAGGTTATTTTTCTCAGGAAAAAAAAAGTTTTATTTTTAATTTCAATTTGACAATGAGTTGTTGTTGTTGTTGTTGTTGTTGTTGTTGTTGTTGTTACTATATCCAAAAGTGAATTATGAGGTCAAAAGTTTCACCAGTTTAGTTGTTGATACCATATCTCTTAATTGGTTGGGACTTCATGTTAGTTAGGTTCTGGTTTGGCAATTAGGAAGTAAGCTAACCATTCTGCAGGAAACAATTATAACTGATAGGCAAAATATTAAATAACTATGTGAAGTAGTAGAAAGTTACCAAAAGCATGCAGTACATGGTGAAGATTTGACCATAGATTTGAATTGAATGAGAGTTTTTCCCATGAGGACACAAAGGATAACCAACATTTTTTCCTGTTTGCCTGGAACTCACCTGGTCTTAGCATGAAAAGTCCCACATTCCAGGAAAACCCTTAATCCCAGGGATGGCTAGAATCAGCAGAAAGGATCAATCTTATTGGTTTGAGGTTTAAGAGAAGAGTGTGGGGCTGCCTGAGCCACTGGTATTGAGGAAGAAATCACAGAAACAAAGTAACAACAAAGAGGTAGGACTCCAAATTTGTATGAACCAGGAGACATACAAAGTGAGACATAATAGGACACATATTTTTTAAAAAATAGCAGTCAGTATAAACCAATAAAATCTGAGATGCAATTAGCAAATAAAGACATTCAATTAACAAAATATTTTAAATAGTTCAAGGACTTAAAGGAAAAATGGTCATGATGTTTATATGGTCAATGAGTATACAGTAGGGAATCTCAGCAGAGAAATTAAAACTATTTAAAGAAAAAAGCAAAACAGAAAACTCTAGAACTGAAATTTATAATGCCTGAAATGAAAAATTTGTGCATGGGTTTTAATAGCGGATTAGCAATCACAGAATAGCAGTAGGAAAAAAAGAATGATCAGTAAACTTGAAGACATATCAATAAAAATGACCAATGTAAAAATCACAGAGAAAGCTATTGCAAAAAAATTAAAAGAGTTACTGGAAACAGATAATATCAAGCCTCCTGACAAAGTGGTATATAAAGCAAAAACATATTTAAAGTAATAATGGTCAAAAATTTCCCAAAATTTTACAAATATTACATATAGATCCAAGAAACTCAGTGGATCTGAAGCAGAATAAATTCAGTGAAAACTTTTTAGTGACATATCTAAAAACTAAAAATTAAATGAAAATTTTGAATGTATACAGGGAAAAAGGAAACATCACAATTGCTGGAAGCTAATACTACAATGATGGCTGACTTATTAAAATAATTGGTGCCAGAAAACAGTTGAAATCTTTAAAGTGCTGAAAGAAAATGTACACATAGAATTCTATGTACAGTAAATAGAGTCTTCAAAAATAAAAGCAAAGATATTTTCAAATAAACGAAGGCTGAGATAATTTGTCACAAGCAGAACTGAGATAAAAATAATACTAAACAAAATTCTTCGGGCTGAGGGAAAGTGACACCAGATGGAAACCCAGATCTATGACAAGTGAAGAGCACTGAAAATGGTTAATATGTAAAAAGACAAAAGATATACTTTTTAAATCTTTATTCCTTTAAAAGACACCCAACTTTAAATGCAAATATTATAGCAGTGCATTTGGGAGTTTATAACACACACATATTATAATATAAATATATAAACATATGTAATATACAGATACATACATACATGCTTTCAGTAACATGGTTGAATCTCAAAGAATGGTAAACCAAAGAAGCTAGGCAAAAATCAGTACAAACTGCATGACGATGCCATTTATATCATCTTCAAAAGCAGCAAAATAAATCTATATGATTAAAATCAGAACACAGGTCACCTATAGTGTTTAAGGCACAAGAGAAATTTCTGAGGTGAATTAAATAGTCTATATCTTAATTAGGAAAGTCATTACACAGTCTTATACACTAATAAAACACATGAAATTATACACTTAAGACCTGAGCATTTCACTGCATGTTAATTTCACTTTAATAAAAATCTTATTGATAAAATAAATATTCTTATCAATAAGCATAATCTGTGACAGGCACAGTGCTGTATGACAGGTCTTACTGGATCCTCATTTAAAAACTATAAGACAAGTACTATTAATATCAAGGTTTTATATATGGGAAGATTAAAGTTTAGGGAGACTAAATTACTTGCCCAAGATAATCCATAGATCTCATTATATAGTTTATGGCAGAGCAGATTTTAAACCCAGGCAATCTGATATAATAAACTGAACTCTTAAGCATGGTTGTAAACAGTGTCTTAGTAACGTGATTGTGATGATAAATAACATAGTTATTAATTCACTTCCTTAATTATCAACTATAATAAAACTTTTAGGCAAAATGATGTAATACAAAGAGCATACAGCCCAGAGTCAGAAATCTTGGCTTTGTCTTTAACTCTGTGACTTTGGTGAAATTATTTCATTTTCCTAGGTCTTATTTTTCTCATCAGTACAATGATGGGTGGTATAAGTGATATACATGGATCTTTTCAATTTTAGCATTCGGTGACCTAAAATTTGGATAGCATTTTTTAGGGGAGTGAGGTGGGAAAAAATATCTGTAACTTTTTCAAATAAGTTAGCTCTTTTAATTACAGCATGACATTAAAGGGGTTAATGTCCATGCTATTGCACGTTAAAATAAACTGGAGAAAAATGTTTGGCTTAGTTATCTCAATCTTATTCTTGTATCTCATAGGAGAGTCAAAATACTTCATTGCTCAGGATCCTAGGTGAGCCAGACTTAGAGGTAGAGTCTCCCCATGCTTGAATTGGAGCTGGCCTCAGAATTTGTTTTGTCCAACAGAATGTACAGATATGTAAGTTCTGAAGTCTGCACCTCAAAGGGCTTCTCCACTTCTGTTTTCATCCTTTTGTATCACACCTACATGTCAGTTCTCCATGACATCAGGGCATTAACTTGTCTTATTCAATGCACTTTCTCCAGCAGCAAGAAGAGAGCCTGACATAGAGTAAATGTTCACTGAAAATCTGATTCTTATAAAGTATCTTCCAGAAATATTGTGTCATTTTACATTTGTAATAATAGTGTATGTATCCCAAGTTGGCCATTCTTTTAAATCACTGGATATAGGTTTTTTTTTTTTTTTTTCCCTCAATGTCAAGCCTAAGATCTGAAAATTGTGAGCATTCTCAACATTTACTCTGGATGGCACATGATATAAGAACTTGACCAATGCTGTATATTATCTTGTAATGATCTTCAGTTCTGGACAGTCATGACATGGTGAGGCGAACTTTCCCCAGGCTAATGTCTCTCATTGCTAATGATGTGACTCCCAGGGACTTTCTTTTAGACTTTGGAGTCACAGGAGTGTTATTCGGTGCCACAGTGTTAGTGGACAGGACTGGTGGGACATCAGTATGAATCGGCTTCAGAATCCCTTCAAGTACCCTAAAAAGAGGATTTTAGTATGAATCGGCTATAGTATGAATCGGCTTCAGAATTCCTTCAAGTACCCTAAAAAGAGGATTTTAAACTGTAGGGTAAAATAAAGGATAAATGAAATGGCAGCAAATGATTATAGTGATAACTTATGGTATTCCTGGAATACATTTAAATTAATTTCCTTTTCTTGTGTGTGGTTCAGTTGAAAGGTGAATCACTTCTTAAATAATTGATTTCATTTTTAAAAATTTTAATTGTGGTAAAAACAAATATAAAATAATTATTGCAAATACCACAATTTATTTGACATAGTTTGAATAGCAGAAAACAAATGTGTTAAAAAATTCACTATCGATCTACCAAACTTTAGGAAGTCTTTTAGCTTAAAATTGTCAAACAATTTTATTGAGGAAACTAATATAAGCACCTCAAATTGATACTTAAAAGAAAACATGACTTATTTGTACTTACTGAAGATACATTTAAAAATTCTACTGTCTTTATAAAAAAGTGAGAGGTTTCAGCAAGAAAACTGATCCACTTTTTAAGTCTTAGAAATTTTACTATCATGCCTGGGTCACAACTGATAGATGTCTCATCAGCATCTAGCCTAATAATAATACTGAGCTCATAGAGCTGTATAGATTAAATGAATTAATATATGTAAACAATTTATAAAATTTCTGGCCCATATTAAATATTTTTAAAATATTACTTACTGTTTATGATGATGATGATGATGATGAATTTTTTTTTTACTTAACAACAGACATCAACATTTATTAGTATCTAATAGTTACGGATCCTCAATCTGGGAATCATTTAAACGAAGTGGCATCAAACGTATTTCTTGCCTTTGAGAAGAGATTATAGTTTAGTGACTTGATTTTTTCTTGCCTTTGAGAAGAGATTATAGTTTAGTGACTTGATTTTCTACCATTCTCACTTTTACTGGAAAAGGCAGCCCTTTTCCAACACCCTTCTGTGTTTCATAAACAAATATCAAACTGCCTAGTAGACCCTTTCACTTTATTCTCCCAGAACAACCAACTCAGTGTATCTAAGACATAGGTTCTTATAAGATCTTTCTCAAAAAAATTCATTTCAAGTCTCTCTGTGAACTTGTTATTCTTTTTCCCTCATGAAATCCCAGGCATATCCTCACATTTTCCCTGGCACCGTCAGCTAATAAATAAATAGGTATTTACCAAGTATTGACATGTGCAGCTCAACGTAGCCTAAAACTCTAAACACCTTGCTATTTAAAACATTCTTATAGCACTGAAAAAATTTACTTCAGGATAAGAAACCTGAAAAGGGAAGTAGACTAACTGATATTTCTGCTTTTTCTTGGTATATTTTCCCTCATTCTGTTGCTACATGGAAACACACATACATACACACACACACACACACACACACACACACACACACACACACACACACGTACACATCCTATAGCTGCTTTTTAACAAGGGCAGGGAGGAGAAAAGATACCACCCAACTGGCACATTATCATCTGGTGTAAAGGCCTTCGATATAGAATCACTGTCTGTTTTGAGGCACTTTGGAGAGCTCCTAAGAGATCCGACTGAAAGCCACCAGAAGTTTTCTGGTGCAGAAAATGCATCTGAGTGGTGTTGATGATCATCCTCAGTTCCTGAATCACGAGGTAGATCTCAGTATATTTGTACTGATTAGAAGTCCTTTATGCGGAATCTTTAAGGATGCCCACAGCCAATCCCCCTTCCTGGGAGCTACAGCTGACTCATGGAGAATGCACAATTTTGTTGCCAAGCTCTGAAGGTACAGAATGTTTGTCATGCACGCAGTCTCTTCCTGTTACCAGAAAGCTCGAATCTCAGCATCTTGCCTTGAGACTGCTACAGTTATGGGTAGGGAATAGATCCCTCTGCCTTCCACATTCTTCAAGAAACACATATCATTCTCTTTGAGTGATTCCCTTGAACTCCCAATCTGTGGCTTAAAATGAGGGGAAGAATTCACAGTAGCTAAAAAGTGGAAGCAATCCAAGTGTTTATTAGTGGATAAAGGAATAAGCAAAATATAGTATATGCATACAATGGTATTTTATTCAGCTTTAAAAGGAATGAAATTCTGACATATGCAACAACATGAATGAAACTAAAGGACACTATGCTAAGTGAAATAAGCCATTCACAAAAAAACAAAAAACAAAACAAAACAAAATTGCATGATTCCAATTACATGAAATTCTTAGAGTACTCAAAATTATAGAGAGAGAAAGTGAGATGGTTGCCCAGGGACAGTGGCGAGGGGGGTATGAAGAGTAATCATTTATTGGGTATAGGGTTTCAGTTTTACTGGATGAAATGAGTTCAGGAGGTGGATATTGGTGATGGGTATACAACATTATGACAATAAATAAGACAGAGAATTCCTTTGTCATTACTGCTCAATTGACATTACTAAAGCAGCTGGCTACTTCACTTATTTAAAAAGTTTATTCCTACTTGCTTGAATCCTATTTCTAATAGAAAATCCTTTTGAACTTAATCTCCTAAAACCTGGGCAAACCAATATGCTTTCAAGTTAATCAATTCCATCATTTAACAAATACTGCTAGTTGTTGATTAAGGTGTCAGACACTGTGCCAGGTGCTGGGGATATGAGTGAACAAGCTATGGTTTTTGTCCTCAAGCCCCTCATGGCCTCACAGATTCATGAGGAACATAGCCTGGTGATTTCTTTTATGGAGCTATGTGTACATTTTGGAAAAATGATTTAAGTTGATGAAATATTTGTCAACATTCTAAGGTATTACACATGGCCACTTGTGGGGATTTGACATTGAATAGACTATCAGCTAAAACTTTTTGAAATTACTGTAGTTTATTGATGTTATACTTATGAAATTAGATATTTTTTAAATACTTGTGTTACTTCCTTTACATTTACATTAATCAGTATCAAATTAATTACTCCGTGAAGAAAGTTATAATGGTAGACCTAATATTGACTTTAGAAAATATTTGGCCAAAGCTTCTCTTTGTACAAAATGGAAAATGTAGGCCCAGAGAGGCTTAATGCCTGGTCCAAAGCTATCCAGATGATTAATAACAGAGCCAGAATGAGAAATGCAGATTTTCTGACTTCCAGGCCTCATCCCCTATGAAAACAACTTCAATTTGCAGTTTAAGACAACGATAATCACCATAAAGTATTTGTTTCAGCTCTTCTTATTCAGTATTCTGCAATATATGAGATTGTTTCTTGTTTGTTTGATTCAGTCTTCAAAAGATGATTTACCTTTTTTTTTTTTTTTAAGTTAGGACATTTAACATTTCAATATAGCAGTATGGATGGCAGTTATCAGTTATGATACTGGGGATGCAGAAGAAAAAGAGTGCTTATTACTTCAAGGCATGGGGGATGGGATTCAGTTAGGTAGTTCTGGTTGGCTACAAGTTTTATTTAATGGTAGAACTTGGTCTGCACCATTGAGTTGGTGACATTCTCAAACTTTCACTCTTTCCTTCAGCAGATATTCTTTTCTTTCTTTCTTGGAATCTTGATTCTACCCAAGTAATTACCAAACTGACAAACAACTGGTTTATTTTGGTTACTTTTTAAAAAGTACTTTGTATTCCTTAAGTATACAGAAACATAAGCAGCGATATAAGTTTTATTTCTATTAGAGAAAAATTTGTTCATTTCAACTAAGATAGCATAAAGCTTTTGGTATGAGTAGAGAAAAATGAAAAACAAGATGTTCTTTCCTAACATAATAATTCATGCTTTCAAACATTTTTCATTTCCCTTTAGATCATATTAACCTTGTCATCTCCAGCTGCCTGAGGTGGACCCATTTAGTCATTTATCATTTTATTTTAGACTTTGGTCCTCAGCTTTTAAATAAATAAAGAACTCTTGGAAAATTCAAACTCCTATGTGATGTGTAATTACTTAAAGGGACTGTTTTATTTATGAATTATGTAGTCACAAATTAAGTATAAGTTTAAATTCAAGACCACATTGACATATTTTATAAATAATTCTTGAGTAAAATGCTACACTTTTGGGTTTTTTTTAAGAAGCTAAAATATTAATTTGTGTTGACACACAGGTTAACAAGAAAATAAAAACAGCACAATCTACTTTTATTGAAAGAGGTAAAAATCTTAAAAACAAGGAAATACATATGTTTCATTAAGACTATATTAAAATATTAAATGACATAGAAAATGTTAATGATACTTTACTGCATAACTAAACAGGAATAGGGAGGTATGCATTATATGATTTTACATAGATGTATAACTGAATAAACTTGGTGCATTATGGAATATCATGGAATTCTATGAAGAACGAGGTGTAAAATGAATAAGGTAGATCTATAATATTTAAATGGAAGAGTCTTAATGTCTATTTATTTATAGTTTGATTCAAGTTTCCAAAGAATTATGTGTTAGGAGAGTTTTAAAATCTTAAGCTTAAAGGAAAAACTGTGATGGAATTTTGAGCAGGGTTTAATCTGAAAGGGATCTTAAAGATCATCTGCTCCAACGTTCTTATTGTATAAATGGGGATACTGAGTTCTGAAGGGGAAATGTGACTTCCCTCAGATATCACAGGTAGAAAAGAATCACAGCATCCTGAATTTCACATCTCTATATGGATAAATCTGTCCCTGACGGTGAAATAAATGTAGGAGTGATGCCAAATTGGCTTTCTACATAGGGGACATAACAACAATATTACTTCAAGTTTCAAGAAGACACCTCTTCTACATTAAATGATGCTTCTGATGTTCTTAGAGACAGCATGTCTTAGTGCTTAAGATATTGGGTGTTGGAATCAGAAACATTTGAATTGGAATTCTGTATTTGCCATTTCCAATATTTAAGTCTCATTAGTTTAATTAATCTGTCTGAGGAATGGTTTCCTATTGTATAGAATGTGAATCAGAATATTCTGTAAGAACTGATTCAAAGCTTAAGAAACATAGACATATGGAAACATTGTCATTTAACCACTGACAGTTTACTAAGCTTTTAAGAGGTTGCATTGAAACCAAAGATTTGCTTCACGTTCTCGGTCTACAGAGTAGTCTCAGCGCACAATAAGGAATGGAAATGTATCTTTCTCTTATATTTTTCTACACTTAGGTTGATACCTTAATCTCAACTCCTGATTATCCTTTGTTCATGTGTACAAACAATCTATGTGGAAATTGCAAGAGTCATTATCAAATATACTTGACAATTGTTTACCCAATAGCTGACATTTCTACCAGACTTCATTTTCCGGAGATTTTATAGCACAGTCTTAGACCGATGGTATGTAAAATATAATAGAACCATTTCGAATGATAGTTTTCCAGTTCCGCCAAACTATAAATCTTATCCAGTCGATAGACTATGAATTATGGAATCGAGTATTACATCATTTGCCGTATTTTTTAATTGTTTAATTTATTTGAAATCTATCCAGCTTCTGAATGTCATTTTATTTTGTTTTATGGACTAGTAATAGGCAGAATTCCACCTATTGTAGGCCAAGGGGTTATAATATCCATCTATGCATGCCCAAGCAAGTAGGGCAGAAACGAACCCAGGTCAGTCAGCATTTGCTATCACATTGGACCCTAAAATGAATGAGTGATTTAGAAGTTAGTCAACGTGGTTAGAATCAAGCATCCAGACTTTTCCTGAGATATGACTTCAGTTGTATTTATTGTTGCTATATCTCCTTGATGTTACTGGAATACAGTGAGGCTAGAAAGAACATTATCACAATATAGAATTCAATAATGTTAAATCTAGAATTAACTCTTAATGTTCATTTAATCCAACTCTCTAGTTTTATGAATGTCACACCAGCCCCTGTGACTTTATACCGGTTATCTAAATTTGCTGTCTTGCACATTTCCAATCATTATATAGAAACAAAAATGATAATCCTATATTTGCATGACCTTGATAAAGTTGTGGAAGAAATGACTGGGTGTAAATTAACTGAAAATTCTGAAAACCCACAAGGTAATAATAAAAGGATAATAGGTTATTTTCATTCCAACTTCACACTTAAATAAAGCATAGTTCCATATGGAGTGTAAAATAATGTTTTATTCCATTCCATACAGAACATTAACCTGACTTTTTCTCACCTCTTGGTCTTATCCTTTTATGAGGACTAAGAATCTAAAAACAACCAAATAGGATGTGGGTCGCATGATATTTGTAGAGAAGCTTGAGTGAGACACAGTTCTATATTTAAAGTGAAAATTCTTTGGCCTGATTAAAGAGAAGGTGAATTTATCCAAAGATATTTGTGTATGTATGTGTGTGTGTGCATGTGTGTGTGTGTGTGTGTGTATATATATATATAAACTCTAGAAGCCATATTCATTTTAATTAATTTAGGGTATATTGGTGGGCGGGAGGTGGAACATGATGATGAAGAAATATTAAAGGCAAAGGGAGCCTTTAATAGTACCTTAAGATATCAAAAGATGAAAAAGTATGATTTTATAAAATATTTTTTGTAATATTTTATAGATTAAATGTATACTGTTTCGCTTTAGTTTGCTTCTATGACTACTCTGCCACCGCATAATAGATTCTAATAGGATAAATTTTAGCAGCATTTCTCAAAGTCTGTTACACAAATCACTAATTTTATAAAATGATTCTTCAAGGAGGAAAAACCAACATAATCAAATGAATTTGAAGAAAAATGTGTGCAATGTCTCCCACTTAGAGGAGAATCAGAATGCAGGTTAGTGTTTTATGTCCTCTAAAATGTTCTGTAGTGTCTATGGCCATGCCACCCTGAACAAGCCTGATCCCATCTGATCTCAGAAACTAAGCAGGGTCGAGCCTGGTTAGTACTTGGATGGGAGACCACTTAGGAAGACAGGTGCTATAGGCATAAAAAATAAGAGATCGTAAACTGACAAGGTCCTTGCAATCTGTGAGGTCAACCAAGGGTTGCTACGCCTAAATAATTAATAAATAAATAAATAAACAAATAATTGTTCTATAGTAAAGAAACTTATTATCTTTGTTTGAGAGTGTATTTCCCAAACATATTCGCTTGTGAAAACACATTTTTTAGAACTTGAGTTAGATGAATAAAGTAATTAAAGAACTGAGCATTGGTTAAATCCCAGGCTAGCCTAGTCAAGGGTTGTTGAAGAAGTGAGATGGGCCTTGGGCATTTGACATATAATACAGGAAGAGAAATCTATGTGAGTTGACTTTACCGCTTTCTACTTCCCACAAGTCTTTTGGGAGGCCTGGTAGCTTTGACTTCCCTCGTGATTGACAATTCACAATGTACAAATAGTGATATGTATCAAACAGTCAGGTTTCATTTAATTCATGAAACATATTTCTAAGCTCCTGAAAGGAAAAATGATTTCTCAAGTGAGATAAAATGTCGATTTGGTTTCGGTTTTCAGAGTCCTGCATATTTGTGGTATGTGTGCATGTGCACATGCGCGTGCGTCCACACACATACCTACCCTTAGGAAATACAGACTTAAACTTAGCTAAGAACCTGGCTTCTGTGAGAGTCAAAATTACAGCAATTCTAGTTCTTACCAGTTATTTTTTTTAATGCAGTATATTCCAGAAATAAGATGCAGAGACAGGCAAAGTTCGAGTTTCACCACAACCACATGATGAGTGAGAAATAGGTGATAATGATAGCTAATGCCAGGAATCCCAAGCAGTACTGTTTGTTCTGTTCTCTCTCTTTTTAAATTTTATTTGAGGTTTTAATTTTTATTTAATAAGAATAAGTAACTATTTTAAACACAAATATATAATTTCTGTCATTCTTCATTAAATGGCTTTTAAATTAAATATTGAGTAAATACAAAAGAATATTTATAAAATATATGTAAAGTATAAAGAATAAAGATATGGTAACCCCCAGTGGGCAATTCATTCAGTTCAATTAAAAGATTATTGTCATTAGCCTGAAGTTCTCTGGGTACCCAGTCTTTTCTCTTTCTATCTCCTCCCTACATCCTCAGAGTAAACACTATATTGAAATTTTTTATTGTTTCTTTGCTTTTCTTTAGCTTTTCTTTGAGATATGTGTGTGTCCCTTAAAAATTTTCTGTTTCTTTCGAAATATAGCTTAATGAGATTATTCTGTGTATTCTTTACTTTTCATTCAGTTCACATCTTGTTTTGTGTAGCTATAATAAAATTGTTTCCTCTGCTCTAGTATAGTCTATTGAATTAATGTATCGCAAATTATTTACCTCATCTCTTGTTAGTAGTTATTTGGGTAATTCACTGTTTTTTTCAATTACTAACTATTCTTTTATAAACATTCTTAAAGATTTATTCTGCTGCACGTATTCAAGAATTGAGAATATATAGGGTGCATAAGTATAGAATATATACTTAGGAATGAAATTGCTGAGCCTTAAGGTGTGTGCAAATTCAACTTTAACAGGCATTTACTAAATTATTCTTCAGTCACTGTATAAATTTACTCTCCTACCAGCACTGTATTCTAGTATCACAACACGGCCGCAGACATTTGATATCATCTATTAATAATTTTTAAAGAGGTATTAAGATCACCCTTTTATAGTCTCTAAGCTGTGATTAAGTACATATTCTTTATAGTTTCTAATCAGTGATTGAGTATGTAATCCTTATCCCCTCACTTAGAAAACATTTACATTCATCAACCCATATTCCTCATAAAATATTCATACATAAATAGTTGTGAATGCAAGGGAGCTAACTCCCCATGATATATGTATAATCGTTGATAGTTTGATTAATGAACATATCATATATAATGATTGAGATGTATTCCATTGTTGATCACTAAATATGCCCTAAAACTCAAAAGGCACAAAGTGAGACATGAAAATACAAGGTTAACCAGCATATATACTTAATATGGGAAAATCACAGCTCATCAGTTTTTGCTTAAAAGCCTCTGCATTCAAATATATTTAAAATAATCTTTAAAAAAATGATACTTCTAAAGTTTACTTAAGTCTTTTTAGCCATAGATATATTCTTAAATGAACTGATAATTTAATTATGGTGATATACTTTATAATTAATGTATGTTAAGTGTATGTCTTCCTTTCTTCCTTTGGTGTAATTGAGTGTTTTACTAAATGATGGGTATTATGCTAGGTCTTAATTTAAATAAATGTTTATTTTAAAATATTTTTATATTCTAGATTTACTTAAGTAATATTTTAATCT